>NW_024429204.1:8029356-8486856 GCF_017639785.1 Mesocricetus auratus | reverse complement strand
CCATCTATTAGACATAACTCTGCCTAGGGGAGTGGTACCTCTGTGACATATTATAACTTGTGCCAATAAATCCCCGTGGTATCAGGAAAATTTCTTTATACTGTGATGAAGGCGCCTTCTAACAGCCAAGAAAGGAAACACTACTCCACATCTGCACCTTAAAAGAAACGTCAAGTACTTTGTTTTTCTTTTCTATCTGACAGCTCTGCACTCTTGGAAGTGAAGCAGAATTGGGTCTGCTTAATGCCTGGAAAGAAGACAGAGGCACCCAACAGGGAGGGTTTCCACATCCCCCACCCCCACCCCCTACACACACACCATCCATGCTCACCTCACCTGCTCAGAGCAGTGTGGTAGAAAGTCAACAGAATTCGAGAATGTTCTACATTGGGGATGGGAACAGAGTGGTGTGAGGTGGAGGGACCGAGAAGAGAGGAGAGGGAAACTGAGGCAGGAATGCAGAATAAATAAATAAACAGAATTGTAGAAAGAGAAAACAAAAAAGAATGTTTTATGAATTCTAAACTTTCATTGTGCCCAAATTCTCAGGACAGATCTTCTTTTTCTATTTTTTTTTTTTTTGGACAGATCTTTTAAAGACTCAATTCTAAAAATCTGAAACTGATCTCATGATAAAAATCTATACTTGCCAGGCGGTGGTGGCGCACGCCATTAATCCCAGCACTCGGGAGGCAGAGGCAGGCGGATCTCCATGAGTTCGAGGCTGGGCTGGACCGATAGCCTCCGAAACAATACAGAGAAACCCTGTCTCGTAGAAAGCAAAAAAAAAAAAAAAAAAAAACTGTACTTGTTTATAATGTTTGGAACTGGATGAGAATAAGAAGTAATATCACGCCATCTAAAAGGTAAAGTTAAGCACATGTAATTTTGGTAACACCTCTGTTTTTTGCCCGTTCTTCTCTCAAATGCTATTATTCCCTGACAGATCATACTAGCCCGACACTCAGCTAAGCACATCCTTTTCCCACAGGGAACTCCAACTCAAGTGCTGAGTTCCAATTGAAGTCAAGTTATGAAAACCTTGTGAAACTACAGTCTGAATGTTTTAGCTACAGTCCCTACTATTTAGAAGCATTTTTTTCTTATGCACCAATCATAACCACCCACTGGGCCTTTGCAAATGGTTATTAGGAGTTTTGTCATCTACAAGTTGTGTGGTCCTTAACGTTCTTGAAATCTACCACACTGGAGTTGCCTCCTCTCTCCTTCAGAGCTAACAGCCTCTAAATGGTGGGGTTTTGCACGTAACCAATAATGGGCCATTTCCTCATTGACTTGAAAGCATTTTCAGGTAGTTTAGGATCACCTCTATACTCATTAGTCTCTAGCATATGACATCATGAACCCAAGAGATCAATACTGAGATAAATTAGTGTAGGGTGGACTTTGCTTGAGACACTGAAGCTTCAGTGTCCTAATAGTATCCTTGTTTTTTTTTTTCTCTGTTAATTTAAAATAAAATGCCAGAGACATGTGCATGAACTGTGGTGGTTATTCTATTCAAAATAAAGTAGAATATCATAGAAATATCCATATTCTAGGTATATAATTTACAATATCATTTTAAGAAATTGAATGTACCCATTGAGAATTCAGCTTTACATGGCGGCCACATGATGATCACAAGCTCTAGATATAGAAGTGATTATTTTTCTTCTGCTATCCTTTTAAGATACAGAAATTATTTAAAACATGAGGACAGCTTTCCGATGTCTCTGTAAGAAATCATTTCTGAACGTTGTCTTGTTCTCATTAGCTCTATAATTGCCTTCCACTTCTTTAGATGGTAATACCTCCACCTCCCTCAGTTCTCCACAGGGGCTGGCTTCTCCATCACAACCTCTTATCTCTTGACACTGTTTCTTTAACTCTCGACACTGTTTCTTTAACTAGTGATCTCTTCTGCTGTATCTAATGTGGTGATTGGCTACTCTTCCCATTGCCTTTTACATTGTAACAACCAATTATCTAGGAGTTCTGTATAGGTACTCAAAAGCCACTTGTTACCTATGCTGCCAAAGCCCTCTTTTTAATAAGCCCAAGCTTATTAAACACTGTTTCATGTTTGGTTTGATAACTCCAATGTTATTCCTGGTGTTGTATGAATTTGTTGACTGTCAGTGTTTATCTTACTTGTAACTTTTTCTGTAGAATTTGGTGGAGATCTAGGTTCAAGTTGAACACTTCAAATTGAATTGTGTTTCCGTTATTCACCAAAATCAGCAGCGTAACTATCATGTAGGGACAGTCAAGGCTAAAGTCTTTGTTGTGGATATCTGTGTCTGGTTCCATGAATTACTGCATGAAGGCTCTATGATGACAGTTGGGGCAGTCATCACCATCGCTAATAGGTGGGGTCATCCTTGTAGATTCTTATAATCATGAAGTGACAGGACATACTGTTGTTGATTATCTCAAAGTCTACAAAGAAAATGTGCAT
The DNA here is from genome assembly GCF_017639785.1 of Mesocricetus auratus. Taxonomy (NCBI): domain Eukaryota; kingdom Metazoa; phylum Chordata; class Mammalia; order Rodentia; family Cricetidae; genus Mesocricetus; species Mesocricetus auratus. Next base: position 8,484,395 of record NW_024429204.1, on the reverse strand, counting down.
TTAAATAAAATGAATGGTACACCAAGCCAGTAACATCACTGGTAATGACAAAAAGAAGCAGACATACAACTAAAGGAAGTGTTTAAATTCTACTCAAAATATTAGCAAGATTTTGGATTTAGTATACTGTAATGCATCTATTTCCTAAAAGCCATTATTTTGCCCATTAGAAATCTATACAGACCCTCACTTGGTGTTTTAGTGTTACAAATATTGGACAGAATCACAGCTTCCTCCCCACCCCCACCCCACCCCTGCTCCGCCCCGAACCAATTATTCTCCTTGAGTTAATCATAAGAGAAAGAAAACATAGAAGCAGCAAATATGTGACTGTTGAAATAAATTGCTTTAGCATATAATTCAAAGAGGAAAATTCTAGGAGCTTCTCTGACTTAGGCTGTTGGGTGTCACACCCTGTCTTCAGAAGGCATGCTCTATGACTCCCATTAGGCAACTCACAAAACAGCTACAGGCACAGGTTTGGCATCTGAGTATTTACAATGTGTGTTTGAGCTGGCTCTTTCAAGGCGACCATCTTATTTCAAAAAGCCAAACCTGCCACAGTGTTCAACATCATTCTAGCTAAGCCATACTGTGGAAAAAAATTGCCAGGATGGAAAAGGCAAAACAACAGACTCAAGAGCTAGGGACTGCCGTGAGTCACAGGAACAAACGGTGCATTTGACCAAAAAGAAGATAAGGAGTTTGTTTGCATGTTGAAGTTCCTGGATTTGATCCGGAGGTAGAAGCTGGGGCAGCTGAACAATGCTCAGAACTCAGCAAATAAACAACCTGTACTTAATTGTGAGGAGAAAAATAAATCAGTGTCTGGTAAGCTAAGGAGACCATATTCTGCCACAGAAAGAAATAGGATTCATCTTCCCATCTTAGTTTCCAATGTCTTTGACTCTATTGAATTACTTTCTCATAAATTCTTTGTCTGAGGGGAACTCAAACTCTTAACAAAGTATTTTCTATTCGAGCTGCAGCTGGTTATTGCAGAACAAGGTTCTTTGCCAGACGGTAGGATATGTTCATCTCTGATTTGAATTATTCTATCTACTCAGGCCACTAACCTATGTCAAGTTTCTGCCTTATTCCTTCGAAAGGAATTATGTGGCTTTGGGTCTACATAAAAGCATAAAGTTGGTATTTTATAAAATATGTCAACAGGCTCTCAAATTCATTTATAAGTTCTAGACTTCCTTTAATACAATTTATTCCTTCAGATTGTTTGTAAGGACTCAGGCGTTATGATGGCCTGCCCCTGTCACCTGGCAGAATGCACTCAGGCAGTATTATGGTCCTCCCAGGAGCAAAGGATGCCTTTCAAAGAAAGACCCCGCCCACTTATTGCCCGCCTTCTCTTTCCTTAAGGTTCCTCTGGGGCACACAGGACTTTTCCTGTCTCCCTCTTCTCTTCCGTCCTCTCTCTCTGTCCCTGTGTCTCTTTTCCCTCCCCCCCCCCTTCTCTCTCTTTTCTAATAAAACTTCTCACTTAAACTCCTTCTGCCTGGTGTGTTTGTCCCTCCACCTCGGCCACCCTTGCCTGCCATGGGATCCAAGCAAGGTTCCTCAAACTTTATCGTAACATTGTGACTCTCAAATTTTTAAGTAAAAAGAAAATGTCCTCGGTTGAAGTACTAAGAATGGATACATCCATATATTAAAGGGGAAATGTCGAGGAGGTGGCTCTCAGTAGCAAAATGCTTGCTATGTAAACATGAAGACCCAAGTGCAGGTCCCCAGAACCAACGTAAAGCTGGTGGAGTATCTCAGTTGTAATGGAGGCGCCGGGGGAGGCAGAGGCAGGAGGATCTGTACGGCTTGCTGGCCCGCCAGTCTGACTGAATTGGTAGCCACCAGGCTCAGTTAGAGATCCTATCTCAATAACTGGAGGGAGAGCATTTGCGGGAGCCACGTATCAACCTCAGGCCTCCAAACACACGTGCGCAAATGTGCCCACACAACAGTACACCCATTCAACACACACACACACACACACACACACACACACACACACACACACACTACACAAAATGGAAAGAGAACACTAGCTCCTAGTCCCTGTTTGCAAAATCCCAGACCTAATTTTACCACTTGCTCTTATAAGAAATAAAGGTCCGATAAGCATAAGGCAACATTTTGTATGGTGATGAACGGCCTCCCTTTCCTCATGTTCAGACGCAAGGCTCTTGGGAACGGTTGTGTCTAACGTCTCCCCACCTCTTGCATACGGCCGGTCTCCTGTTTTCCAAAGGATGCTTTCAAGCAGGGCGCTGCCGCAGTGCCACTAATCTTTGTTTCCTTGCTACAAAGAGTGAGTTAGTTTCTGAGCCACGGTGATGTTTTAAGTCTTACATAAGACTGTGCTAAGTGGGTAAAATAATGTCATCATTTGTAGGCCTGCCAAAAACTGGTGCTCTTTGGGGTTTTTTTTTTTGGTTTTTTTTTTGTTTTTTGCTCTCAAGCTAATCTATTTGACAGCGTTATGAATCAGATCAAACTTGAATGTCCACAAATACAATTTCCAAGTGTTACCTTTGTATTAAATATTGGCAAGTAACTATTCTCACATAAAAGAAACATCATTTTTAGCATGTATATTAATGGTGTTAAGTGGTTTTTTTCTTCAAAAACGTTTCACATACCTTTCCTAAAGAACATTTTCAGATGCCATAAAGGCCAAATGTTGGAGCTTTCAGCATAGAAAAACATCTGTAGACCTGAAATGAGCATCTTTAGAGATGCTTTATCAGAATCTATGAAATGAATAATTTGAAAAATACTAAATTGGGACTGTATACTTTGTTAGATGTATACTATAAAATTAATACAAATATGCTTTTATTGTTGCTCAGGTCTTCCTATTTATTGAGCGTTTTCACATTCCATAAATGTTGGGGAACATTATTTGAAGGTGTGTTGTTAAGAGAAGCTTTCCTTGTTAGCTGCTTTGGTTTATCCCCCCGCCAGCCGCCTGGGCTCTGCCGCATTGTCGTCCCCAAATAAACACACAAGACGCTGTATTAATTATGAAGCTGTTGGCCTTGCTTCTTTCTTACTGGCTAGCTCTGACTTAAGTAATTACCCCATAATTGTTAATCTAAGTATGTCTCTTACCGGAGAATAGTTCCGGGCTCCTACCCCATGGCGTTACATCTCGAACTCTCGTGTTTCTTCTTCCCAGAATCCTCCTGGACTCCTAGTCCCTCCCATCTAGATTCCTATTGGCTCAACAGTACTTTATTGACAAATAACAGGCAAACAACAGGACTTCCCCAACAGTGTGTTACTTTTGTTCATGCTGCGTTTGTTTAACTCTGCATCTGTCTAAAACACCCATTCCACTAAGCTATGTTTTACGGTTCAGCATCAGATTTTAAAAGGAAAACAGAATCACATATCAAGGTAGTGCCTCTGGTGGATTTCTGTCTGTAATGGCAACGCTGAATAATTGTGAAAGACCATGCGGTTCACAAACACTGAAACATTTTCTATGTAGGATTACTTTAGATCTACACCATGATGGATACTATAAGCTACAGACTGTCTTTTGGATTGTATCCTACAACGGGAGCCCAAAGGAATTCTGAAAACACGAGCTCAATTCAGAGCTACAGAGGTCACACTATCAACTCGAGTCTTTCATTGTTCACCCTCAGAACCAAAGTAATAATATCCAAAACCACCTTCAGTTCCCAGTCTTCCTGATTGACGCCCATGTCAGCAAGTGTTAACTGAGCATCCAGTATGCAATATCTCTTTGCATTTGAAGACTGGGAAGGAAACCGAGGAGCTGAAGTTCTCCCAGGTAGACACAACAGAGAGGCCACTATCTCAGCGCACGCAAAGGATCTTTAAAATACAAACAGAGCAACGAGACTTTTCTTCACCATGACACAACACCCAGCAGAAAGAACTTACGGGGAAGGGATTTTTTTTTTTTTGGCCTACAGTTCCAGAGGTTTCCATTCGCTCTGGTGTTTTGTGAGACAGTCCATCATGAGAGGAGAGCACACTTCCCATCTCCGGGCAGCAGCCCAGGAACCAAGAAAACACACCAAGGCAAGTGAGATCCCTCTGCTTCCCATTTCATCCCACCTGGACTCCCTCCCAACTGATGGGATAAATGCCATTCACATTCAAGGTGACCCGCGCACTGGAGACTTATGTAGACACACAGAGGTGCACTTGACTCTTCTATGCCCCTCTCAATCCGCTCCAATTGACACCAAGATCAGGCATCCATCTCAAGTCAACCTGGCATCATGTTCCGTTCTGGGCCGCCACAAGTCCTACGTCTCTCTCACATCAAGAGTACCCGCAGTCATAGCAATTTCAGTATTGTTCAGAAGCGCAAGTTCAAAGCCTCCTCTGAAAGTCAAGGCAAACTACTACAGTTCAACACCCTGTAAAGTTTCAAAAGGCACTTACGTATTTCCAACATACAATGGCGCCGACTAGGCATTCCCGTTCCAAGAAGGAAAGCTGGGAGAATAGGAAGGTAGATTGAACCGAATCAAGACCGCAGCACAGGAAAAACGTTAAACTCCGTAGCTCTAGGCGGACAAGTGTTCCAGTTGGTAAAAGCGCCTGTCGCCAAAGCTCACAACCTGAGTTCAGTCCCCAGAACACACACGGCGGAAGAAAAGACAACTCTTGCGGGTGTCCTATGATCGCTACACCCATGCCCACTCCCCGACACACAACATGAAGAAGTATAATAGAAACATAAAAAGCAGACTCTGTACCTTCATGTCCAGTACTGGAGCCTGTGGGAGACAGGTGCAGCCTTCCATTGGTAGCCTCTGTGGCCTCTCCTTGGCAGATAACCCATGGGTCCAAGCGCTGGAATTACAGGCATGTGCCATCCTGGGTAGCATCCTTAAACATATTTGGATGCTGGGCATCCAAACTGAGATCCTCAAACTCTTTTGACAGCCATTTCCTAGACGTCGACCCAGCTTTTAGCTCGGCATTCCTATCTGCATTTGGTCTTTTGAGCGCCTTTCTATTAATAAACTCTTACAACATTGAAGAACTCCCTTATTTGGGTATCCAAATTTTTCCAGTTTGTTCTCACAAACCATTTCCAACGGCTCCAGAACTCCAAGGTTATGTAGTCACAGCAATGACCCCGTAGTCCGTGTTTCGTAGACTCTGCTGCTGTGACAACATATCTGACAGAAACAGCTTAAGGGAGGGTTTGCTTTGGTTTCCTTTTTCCAAGATTTCAGTCCGCAGTCGCTTTCCTCTGTGTCTGTGGGAGTGAGTGATGTAGCTAGCACACCTTGCCGGAGGAAAGCATTTTAGCTCAGGACAGCGAGGAGGCTGCCCTGGTTGGTGTTTGCTGACAACTTGAGACAAGCTGTCCGGGAAGAGGAACCTCAATTGAGACTGACAAAATTTGCATTCACGAGAATGCCCGTAGGCAAACCTGTGGGTCATTTTCCAGTGATTGACGAGGCAAGGCCTGGCTCACTGGGCTTGGTTTTACACCTGGGCAGGTGGTTCCGGCTTGTTTAAGAATGTAGGCAGAGAGACCCGGGAGCAGCGTCAGAGTCCAGGCGCAGCATCGTCAGAGGGAGGCCCGAGCTTCGAGCTTCAGGTCTGGAGCAGCTTCAGTGAGAGGCCCGAATCCCAGCTCGGAAGCAGCCTCAGAGGAAGGCCGGAACTTCAGGCCCAGAGCAGCATCAAGGGGGCCACGCGGAAGGACTCAGGCGTTATGCTGGCCTGCCCCGTCACCTGGCAGAATGCACTCGGGCAGTTCCCTGGTCAGTCCAGGGTTCCATGGTTGCATAGTCTGCGCGCAGGTGCAAAGGACCCTTTAAAAGACAGACCCCGCCCACTTATGCTCTCTTCCTGCTCTTCTTGCTCCCCTTCCTGCGGTCCCCTTGGGGCAGACAGGACGGACGTTTCCTGTCTCCCTCTTCATCTGTCCTCTCTGTCTCTGTGTCTCTTTACCTCGTTTCTCTTTCCTCCCTGCCCTCCCCTTTCTAATAAAACTTCTCACTAAGCTCTGTCTGCCTAGTGGGTTTGTCCCTCCGCCTGGGTCACCCTCGCCTGCCATGGAATCCACCAATGTCCCCCACGCAAGGTCCCCCTTCCGGTTTATCATAAACACCACGAGGGAGGAGCGATAATATGAACAAAGAAGTCAAGACCGTGATGGGGAAACCCACAGAATCAGCTGACCCGAGCTAGAGAGAGATCACTGACTCAGGTCTGACAAACGGGGAACCTGCATAAGACTGAAGTAGACTCCCTTAATATAGGTGACAATGGTGTGACTGGGACAACATATGAGGCCACTGGCAGTGGGCCCAAGATCTAACACTAATGCACAAACTGACTTAGTGAAGCCCATTCTATATGGAGAAATATTTTGCCCAGCCTAGACACGGGTGTGGGGGTGGGGGGAGCCTTGTTCCTGTACTTTCCCATGTGTGGTTTTAATGTATTAAGTTTTAGTCTTCAAGGTAAATTATACAAAATTTATCTTATGATTATAGTGTAGAAGATGAATAGCTCAATTTTTAAAAGACAGTTATTCCTATTTTAAGGCAGTCATTAAGGCAGTCACTCAGGTGGATGAAAAACAGTTTTTACTGGACTGTGTTGTTTCTCAGGACAGCTAGATCTTAAATTTAATATTTTTAAAATCTGCTCATTTCCCTCCCTTTAATTCCTAAAGGGTTCCTTCTGCCTCCTCAATTAGACTACTCCGTGTACTTTTTTCTCTGTCAGTGCAGGTCAGCTTTAAGTCATGACACTAAGACAATGGCACTCCCAACACTTGAGTAAATTTCAGTTGTGTACTGATAAAGCATACCTTTCATAGCATGACATACAAGGACTATAATGGGACTCTTTGAAAATGTGACTATTTGTCTGTTTCTCCTTTTAGAAACCCGTGACATCTTTCTTTTTATTTGAGAACTCCTGAACTAAATTCTGTCTGGCAACTTCTGAGGACTGTATTCCTATATTTTCCTTATGTGTTGGATTTACGAAATGGTTTTTTCTTCATCTTTTCTTATGACAAAACACAAGCGTTCGCACATTTTCATGGATGGTCTGTAAGAATTTAAGTTGACATCTATTTTAAAAAGACAAAATATCTATGGCCCTACCAAATCAAAGAATGAGCTTTGCAGTGGTCTTAATTCACAGTGGTCACAGATAGGACCCAGAGCAAGGCAGAGGTAGGATACACAATCTTCTTGGATTATAGACAAAAACCCAATGATTTAATTACTAGCCATCTTTTTCTCTCATTATTTAACAACCATGATGCCTACCTGTCCCACCCTTCAAGTTATCAGTCCCATGAACTACCCTGCTGAGTGCTATCTTTTGTGGAAATCAATACCCATGAAGTCCTTAAAAAACGATCAGCTTAGACCTTTCTACCTTGAAGCCAACATCAGTCATGCACTACTACCAAGATCAGAGTTTGGTATCCACGCTGGGTGAGACTCCCCTAAGCCTTGGGCATGCCAGGTAACAAGGACAGCATGCAATACACAGAGGCCCAATTCAAAAGTGAAGGTGGGGTATGCATATTCTTAACACCAGACTGTGGTTTGCCTCTTCCGTATGCAGAAGCCTGGTTTTGAGCCTCTGACAACTGTACCACCTTCTGAGTTCTGCTCTTCCCAGTCATCATTACACACAGACCTCTGTAAACTGTATTTCCTACATCCTCTTTCCTTTACGGTTATTTTCTTTCAAGTCCCAAGACTGTAACAAACCTCACACTCCAGTTCTTAGCTCCTTGCTCTACTCTCTCTGCAGTACGTTTCCCTTAAGCTACCTTTTAGGCATTTTCCACCCACCAGGTTTTAGAGTTTCATGATCTCACAAGAGAACTGTTGCATTTGTCTTAAGATGAACACAATACCTCTTTCATTGCTCTCCCCCTCTGGCCCTCTCCTCACTCTGTCTTCTTCATCCCTGATGCTCCTATCCCCACCTGAACTTGAGTTTTGTGCATGGGGATAGATATGAGAGTAATGAAGGGGTCATCTTGAGAGGAGGAGCCATTGTGGGTTTAGGGAGAAACCTGGGGCTAGGGAAATTCCCCTGAATCCACAAGGATGACACCAGCTAGGACTCCTAGCAATAGTGGAGAGGGTGTCTGAAAGGGCCATCCCATTTATTCAGATTAATGACTACCTTAGTTGTCATTATAGAAGCTATATCCAGTAACTGATAGAAGCAGATGCAGTGACCATAGCCAACCACTGGGCTGAGCTCCTGGAGTTCAGTTGAAGAGAGGGAGGAGGGATTATATCAACAAGGGGGGCCAAGAGCATGATGGGGAAAACCACAGAGACAGCTGACCCGAGCTAGTGGGAGCTCAGAGTATGGACTGACAGCTGGGGAACTTGCATGGAACCAAACTAGACCCTCTGAATGTGGGTGACAGTTATATGACTTGATCTGTTTGGGTGGACCCTTAGTAGTGGTACCAGGACCTATCCTAGGTGCATGAACTGGATTTTTGGAGCCCATTCTCTATGGCAGAATACTTTGCTCAGCCTTGATACATGGTGAAAGGACTTGGTCCTGCCCCAACTTGATATGCCGGACTTTGTTGACTCCCCAAGGAAGGCCTTACCCACTCTGAGGAGTGGATGGCAGGTGGGAAGGGGGGAGATGGGAGGGGCAGGAGAAGGGGAGGGAGAAGGAACTGGGGTTGGTATGTAAACTGAAAAATTATTTTTTAAATAAAATAGTGAACATGAGAACTATTTTTTAAGTTCTCACTTACAAATGAAACACTTGAGTAAAGACAGCAGAAGCAGAATGAGAAAGGTCATCAAGGCCCAGTGACAACTACCCCAAGTGTCATCACAGCCCAGTGCAGGAACCAGAAGATCACCACTGGCCATCACGAAGGCATTGCTATTACTCACCTTTAAAGAATCCTCTTCTGGTCCCTTAAAATGAAATTGATATTCACAATCAGTGATCGATGAAAGGCAACACAAAATGTTGGAATATGATAAATGTGCACATTTACCTCAAAATGATCTACCTTGGAACCATGGTCTGATCATAAATTTTTTTAAAAGTGTGTCACTGCTTCTTTATGTCACAAAGTGACTCTAGAAAGGGAGTAAAGCTACTGTACCTAGCATATATGTGAGATTCACCAAGTAGTGAGCGTTTCTTTCATATCGTCTCTACTGATCAGGGTCATCTGGAACAGCACAGAGCGTGCATGCATTAGAATGCATGACTTACTAGAATGCCTCGCATGCTGTAGACTGGGAAATCCATGAATGGCTGCACACTGGACAGAGTGAAAACCACAGAGCTCCTGAGCAGTCCCAATATAGTACTGAAGGCCTGGAAGACCTCTGCAGAGTCAGAGTTCTTCAGTCCCTGGAAGGCAGCAGTAGCAACAATGGGATTTACCAATGAGGGGCAAGACAGGAAACTCTGATTTCCTCCTGCAACCTACCAATTTGTATTTGAGATGATACCAGAAGGTGGTACCCATTCCTTAAGAGTATCTTCTTCCTCAGGCAATCCTTCCTGGAAATTGCTGCAGAGACCAGCCCATAGGAATACCTCTTAGTGTCTATCAGATTCCATCAAGTTGATTACCAAAACTAACCATCGCATCATTGTTTGAGACTAAAAGAGAATGATTCAGAAGCTTTGTTTCTGCTGAAACATCTTCATAACTTAGCCTGGAAACTGGAAAATAAATCTTTGAAGTGTCAAAATCATGTATTATTATGGAAAACCCATTCAATCAAAAGGTTCAGAAACAGCCATCTATCTAATCAGTAGAAAATAAAAGACATGCATGGAACCTTTTAATTTGAAGATTCTTTTATTGTTACAGAAAAAGATGCAGCTTAGTGTTCTATCGCCCAAGACAACCAATACCAATCTTTATTGAACACTGCCATTAAATTTTAAGTGTACCTCAAATGAACAGAGATAAATATTTTTAATGAATAATCATAATAGTTTTAAATACAAATAGAAAAAATACTGAAATTTCAACCAACACTCTTCCACAAAAATATGGTTACTAAAGCATCCTTCTGTGATTAGGAAATTTTGTATTTACAACAATAATCCCCAGTGGCTTTAGTTGTATATTTAAAAAATAAATAGCAGTAATAAAGATAGTGTCCCAGAGGTACTTTAAATTGATTGAAAATTATAGATATCCCTTATAATTTCAAATTGTATTAGAAATACCTGATTCAATATACAAAGGCTCAGCCTCATTTTTACCTTTCCATTGGTTTTTGAAATGTTTTATACAAGCAAGAAGGACATAAAACCTGTACCTAAACTGTACTATTTTCTCTTCCTTATGACTGGGACGTGCCCTGCAATGGGGGGGCATGATGAGCATGGTGGCCCATGCCTTCAGTCCTAGCACTTGGGAGACAGCAGTTGAAGGATCTCTGAGTTCAAGTTCTAGGACTGCCAGGGCTACATAGAGACACTGCCTAAAACCAAAACAAAACATAGGCGTAACTCTTTTCACTTTGAATGCACAAAACCTCCTAGCCTTTAATTTCATGTTCAACTGCAGGTGCTCATTACACATACACATTAATTTATGACAGACTGCACTTTACTCACAGTGATAAGCTAAAAAGTTGGTTAGTGATAATAAAGAATTTTCTATCTTATTAACTGTCTTTCCAACTAAATGAAACTCCTTGAGGGCAAGACCTAAGTATGAGATAATTATCTATCACACTCTTTACATATGTACCACCATAACTGAGACTTACAACATTCTAAGTACATGTTTCCTCAAATTCTGACTCCAATACTGCAAACACTAAAATAAAAAATACACAAAGGGCAATGAACTCAATTTATATCTATATATTGGGTCCTTATACTAAGGGCCTACATTAGGTGTTTCTTGTTGATAGTTTTTAGCTGTCTGATGATAAACCTATGAACATCAAACAGGTTTCTGTGGTAAACATGGATTTGTAAAACGGCTGAAGTACAATGTCTGATAAATCTAAAACACACACTAGAATTTGTTTTAAGAACTACCAGACACAGTTAAATAAGTTAACTGTTATTTCCTATCCTGCTTCTAGTATTAAAGCTGAAGGCAGAATTTTTAAATTGGTTCATTTAGATTTTCAGTTGTGCTTGGATGAGGTAGCACATGTCTGTAATCAGCATTTGGAAGGTAGAGGAAAAAGGATCAAGAGCTCAAAGTTAGCCTCAGTGATAGGGAAATCCTGTCTCAGAAATCCAAAAAAAAAAAAAAATCCCACTTGTTTTAAGTAAATGACACATAGACATATTGATGATCCCTCTTTGACAAAGCCAGTAAGATTCAGACATTCTACACAGGCAAATTTCCCACATTAAAACTAAAAGTGCCCGTCAGCTGACAGTGTGACCCTCTCTATCTTCTGAGTTTTTATATTATTAGAAATGCCTGCCATGTGTATAGAACAAGAGAACACGACGGCAGTTACATTTTGTGTTCTTGGAATGAATAGATGCAAGTAACAAGAAGCCTCGGCTTCTCTGCCAACAAGTCAAGTTTAATTTGCTTTCTTTTCCCTTCTCTTCAACTGGCCAAAACACAAGTTCCCCTGCAAATGCAACAACCAGCAAACACAGATGCCATCATAAATACAGATCGCGCCAAGCAGGAAACCCTACATTGACGAACAACAGAGATCCCCATGGCAACTGCAGGATACTCTGGGTAGCATAAAGCCTTAAGGATATATTATAAATAAAACGTATATATCCTCTAGAACTGAAAAGTAAGTTTGGGTTTGGGTTTTTTTTTTTTAAACCACTGACATTTACTGTAACTTGGTGGATAATTTTTCTGTCTGGTTCATATTCTTAGCAGCACATTGGAAAAGTTCATAAATCTTTCACTTCGAATCTCTGCAAAACGTAGCTGCTATCAAGGAGTTCCTGCTCTGCTTCAAACAAAATTTGTCAGACTCAATTAAAAATAAACCTCACATACAACTTTCAAATGTTGCTAATTAAATTCACAGTCCGCTAACCTCATTTTGAGTGTTGAGAAGTTTAGCACTTCTTTGATATCTCTCCCGGACATCAGTTGGCATGGAGACAGGATGGGAAATCAGCACACTTTTCCTAAGCGTTCACTTTGGGGCCAGTAGATGTTAGGAGAAGGGGAATTGGAGCGAGAGGCGTTCTTACTGGGGACATTCGCTCTGGTTTGTAGAAAGCACGGATACGAAACACCAGTCAGGAAAAGCACTGCTTCGGCAAGAAATCTGGCCTCATGTGGGTCACCTTGTAGAAGTATCACTTGTCCTCCAACATTCCACTCTCCAATAACAAATTCCAGTTGTTACACAGTGCCATTTGCAAGAACTATGAGGAACAGGGAATTTTTTTTAAAGATAGGACCAAGGCTCTTGACAGTTGTAAATTGCTTAGGTTTCAAATTTTTAAAGTTTTTTATTGATGTTTCTCTATTACAACCACTAGTACATATCTCTGCATTTTAGTACTGCCTACTTGGACAGTTGAGAGAACTCAATGTCTTAAGCAAGTGTCTGGATTAAAGACCTTTATTCCTATGAATAAAATTTAAAACCAGTCCTCTTTAATATTGTTTTTAGTCCGTGTGTGTATCACGTCTGCCTCTATATTGCTTACTTTTCTCATTGCTGTGGCAAAAGCAAATGCAAAGGGTTTTGTTTGCTTGTTTGTTTTACATTCGTGTATTAGGAGGGAATATAGTCCGTCGTGGCACAGGCATGCCTGCAGGAACACGAAGTTGCACTGCCTAAACGATTAGGAAGCAGAGTTTAGATGGGGTGGATCTTGTTTAAGGGAATCCCAGTGGCCTACTTCCCCCAGGGAGGCTCCCTAATCTAGGGTCCATAAACTTTTAAAACAGCACCAAGTGTTCAAACACATGAGCCTATGGGGGTTATTCCAAATTTAAATCACAATACCACTTAAAAGGCTACAGGAACCAAATAAAAAGGTTTTAAATTTACATTGTATAAGCATTTGGAAACATTTCCTAGTGGAATATAGGCTGATCAGCATCCAGTATGCCAACTTCCAGCATCAAAGATTATTCAATGGCTATGCCCTTGATTAATACAATCACACTTAAAAACTCACTGAACACAGATACAGGAGGCTGCATTTGTTAGATATATAGAGATGCATTGCTTTATACAAATTATTTAACTAATAATCATGTGTTGAAATTAGTCCTAAGTTTATTGAAGCAGGCTTTAAAACTTGTAACTCTTGAACTTGACTTGTTATTGATCTCAAATAGACAAAGATTAAGTGAATTGCTGAATGGGGAATAATTAAATAAAAATATCCAACAAATATCCGACAACTTTAAGAAAGTGTCATGTCAAAAAGCAATACATATATAACAATGATCCACAATTATTCTAACATCTGGCACGATTTTGAATAAAACGAGACCACACTATCTAGTTGAAAATAGCACCAACTTAGCTTGCCTGTTCTCTAATTTGAAAAATTTAGAACTCTAGGGGGCGTACTTCTACAGGCTTGTGAAGGAAAAGTACAGAGCTGATCATGAAGGTTGTATTTTTATTTCAAGTCAGTGACAGTTAAATTATGAATTTAAACTAATCAACTAAATTTGCAATTCATTAATATACTAATTACAAATGCAATGCTATTAACCTAAATTAACACCACAGAATATGTTATAGAATACTCAACATTTCCGTGCGGGAAACCAAAGACTGGGAAGCCTATAGCAGTTCCCACTTCAAAATGAAATGAGATATGTAACTACTTCAACACCTTTAACTGTCCTGCCTTAAAGGTTTTCTCTTTCTCATCTCTATAACAATGCTTTTGTGCAGACAATGGGCCATATGGAGTATACATCATTAATTTTTCTATTTAAAAATTATTCTGCATATTCACAAAAACAGTATCATAGCTGCCAAGTGGCTGTCAGAAACACTGAAGTTCCTGACACTGCAGGGTATGTTTGAAGTTCCTTTTAGTAAGACATTTATATATGTGTATGTGTATAGACACATATTACGTGTGTGTGTGTGTGTGTGTGTGTGTGTGTGTGTGTGTGTGTGTGTTTGTATGTACACTCCAAACGTTTTTGTCACCACCCTGGCTCCCCACCTGGAATTTGTAATTTACAGAATTGCAGGCTTCCGCATCCCGGGAGTTTTCTTCAAGTCACTGAGCAGTTATCAAACAATGGGGCTGCACTGTCTCTGACCCTCTCTGATCACTGAGAATGACAGGTAGGCCAACGAACTGAAATCCGATCCCAAATCGGCTGTCACTTGAGCCCAACATTGGACATCAGAGGTTCCTCACTACGCCTCTGGCGACCTTCAATTTGATTTCAGATTGATGCAGACAGCAGACACTGTTACCAAGGGGTTCACAACATGGCACCTCTTCATGTAATTCTCCCCATTTGCCTGAATGGCACTCAGAAAGTGATTTCTAGCAATGAGCTTCTAGTTTAGTTTTTTGGAGATCGAAATCTATTAGAAATCATAGAAGAACATGACTAAGGTTCAATGCTCTTGCTTTCTGCTGTGATCACTGGGATACAAAGCATGTATCTTCTGCATGTCATGTTGGTGATGACAGCTGGGTGCAAAAATTGTAAATATGAAAGTATATTGATGTGTACTTATAAACATACAGACATGTTTACATATGAACACCAATGCCTGCTTTATAAACATCTACGGTTAGTGATGCTGTTAAGAGCAATGAATATAGCTGGGCGTTGGTGGCACATGCCTTTAATTCCAGCGCTCGGGAGGCAGAGGCAGGTTGATCTCTGTGAGTTCGAGGCCAGCCTGGTCTACAGAGTGAGTTCCAGGACAGCCTCCAAAACAATACAGAGAAACCTTGTCTCGAAAAACCAAAAAAAAAAAAAAAAAAGAGCAATGAATATAAATCAAAATAATTGAGTCCAACTTCTGATATATTAAACAGTAATGAACTTGTTTACAAGAGAAAATTACTCCAAAATATAAAACGCATATACTTCATTTCTGTAGGATACTACCTTGGATGGAAAGGTTTGTGGTGAAAAAGTTTGAAAAAAAAGAAGGAAAAAGCATTAAAAGAAAACGTAATACAATGACCATTCACATGAAAAATTTAAGACACAAAGAGCATAGCACACAGATCTCCACAGCACCAAGCTGCTTCCAGTCTCCACGGTCCAGCAAGAGTCTAGTTTAGCAATGGTTTCCCCATTTTAGCGGCTCTCAGGACTACCTTACAGATACAAGATACAGTCAAACATAAATTGCTGGGATTAAAACACAAATTGCAGGGTGTAGCTCACTTGAAAAACCATTTGCCATATAAAGTGTGTTCAAGGCCGAGCCTTGAATTTGATCCCCATCCTACTCTCCCAAGTCACATGCAAACTACTGGACTCCATTTTCCAGGTAGTAGATCAATGAAGTAGGGTTCCTTCTGCACTCTAATCATATGAACTTGAGAACCATCATGTAAGGCCTCTAAACAGATTAGGTTTTGGAAGTGACTTCCCCTTGCAATTTTTTTTTTTGCTAAGGAACGAAGATGTGAGGTCACTTGTTCTGGAAGTATATTTTATTAATCTATACCTCACTGCGAATAATGCATTCTATTGTGTGTTATAGGTATTGGATGGAGGCCTCTGCACATGCAAGGCAAGCAACAGACTAGAGCTACAGCCGACCTTTGTTTCGTGAGAGAAGGTCTTACTTATGTTGCTCAGCCCGGCCTGGAACACAAGGTTCTCCCATTTTCACTTCCAGAATGTTACTTTCCTAATTCCCTTACGTATGTACTATACGCAGGCAGACGTCTAGAACAGCAGTGAAGAGTATCATCCATCCATAGAATCAGACAACATACTGAGGGCAAGACAATCACCCCAACAGAAGGTACATAGCATGTGAAAGATTCAGAGCTAACCATTTTCTGTTTCTATTAGCAATTTCTGAAAGGCAGCTACTCGGCATCCTTGTCAGCACACGGCCCTTTCATCTGTAGCTTATGTATCCTAACAGGTGTCCAATGGTATTGCATACAGTACCTTAAGTTACACATAAGCAGTAACAGGTACAGTGTTTTATATGTGCATACTTGACGTCTGCACAAAGTTTTCTGTGAGGTGCCTGTCGGGACTCTCCTGCACATGTCTTCAGGAGTTGTGAGAGTTCTCTATACATTGTGGACACAAACATTTTGACGTATGTTTACGGTCTCTGTCTACACCTTCCATTATTAGTCTATTTAATGGGGTCTCTTACAGGGTGAGTTTTCAATTCTGACAATGTTCAGTTTAGAAAAACACTTGGCTGTCACTTGGAGGTATCTTAGCTTAACTCCTGCTCAAGATTTCCTTCTTCATTTTCTCCTAAGTTTCAGAGTCTCACATTTTTATATGGCCCATTTTGAGTTAAACTGTTTTATAAAGTAGGTTTTGCCACAGAGGTTTTTGCTGTTGGTCTTGTTGACTGTTCCAGTGAACTTTTTAAAAGCTGTCCCAACACAATTCCGCCATTGCTTTGAACACTACTGTCAAAAGTCAAAATTCCATACAGCTCTGGGTCTATTTTTTGGTTATCTCACCCTTCTGATCTACATGTTTACCCTCCTATAGAAAGGGCCCTGTTCCCTGTAGCTTTGTGTCTGAATACACAGGTTTACAATCCTCCAGTCTGTTGCTTGCAAATGCTTACACTCCTCTGTGGCGGGGCTGTTTCATGTACTGTAGCATCAGCCTGTGAACCTGCTTTTCTGACCCCACATTTCTGTTTGTTTCTATTCCTCCTGTGCCCTGAAACTGACATTCTTATGATTAAAGCTCAGTCTGCTGGATTAGAATACAAGGTGCCGAGTGGCACTTTGTGTCTTCTTGTTTTAATGCCATGCTGTGAAGCAGCATCGCTGATGTGTCAAACCTAAGTTTCCACGAGCAGTGGGTATGTGGTCAGCAACACCCATGGTCAGAGACTTAAACAATCCAGTTTATTTTTCTCACGCAACAGTAAGCCAAGCAGTCGCAGGCCATGCTGGTCAGGAGTGTGGCCGTGCCACCCATCGCTGTCTAAGCCGTGGTCCCTCTCTGAACTGGAACTGTCATTCGCACATTTCCCACTTCATGGGTCTAAACAGCTGTTGCAACTTGAGGCATTTCTTTCTGACACCGTAGCTCAGGAAACAGAGGCCAAAAGCATCACTTCACAGAGCTTCAGCCTTTCCATCTTAAGTCAGGGCCTTCTCAGCAAGCTTCTGTGCATTTCTCTGGCCTAAGGACGCCTGTCACATCTCACATCTATGTTACCACGCATCATCTGTGCCTACATCAGTGTTAGAAACACTGCAACTCGAGTTTCTCAGTTGTATTAAGAGCCAGGATCCTGTCCAGTACCCAATAGCCTCGTGTCTAATAGTGCTAGAGCCCAGCCAACACTTTCCATCTAGCACAAGCTGTCTCACTGCTGACCATAAGAAGTGAGCTGGCTCTGTTCCCTGCCAATTATGATGCATCCTCTGGATTCTCTTCCAGCCCTAAGAAAAGGGAATTTTGTCACTACCTGAACAAAATAGCTCACTGTCAATAAAGAACAGAAAGCGTCAGTGTACCTAAGCAGAAATTTATAAATTATTACCATTAACAATGTCCTTAAAGCTCTTGGCAGGAAGTGACTTTAAAAAGTAAAAGCAAACCAAGGTAAGCAGCCACAGGAAGAACTAAAATACTTACTACACAAATACAAGTGCAGAAGTAAATTTTTATCTGGTGACTGCTGGGGAGGACATCAGAGGGAGGAAAGGTAACGAGACGATGTGCAGGCACTAGGTTCTTTATGGCAAACATAAATGTTTCATAATGCTGGAAATGTAGTCAGTGGGTTCATGTACACAAAAAGTCTGTCTTTGTGCTCACAGATCAGATCAGGAGTGGAAAGCTGTCTTCACATGGGCAGAGTTAGTTCACAGAGGAAACCAAATGTCTGTCCATAACTCAGGAGAGAACAAAATGAAAACTCCTATAACGAAGATTAGATGAAAGATCAAAAATAATTTACAGGGACAGAGAATTATTAAAACAGTTAAAAATGGCTGATAATGAAGACAGTTGTCAATTTTCTCCACAACCCCTAGTGACAGATGGTAAATAAACAGTCCTCAATAGACAGCTGCCTATTACTTAGTGTTCAGGCTTTTCTAACCATTAAGATATGCAAAATGCTGTCACAGGCAGAATGATGGCTATGCACTACACAAAGAAAGCAGTAAGAAACTGTAGTGAGGAGGTAATTGTATATGAGGACTATAATTATTCTATTCCCAAAGATAATTTAGATTTTTTTCCTTTCACCCCCAAAACTAAGTATATCCCAGTGATAACAATATCTTTCATTGATATTTCTATGTTCCTAAGTATACTTTATGTAATTCACAACTAAAAGTTGAAACAAACATGTGTAAAAAAGTTATTTCTAAATGTTCAGCCTATATTACCTATTACACATCAAACAAATTTCACAGAGATACTGCCAACCATAGAAAATGACATAATTTAAGCAAGACTCATTATCAGAACAAATTAAAAGAATAAAAATCCAAACAGCCCTCTGAAATGTAGAACAAAATCCCACCTGTCGCTATAATACTCAAATAATTTGTTCTGTAGGCTATACATTTTGGAAATTTCTCATCACCAATAAGAACTTAGCTGACAAATGTGCTTTACAACAACATACGAATTACAATACAACAAAAGAAGCCTGAATTTTCATGCACGAGTTTCATAAACCATGGTTTATTTAATAAGGTATATGGGGGTGATAAGACTGACATACAATCAATAGGTCTTAAATCTCTCTTCACGAACTTCCTCCATCTCCCCACTTAGCAGGACAAGGCAAGCTGAGGTTTATTTTAACACATTCTTGATAACTGACCTCTTTAGAGAAAGCTACAATGCGAGTAGCACTAGGCATTTAGTAAACAAATCACAGGCCAAGAAGTTCAACATTTGGAAAGCTAACGTCAAAGGGTTTCTAAAACCTTAAGACTGCGTGATCTGCAATGTTTCCAACATGTCTTCAACTGCCTTAAGAGAGTATTTGCTTTCCTTCTTACTTCGACCTGCAAACTAAAGAAAAAAAAAAAAACAATTCTATTAGTCTCAATATCATTGGAAAGTTCAAACATCACACTCATCTTCATAATGCTACTGAAAACAGTACTGTATCATTTGTGTGAAATCCCATGTATTTTTCAATATAACAGAAAGAGTTTTATGGACATTTGTATTAGGGTTTCTCTTCAGCTGAAGTGTACAAATATCTCACTACATACTTGGGCAACTTAAGTTGATTTTAATTTGGATGATAACCTATAAAAGCTTAGATTGGATTCAGACTCTACAGCATTTATGAACTACTGCACAACTTAAATGTTAGGTTCATTCATATAGAGGAAATGAGTTGGTATCTACTTGTCTACTCTACAAATAGATGTTTGGAATTCCAAGCAAGCACAATGTAAGTGAAAGGACTTTAATTAAACATTTAAATATAAAGGTGTAGAATCTCAAGATTATTACGAGTGAGACATATTTTTAGCATCTCAGATTTGTTAGCTAACAGGATGATATACTTTTTGTTTACTGGGATTAGATTTTATAATTAAAACCAAAAATAGTATATTAACTCTTAGGTTTGTATATGCAAAAGCAAATTCATAATGTATTACATTCAAAACTCATACACTTAAATCACTGGGAAATCACTGCAGAAAACCCCATGCTGATTTCAAAATGAGTTTCCTAACTGGGCTGACAATCACCATCATTTACATCAGCCTGATTTAACACAGCACATTTCCCAGATAAAGGAGTGTTCCTTGTGGGGGGGGGGGGAAGTCTACTCTATCTATAGTATTTAATTTCCCATGGCCAAGTAGTGACTAAAATGTGGTATTAACAACGTCTAGCATTTCTAACACACTTTCCAGCAACTGTCTTATGACAGTAAGTGCTTCATACCTGACTTACTATGTGTTTAATTAACTGAATCTGGCAAACTATTCATGAGCCGTCCAGGAAGACTGGACGAGCGGCACAGGCTACAGGAGCACAGGCTTCTTGACTGGTCCCTTCCTCTGACCTGACTATGCCCACACACGGTTGCTGCCGCAGCGCAGTCTGTCTCAGAGAAGAGACGATTAAAAGAGCATCTTAGAGATGGGTCGGGGGACACAGGGCACCTTGCCTTCCATAAGGCATCATCACAGCTTGAGCGAGGGAAATGTTCACAACAGCATGTATGTTTAGCAGTTACACATCACATGCCTCTCCCTCCACCACCCACCCGATAACTTTACATCTGTGACACTGAGCAAGCACAGAGAGGCTTTGCTTTTACTGCTTACTCAGTGTGAACACGAATAGCTCTAAACACAAAATTTATGGGCCAATTTTGATAAAAAGCCTTGAAAGGATTGGGGGGAAGAGTATAAAACAATTATTCTAATTTATTATTCTATAGTTATTCTAATTTCTTAAGAGCAAAGTGAAAATAAAAATTTTGCAATGCCTTAAAAATCGTAAGATTTTTAAATCTGTCTATCCATCTATCTATCTATCTATCTATATATATATATATATATATACACATACATAGACTTTTAAAAGTAAAAGTGTGGTTTTCCAAAGTTAGCTAATAAAAATACATACATAAAATTGTGTCACCACTACTGACAAGCACTACAATTTAGGCTAAACCAAGGTAGCTTATTTCTGTCAAAACACATTACAAAGTTGCAGATGTACATACATCTCATTTCAAGTTCTTCCTGATATGCAATTATTTAGTGTATTACAGAATTATATGGCAATTGAAATGATTAAGCCAGGACCTCATTTTTCCCCTCAAATCATGATTGATTTAATTTCCCATTTTGCAAAAGGACAGTAATAGATGCACTTCTATGGTCATAATAACACATGGATCGCAGACAGACAGATTAAGAGTATGTAGCTGAACATTGATCTGGAAGACTGTCATGAGCACTAAACCAATGCCTGTCTACTCAGATGCTAGAGCAGTTACCTCGTTAAAGAGCAACCAGTGACCACATCTTGTTTCATCAGGGGGACACAAAGAAAAACTGTTGATAAAACCCATTTTACCAAATGTATACCTATGCAGAAACACACTGCAGTAACAAATATGCAGTTTATGCTTTATACTGAAGTTTATATATCTTGACACATGTTCCTAAATTCTCAAGTGGATCTTAAAGATTTATCTAGTTACAAGAATGTGCGTCTGGAAATTATATTTCTCATATCATTCACAAATTTTGAATTTATTCCAGTGAAATTTACTTCAGCAAACTATTCATGCCTGTCCTGTGGATCTGAAAACAATAACAACAAAACTTACCAGAAAGAACACAGAAACAACCAAGCAAAAAAAACCTTCCTCCTCAAATGCACAGCCAGTGATGTATCCACTGTAAAACTAGTGATACATTGTCCTGGTGTGTTACCCATTAAGAGTGAGAAATTGAGCCAGATATGAGGATGTATACCTATAATCTCAGCACTTTGGAGCCTGAGTCAGGAGGACTGTCACACAGTCAAGGCTACAGCCTGGGTTTCACCAGGTCTGTCAGAGCTACAAAGGAAAACACAGACCCTCCCACCAACACAAAAACAAAAACAAAATCAAAATAAAACAAAAACGCACCTCATTAGATACTACGGAATTTACAGCGCCAAACCCAAAGCCTCAAGCACATAATCAGTTCTCGCAGAGCTCTTTCTAAGCAACAGTGAGGCTTTCTCAAACAAAATGGATCTAGTAAGATAATAGATGAGGGAAGGAGACACTGAGCTAGAAAGGAAGGAAGGAGGGGAGACAGTGGAGGAAGGGAGAAAATGAACACTGAAGAAAGGGCAGATGTCATGTAGAGCCTAAAAACACCAAAACAATGTCAGCTGTTGAAGTAGGGGGACCTAGGAGGCTTTCTGTCACTGAAAAGATGGGTAGGCGAAATCACATTCTTAATTAGTATAGAGTATTTTACATCTAAGACGAAGAAACAAGTAGAGACAAAAGCGGTATCAATTACATGAGATTATAAATAAAGAGGGTGTAAAACTCTAAGCACCTGTCTTTGCCAGAGGCATCATGTTGGGATTTAAGAATAGCAAACTTGACGGCATTGGAGTTCCTGAATGACAGCGGATGTCCTTTAACCAGTATGCCACCTGAGAAGACTATCTAATCTTTCTGTGTATTGATTTCCTCATTTGTAAAACAGAAGAGCTAGGGATACAGCTCAATGGTATGTAATCTCTCAATGCTGTGTAGGCAGTAAATGTCTCAGTCAAACTTTCAAACCAGAAAATATGGATTCATGGTTTTTCTCTTTAGTATATCAAACTAATTTTATGGAACAAGATTCATGATACATAATACAGACATGGACAAGAAAAATTAGACACCCACAGAGGTAAAAACTGACCCCTATTTCATAAAATTTCCCAGTGGACAGGTGACCTAAGTGGGAAATAAAAGATACAAGAGTATCCACAGGCTATTTTAGCAATGGATAAGTATCCACAGAATATACACAGTAAAAAACAAACGAAATTAGTGAATTTGAAGACATTTAACTCCATAACATCACCTTGTCAAACTTATTTGAAAGAAAATAAGGTGCCGAAATATCTGAATAAGCAGTAGAAATATATGCCATACAAACATCCAAAAGGAGGCATCAAATATCAAAGCCATATTTAACAGATAAGACGAGTTTATGAAATCAGATATCCAAATAGACAAGAAGCTCACGAAAATGTTCAAACTCACTACACATGAGGGAAATAAAGCATGAAGCCATGAACTGACACTGTACACACACCACGATGAGCTGCTGGTAAGACAACTCTCTAACGGTGTGGGTGGGAGCAAATAACAACCTAGAAAACTGTCTTCTCTATGGAATATACGTGCATTCTAAGTCAGTGCTACCAAGTGTATAAATGAACCAGATACATCAGAAAACAGGAAATTAAGTGAAGAATTATGCATAACTCTGAACAAGAGATAGAGTACACATTAACAATTATCTAAAGTGTGAGGCTTCAGCATGGTAAAAATGAGTAAACTGCAGATATATGTAAGAGCTACCTCAAACCTAGCAGTAAGTAAAACAGAAAAGGCAACATGAATACAATGTAGCTCTAGAATCTAGGAGGGATGGAGTCAGCAGTCTTGAAAAGGACAGAAGGAATGAAAATATGAAAATTGGGAGGACTTATTATGACATAATGTACTAGCCCAATAGCTTCTTCTGTATTGTCCAACGAAATGCCTATTTATAACCTGGGTCCTTGTTTCTACATTCAGAATAATTTAATAATAGCCGCTTTAAAAAATGTATTTATGCCATGTCAAAAGATCAATTTCTGGGTAGTTAGTTGTTTCTAATAAAACTCCAAATAATCATATATTGTACATACCATTAGCTGGTGTTGTTATATTGTTGGTCCTAGCTTTAAAACACACACACACACACACACACACACACACACACACACACACACACACACACACACAGACAAACTGACAGAGACAGAGAGACACAGAGAAAGAGAGAGAGACAGAGAGAGAGGGAGAGGGAGAGAGAGAGAGAGAGAGAGAGAGAGAGAGAGAGAGAGAGAGAGAGAGAGAGAGAGAGAGAGAGAGAGAGAGAGAGAGAGATCTGGGCTATTTATAAGCATTCTGAGTCATAATATGCTAACAGAAGTAAGATTTTCTATAATATATAATATACATAAATAAAGGTTATTTTCAATGGTATAATTAGGGGCACTTAACTTTTTTAATACTCCCAATCTTCTCCAACTAAGGAATGCTAAAACAACACTAACAACAAATGAACACAAGAGAAAAATCAGCCGTCAAATGACCTAAGCAAGTTTCCAAACATTCCAATGTAATCACGTGGTCAATGGCAGCAGGAGCTGCAACAGAGAAACAACTCTATGTGGGACCAAGATGAGAGAAGAGAATCGAAGACTTTACAGTAAACCCAAAATGAAGGATGACCGACAAACCTCAGTCCCCCAAAGAGTAAGCCTTGAGGTGACGAACTCCCAGAGAGCCTAGGACAGTTGGGAAGTGTCTTCACAGCCTCCATCACAGGCATGACAGGAAGCTGCAGGCAGGCAAATGGGACTAAACAAACGGAACGGTGAGTGACTGCAAATATGCAGCCAACACCTCTGCTTCCTGAAGCACGAATGCCTCGAAGCACAAAGAAAAACGCTGAACTCAAACGTCAGACTCAACAGGAAGGAAGAGAGTGGGGAGCTGGAGGAAGGCACGGTAGAAAGGAAGGAAGGTGGCGAACTGCAGAAGAGAACCAACTGTCTGCAGAGAGAGCATCGCAAGCTCAGAGCCACACCTGAGAATGCCAGCCCCACAGAGCCGTGCAGTCGGCAAAGCCAGGCCAGGCCTAACCATGGCAAAGACCAGGCACAGAGAGCGGTTGCAAAGGAGCTCTCTGCAACAGAGGAAAGGCAGAAGAGACGAGTCAGGAAAGCTCCCCTATCACAACCCAGCTCCCCTCCCACACGCACTTCCCAACAGCCCAGGACCCCATTCCAATGCGGGAAAACAAGAAAAAGAATGTGAACGACCTCCAAACCGCGTCATTATGTTTAAAAACTACAGAATGATAGAAAGAGGAGAAAGTGAGTAAGAGGCAGGCAGAGGAACAGCGATGTATTTATAACTGGAGTCTTGAAAGAGGACATTGAGCTCAGGAAAGAAATCATAAATCCAAAAGTATCTTTTCTCAAATAACAGGACTGAATCCTGTAAACAAGTATTCTGTGCATTTAAAATGACGACTTCCTTAAATGCCATCCTAGAGCCTTCATCCAGTGACTGATGGAAGCAGAGGCAGACACCCACAGCTAAACACTGAACTGAACTCCTGGAACCCAGTGACAGAGAGGGAGGAGTGATGAGCAAAGGGATAAAGAATGGGCTGGTTTAACCCCCAGAAACAGCTGACCTGAACAAGGGGGGAGCTCTTGGACCCGAGACTGACAGCTGGAAGGCCAGCATGGGACTGATCCAGACCCCCTGAATGTGGGTGTCAGTGATGAGGCCTGGGCAACCTATGGGGCCTTGGGTAGTAGATCACTATTTATCCCTGACATACAAATGGACTCTGTGTGTCCATACCACAAAGAGGGATACTCTCCTAGCTTGGACTCTTGAGGGAGGGCCTAGGCCCTGCCCTGAACAAAATGACAGACTCTGGAGACCCTCTATGGGGAAGGGAGTTGGGATAGGGTGGAAGGCTAGGGGGGGGGGCTCTGGGGGGGAGTGTAGGAGGAGGGGAGGGAGAGGAAGCTGGGATTGACATGTGAAACAAGCATGTTTCTAACTTAAAAAATGTAATAAATAATAATACTAAGTTAAAAAAAGAAAAAACAAGAAATACTGATCCAAAAACAACCAACAAACTATATCACAGACCATTGAATTTAAAGATAAAGAGAAAATTCCTTTGGGCAACCAAGCAAAAACTAAATCATTTGAGAGAAAGTTGGGATGGCATTAGATTTCTGGACAACATTCGATCCATAAGTCGTTGGGAAAAATACATTTAAAATACATGAGTAAATGTAGCCAAAAAGTCTATTAACTGCCAAACTGTCCTGTAAATATAAATGTGGTTTAAAAAATATACAAGCAGGTATTTTTCTCATGAACAAATTTCCCATGAAAAAAGTTTACTGAACAAAAGAAAAATCCCCTAGAGAAGAATCCCAGAAAACTAACAACTAGAGAAGCTCCCCCACAGCTCTGAAGTATCACAGACAGTGCAAGCTCTAACCCGAGGTCTGTTTAGCTCCCTGGTAGGCCTTTCTTCCGCCTCTCTTTACTTCCTACGAGACTTGCAATCAAAGCGCATTCTCACATCCAATATGGTCCTAAGCTGCAACCTCTGGTTGAACTTCCGAGTTTTATAACTCCTTTATATTTAAAAAGTGAGATGTACGAATTAAAGGCTAGTTATGTCATAAAACTAATAGATTGCTTTGTGGGGGAAAGGTCATAAAGAAGACATCTGATAAAGGCATGAGGCTTTAGAAAAAAACAAGAAACAAACCTCCGACAACAGACATTTGGCTTTGTCGTGTCCAGAGACCAGAGTGACACGGAACTATATCAACTGCTCTCCACACCACAGTTGTCAGCACTAACCTGATAAGCCCTGTTTATTTGATTAGCGGCCCAACCAGCGTATCTGATGTTGTCCTTCTTCATTTTTGCACTTGCCTTTGGGTTAGAAGCAATATGACTTGCAGACTAAAAACAAAAAGGAAACAGCGAAAACAAAATTCTTTTCTAGTTAAGATAATAAAAAACATGCAAGAGTCACAGCTGCAGAGAGTTGATAACACATTTTAAAATACTGAAGCAAATCCATTTTAAAATAAAAATAACGCTGAATGAAATCAATACTCAAAAATTACAATGTAATTTAAAATGCAGTATAATTCCCAAAATAACAAGACTAAGAAAATGTTAAAGTGTATCTGAAATTACTTAATTTTATGTTCACATCAGCTCTTAAAGATAAAGTCTCTATCACTATGGAAACATGCTTTCTAATTCAAAGCATTTTCCTTAGGGTATTGATATGCCTTGCTACTGAAAAACATCAAATCACCAGTATCAAATACTAACAGGAAGAACCTCAAAAACAATTTAGCACAACTTCCTATATTGACAGGTGAAAAGCCATTCAGGCCAACAGAAATACTCTAACCTGATGAAAACAAGTTAATGGAGGTCTGTGGCGTAGAGAGGACAGCGCTCTGTCACACCCTGTCCTCACACTACACTGAAAGCTTCCAACTGGGCTCTGCAGAACTCAGGACTCACTACAATCTGATCTGCCTCTAAAGATGATGTAGTTTCATGAGAGGTTCTTAGCCTAGAATCTACAAAACAACCTATAAACCTTCATTAAAAGGCTGGTTTAAACAGATCTTTATATTTCTGGGAAGAGGAAAGTTGAACTCTGGTCCTATTACTAAATATATCTATTTTTGTAAGGGTCTGTGAGACTCAGGAAAGGTTACATTTTCCTTTTATACCCGGTCTCCTTCAGTCTCTCTACTCTCTACTTGGCAGTCAGTGGGCTATCTGTATTCCTGTAGCAAATTTTTACAGCTCTATGAGTTATCATCACATTTTGGTATCTAAATCCAGGTAATAATACAGGGTTGACAGACTGAATAATCAAACACTGGGGTTGGAATCCCAGCTTAACATAGGAGCTTCATGCTCAGTTTTAGGTAAATTAATTGTGTTTGCATCTCAGTTGCATGGTTTGTGAATTTCAGGTAGCAATTAGACCACGTGTTTAAACGGTTGATGTGAATACCTACTGATTTCAAATGAAAGCTAGCACTCAGAGCAATGTCCAGCATACGGGATACTCTACACAAGCAAGTAGTTCTTGGTAAAAGCTGTCATGGAGCTTTAAATATGGCCGCTTGATTTACTAGATACTGCTAACAGGTGCATCTCCAAGCCACCGTTTGTTTCTGGTAGAATCAAAGAATAACGTCCTCAAATTCTTTCGAGACATACTTTAATCATATTTCTTTCCTAAAAATTATTTCATTTTTTCCCTATCACTGTATTCATAACTGATTCTCTTTCACGGTCTTCAACAAGAAGACTGTAATCAAAGCGTTAATAAAAAAGACTAGTATAATATTGACAACACTAGTTAGACTCGGAGGATATTTTAAAAGAACACATAAATTTGAGAGGGAAAGTGAGGGGGAAGGTATGGAAGGACTTGGGAGGGAGTAGAAGGTGAATTTTATTAAAACATTTTATTCTTGTTTGAAATTCTCAAGTGAGAAATTTTCAAAAAGAAGGGAAAACAAAAGGCAAATCACAATTCCAAAGAATTGTTATTTTCCCTGCCTTTCTGACTGCAAACAGGTGCTCATTTTACAGACATTCCAAAGCTCGGCGAGTTCTCTGCTTCCCATAGTTCTTGCTAACCATTGATGTTGTAAGCTCTTCACGGGGCATGCAAAATGATAACTAGGGAATCCCACAAATTATTTTCAAACTGTTTTTCTACACCTTTAAAATACTTAAAACTTGGTATACTATAGATTGTACTTTCTAGCAATTTTTATTGGCATAGCTTAAAATATCTCTTATATTTATGAGTAGGGAAGACTTAGAATATCACAAGACCATCAAACAAATGAACAGTATTATCACGCTTTAGCATCTAATATTGTTCAATTCTGATATGCCAAATTTATCTCAAATGAAAAGTCAGAGAGCAAAGATGTAGGAAAAATCACAACTAAAGCTGCTTTGTAACTTCTTGTTCACAATTAACCATGCCCCTCAATAGAGTACAAAAGGCACGCAGGGAGAGATTAGGGGGTTTAAATGCCAGACTCTGCAAAGTAACGTTGAACACGCACATCAACTCACCATGTAAAGCCCAAACAGAGCTCTCATGTTTCGGTTGTTGAGTTTCAGTGCCTGTGCAAAATACTTTCTTGAAAGCTCGAGATTTTCAAGTCCACCTTGGGTGTATTTGACCTGTTAAAAGTTGCAGATTGCTGAAACCTGTTTATTTTACTACTTTGAAATGTAGCATGTCCCATCATACATAGGCATTAAGTATTGAGAACAGATATTCTGTAAACAAATGCTACATGCTCAAAGAATTCACCTTAAGGTAGTTAATCTAAAATTTAAAACACACCCCTGCCCTTGCCGAACTATTCTCTGCTATGAACATTAAGATCATGCAGCAGCTGTTATAACCAAAATTTTGCCACACTAAAAAGTATAGAACCATTTTTATTTCAATGGTTTTGCTGCTGCACAACACTGTATTTTCTATTTCTTGCATTATGAATTTAACTTCAAATATAAATTCTCCATTTTACATCTGCATTTTAATAATGAAAGCAGTAATAATTTTATATTATTTTATACTAAGGTCTTTGTAACCTTACAGCATTCAGTTATATTGCAATTCCTAATACTGTGCAAATTAAAAATATATTTCCTATATCTCATGAATTTCCTAGAATGTGCATTTAAAAGCAATCATCTTTATAAATGTCTCAGAAGCAATAAAATATTGACAACTGTGATGTAACTGATTCATAATTAAAGAGCAACATGAATACTGTATTAAACTACAAAGAATTTCAGTTTATTGGGACTTCAAATTGAAAAGCTAGTATTTCAATTCAATACTTAAAATTTTTCCCTTGTATTTCCATACTATTATGCTATAAAATATTGACACTCTTGTCTTTCATGAGGAAAACAGACTTAGTAGCATAATGGCAGACAAAAGCAGCAGAAGTCAACTTGGTGTTGTAGCTGCAAACACTTACTTCCGCATACTGCTGGCAGTATAAATGGTTGTGTGGATTAGTCATCATGAGCTCCTCTAAGCAAAAGGCTGCCTTGGCATAGCTGCAAAGCATTAACGGGATAGAATCATTCTGTCACAGTTTGTTAAACATACCTTAAAATAATTTTAAAACCTTAGCGGCATCCGATATTTACTTCTGAAACTATTTAAACAGATTTAAAGTGTTTATTAAATCAATAATCCTAATATTCAGACTTTTATTGAAATGAATAAACAAATCTATATGCTGGAATCCCGAAGTAATATATGAATAATCAGTGGATATTAGTTTTCTAAGTCAGATCACTCCTGTGGCTCCTGCACATCAGTACCCTCAGAGTGCTACACAGCACCATTTCCATAAGTCCAATCAACATTCACTATGGATGTCTAAATAGTTGAAGCAGCAGAAGGAAATACAGCATTTAATGAAATACTGTCTAGTTGCTACACAACCTTCAACATATTCTATAACAAGGACTTTTCACTAAGTTCATATTCAAATACCAAATCAAGATAACATTATGAGCTTCTAAAGTTATCAGTAATAGGTGAAGTTAGATCTGGTATGTCCTCCACTACTATTAAATCAAGTGGTGTTGAGAACATATGGGGAGAGCTTCCAGGGGGATTCTGGTAGAAACAGCTTTTAGACTATGTGATTATATTTACCTTACTAATTTTACATGCTTCAAGCTATGTAGCCATCCTCACTATTTACGGGAAATCTAAAGAATACATAGCTGTTGCAAGATTTACTCCAAGTGAGGTGGTGACCCTACCCAACAGAACAAGGCTAACTAAAGTTATTTTAGTACTTGTTAGCAGTATACCAAAATTAACATTTGCAATCTTTTCTGGAAATATATACAGTCTAAATTCACACCTATTCATTAAGTATTCATTATATGTCCTCCAACTACTCAAAATACTTAAGTGAGTAAGCCCATTTTATCTTACCAAAACCCAAAAAAGTAGAAATCAATGTTAAGATTGTCTAGCAGAGAACAGAGGTACATAGAAGTCAGCTATAACCCAGGCTGCACCACTGCAGAGATCCATGCTATAACCACTCCTGTCGTGCCTATATATAGTTCCGCACACCATTATGGAAAATTGTGTTGACAACAGTATTGAAATTGACAGTGGGTACTGCATTAAAACACAAAGGGATCAAGGAACCAAATTCATCTTGGAAACTTCCAAAAACCATGTTTTAGATTTCTGAATCTTACACACAGATCCCTACCCAATGTCTGCAGCTTTTTAGCTCTTCTTATCTTTATACCTAAAACTTAGAATTCATTTTTGAAAAGGTATCCATTAAATAAGTAGCTGAAGAAATGACTAAATGCGAATCTAAAGCAAAACCATGATGACTCATCTAATTTCTACTTATCTAAAATGTAAGGCGAAAGCAGTCTCTATCTTAGACATTCAGTATCTAAAAGAATTCCTTTATCTAAGATGCTACCAAAAATTCAAATTAAAGTTAAGATGAAATGTCCTTACAAGCCTCAAGTGGGTTTTGATGCAGCATACAATAAGGTAATGCAGAGAACACTACAGGTAGGTGGTGGAATTTAAAGTAAACTGAATAGAGACTTTATGTTCTATTGGCGTTTCTGCATTAGGTATTTCTTTACCTTGAAAACATAAAGAGTTCCTTGATCATTTGAGATTTTAAAAATGCTTCTAGTTAGAAAATTTCAAAAACTACAAAGAAATTATAAATGATTATCCTCCCTTTTAAAAATAAAATCTAATGTTAGTACTCGCAATGCACACTGAAAATTCAGTTTTCTATTAAAACACTGTATGTGGAGTCATCCTGAGTACACGTAGTTTTATCTGTATCTCCTCTGAACACTGTTCTGAAACAGTGTATGTGGTTCACATGCAGACCTATATACATCTCCTTTGAACACAGTTCAGTAACAGATCCCTCACCCTGGAAGAGATTCTGGCCCAAGAAAGGATACAAGAATGGCTCTTGGATGTCATATGCATTCTACATGACAGCTACAGTGGAGATAACACTTTCATTAAAATCATGACCATGATGCCCACCGTCCTTTGTATAGACTTGGGCAAAGGCAGCATACAAATGTCTCACACCGTTTGATTTCTGGTGTCGTCTGTGTGTGTGGAGTACTGAGGACAAAGTTAACTATTCGCACAAATGAGAAAATGTGCATGGGAATCTAATTCTCTTCTTTCAAAAGGAAGGAAAGATACAACATGACCTTCTTCAGCTTCAGGGCTAAAGCGGAAAGAAGAAGTAAACCCTCACACCTTATGTGGAGGTTGGTGTTGTGATATCTGTAAACCCCATATGACTCCGCACTAACCCTTTCACACCGGGATTCCCTCTTGTCACTACAGCAATAAAAACTAACAAAAACATTAACTATCCAATAACCAAGTTCCTACAGCACCCAGCATTCCTGCTTGCACTCCATTTTCAACCCAGGCAACAGGGTGCTTCTGCCCTGGAAGAGCTGATTCTCCTAGGACCAAGGCTAATAAATGCATACAAATGACTGAATTTTTAAACAGCGGGGAGCATAATACTCTGTGTATGTGAGAACAATCTGAACTCTAAAATTCACAATTTTGATTCCCCAAGAGTAATAGCATTGCAAAAGGTCTTTCAGATTCCGAAGGATCCCATTTGTATTTGAAAGAAAAACTTATTTTCTGAACAAAAATAATTTAATAAAACCAAATGACCCAGTTAAAAGCTATTCACAAATTATAACTATAAATTTTATTTATTATTTTATTATTTTTCACTTCTTTCCAATCTTCTGGGATTGAGTCTACTAAGCTTTACAATTTCATTCTTAAAACTACGTGTTTTTTAACAACTTACTCATGTTCATTGATATAAAGTTCTGCAAGCTCATGCCAGGCTTCTTGATCTCCCACAAATCTGATGGGAGGAAATAAGGAAAAAGAATATGTGTAAATGTTCTATAAATGAACAAACTAGAAAATCAAATGCAAATTCCATTTTAATTAAAAAAGATTTATCAGAATAACAAAACACAATCCTCTTGTAAAACACTCACTGTTCCAGATACTCATTCAGCTCCCGGATGGCCTCCACATTTCTCCCCTGGGCTTTTCGAATGGCAATCTTACGCTTTCTTGCAGCCTATGGGGTGACATTAATAACGGATTAGGTCCTCACGTGTCCCTGGGCTTTGTAAAGAAAGTAATTTGACTGTGCAAATTATTATCTCAATGCCAG
This sequence comes from Mesocricetus auratus, assembly GCF_017639785.1. Lineage (NCBI taxonomy): Eukaryota > Metazoa > Chordata > Mammalia > Rodentia > Cricetidae > Mesocricetus > Mesocricetus auratus. Next base: position 8,451,604 of record NW_024429204.1, on the reverse strand, counting down.
TGAAATTCCATTGTGGAGGAACTGCTTGGTGAGAGTTTATAAACATCCCCCACGACGCCCCACTGGGGAGCTCAGACATTCCTCCAACAATCACACACGCTTTACTTTTGATGCATGCAAAACCGTATGCATCATTTCATCTGAATAGAAAACCGTCCAGAGCCCTGTAATTACAAGCCAGCAGGGACTCTTCATCTCTGCCCAAGCTAATGTTCTCTGCTCTGCCTCATCCCTAGGATCGCTCTCTTAAGAGGCAGTACAGACTGGGGGCGGGGACCGCACAATTGACACTTGAATGGATTATACAAATCTGGCTTCTGACAACTTTTTCACAATTTTAAGAGAAAAACAAATTACTTATGAACCTTTAAAAAGGATAAAATGGCCTTGATAAAAAATACTTCATAAAATTATTTAAAACTTACACTTTAAAGTTATAAAAATGACAAGTATAGAAATTAGTGTTACTAATTTATGCATTCTTCAAGTAACTATTAGATAACTATGGTTTGCCAGGTACTATACTAGACGATGAAATGATAAAGATAATAAGGAAATAAAGCATTTCTTATAAGAGCTATCTCATGAGAAATATGCATTTAGTACGATTTAATGCAGTTAAGAGCAATGACGGAGATGTCTAGGATGTCATGACAAAAGAGGGGATCCCAATAAAGTATGGTGCAGTGGGAGGAGTGGAAGCTAAAGAAGCCAAGAGGAGTCTAGCTGTAGATGCCCACACGGAAACAGAGAGGGTAGGCAGCCAAGAGGAGTCTAGCTGTAGACACCCACACGGAAACAGAGAGGGTAGGCAGCCAAAGACAGCAAACCAGGGAGCTGCATGGGACACCGATCCCTGGAAGAAACCCATGAGCAAGGCAGGAGAAAGGGTACCACCCATAAGTTCAAGACCATAGCAAGCTGTCAGGAATAGACAGCACTGTATGAAGAATTACAGGTGCATCACCTTGAACTTTGTTCAATTCAAATGCAGGATAAACAAAATAAAATATGACTGGGGACAAGTAGAACTACTTAGTATGAACATGACTTATTGCTTCTAGAATACACAAGACACAGACAGAAAACTACTGGGAACTACACACAATAGAATGCTCACTGATTTGATTCTGAAAAAGATAAAGAAAAATTACAAGAAACTCACCATCAAGCCTAAGAAAACAAGAATGATGCCAACAATGTTTCAGTAATGGCATTTAATAACACATATATTTGATTATTTAGCTCATGCTAAGGGGCCAACTCATAAAACCACACAGTAGGCACATTCAATTGTTTAGTTTCTTCTTGGGATTTGGAGAGATTTGCTTTACTAGGTAAAACAACATTATCAAAATAAGCTTAAAATTTAGAAAATCTCAAGAATTCACAAGTTAAAGCTAACAGTAAACCACATTCTAAAGGCATTAGAAAAAATTGTCATACTTTTTGGGAACCTTAACTTAAGTACTGAGAAGGAGGCATAACCGAACTCATTCTTTCTCTCATCTCTGCTCCCTCTCTATCTCTGTTTTTTTTTGTTTGTTTATTTGTTTTTTGTTTTCTTTTGGGACAAACGTTCCTTATCTAGCCCAGGTTAGCCCTTAATTCATCCTCCTCCTTCAGTCTCTCAAGTCCCGACATTATAGGAACACACTATCAAGCCCGGATAAGAAACTAACTCCTTCAAGGAGATATAATACCTTTAAATAAAAAATCCAACATTATTTGGAACACAGTTAAATTTGAAATAAAATTTAGCCTATTTTTCCATAACACTATTTTCCATATGCAGTATAATAGAGCAAAAACAGTCTAGATTTTGAAATTAACTGACTCTCAACTGCGACTTAGTGACTTTCTTACCTGCTAAGACTCTTGCTACCTCCGCTTCCCTCCAAGTGTCAACACAGAGCATGAAGGACTAACGGCACTACCCTTGAGCCTTTGGCAATGAGTGTGTCTATGTCTAACCCTTCCACAACCTCTACCGAGATCTCTACAGACTGGCAGAGATTTACTTTGCTCATTTACACTTTGACCCAATCCACACAGCACTGGAATCAAAGAAGGCACAATACTACTACACAAATATAGTGAAAACTTGCTGAAAATATTGGAGTCAAGGGCTTCAAATGAGATAGTCAAAGACCAAATAAGAACAGCAAATGATAAACTTAGGATTACAGTAAAAGGTGTTGTATGAAGAGGCATAAACATCGTAATGTGGTATGAGTCTCAAGAAAGGTGTACGGTAAACACCTACTGATGCTGTAGCGTGCTCAGTTATTTGACTACAAACCATTTCTCTACAGTTGAGAGCACTAACACCTTTCACCAAGTGCAGAATAACCTGTAAAGCTCTGCTCTAGAATGATCCAAGGAGAATTAATTGTAATATAATTTCATCACACACACACACACACACCCCTTTTCATCTCTCCAAATCTTCAAATCATCCCATGGGTAAGCACAAAGTAGGTGCCTCATTTCTGACCAAAATGGAGTAGAAGACACAAGATTTACTTTCCTGCCTAAAAACGGGATTAAAAACATAAAATAAGTATTTTTAATGCACAGAAGGACATGGGTAATGATTCCTGAGAAGTGGGGAACAAGGTAGGTGTTGCATCTATTGTCCTGCCTAACTACCTTGAGAGCGTTTTTAAAGCCGCTGCATCTAGATGGGAAACCAGAGTGAGAGCAGAGGAACGCATGAGTTCAAAGGCAGGAGCTAAGAGTCCACCAGGGAGATCAAGCATGGCAGAGTGTGAGACACAACAGTGCTAAGGGATCCGAGAACAGGGATGAGCGGTTGCAGAGGCTCCCATAGCACTCAGCTTCACACCATTAGTGCGCATCAGTCAGCAAACAGAGAGCAGCCAGGCAGACAGCCAGAAGGAAGGCTTAGAGCAGACAGCAGATTAGCACTCTACCAGACTAAATCTTAGTCTATATTGTTCATCCACTCTCGTTTTTTATTTCTTACCTGTACCTTTTCTTATCCAGTAGTAAACAACAATTTTCTCAACTTTCCTAAACTTTTTATTTGGATAAATCTTAGCAAAAGTTAATTTAAGTCTTAAAATAAGATGTGTTTGTCTATCTTCTATGTGATTTCAATATCTAGATTAAAATTACTATTATGAAAAAAGTGTTTTTGCTGTAGAACCATAAAGGGAAAGCTATCCCATCTTAAAATCTTGCCCCTGCTTTGAACTTTAAGTAGAGAATATACACTGGACCAGATAGACTATCCCGAGAGTTGTAGTAACAGGAGTGTTTCACAGAGCTACGTGGGGAACCGAAGCACTTATCAGCGTCCTCATTCACATGGGCAGCGCTGGACACCGAGAGAGCGCGCAGACACGAGGAAGACAGAAAGCAGCTGCCTCACATACTTTACCACTGGAGAGAACCTGAGACACAGGCAGTGATAATTACGTCTCTTCATGTCGTGTAAACAAGAGCCAGTCTCGACTTACACAGCAAAGCTGCAGGCTCCTGCACACTTTCACTCTGCTCTCCTGCCGCTTCTTGCTCTTGGACACTTACCACTCAGCTGTCCAATCGCAATTCACCAATTCTAGCCCAGAGTCAAACAATACATCTGCAGAGAGCCACAGAGCCTGCGGGTTTTGAGTGATTACCACGCAACCAGAATAAGGTTCAAAAAAGGACTCTCTTGGCTTTTGAATGCTATTCACAGCATATAAAAATGTATGTAAAGAAAATAGCTTTATTTTCTCTATCGTGACTGCCTAGTGTAAAATTCCTTAGAAACAACGCTCAGGAAATGGGGAGGGATAAAAGCAAGTGGTCTGCCTTCATGTGTACTCTATAGTAGCAATTACGGTCTAGCTGAACGACATTCGCAGAATGAAATTTTTGTAGGAAGGACAAAATGGAATTCCAACTCTATTCATTGCCATGTCTTAGCTGATCATGATCCTGGGCTGTCTCTAGACTTGAACTGCTATTTCAGAGTCTGGACTTACTAGGGTATGATGCTGGATAGATATCTTAACTTCTCTTATAAAGATAGTAACATCTGACAAAATTATAGGATGACAGTGATAGTTATCAGATGACACATAAGTGCTCGGCTCCATAAGGACTCACAGTAAACATTCAAGAAACACTACAGTGACCGTCCTTAGTCTTTTCAACTCCATTAGTCTCATGTCATCTGTATTCACTATCTCACCTTGCTTGGCAGAAAGGTATAGCTTTACGCTAAGTTGATGGTAGAGTAGAAAACATTAGTAAGCTATTCTAAATATACATATCTTACTTACATCAAGATTTAACAAAACCATAACACATTAAATAATATCTTTTTTTTTTTTTGGACTCACAAAGATTAGAATCTTAGAGTCTGGAAACATGGCTCAGTAATTCAGTGCCCTTGCTGCTCTTCCAGGACTTGAGTTCAATTCCTAGCACCCCCATCAGGTGGCTCACAACGACCTGTACCTCCTGCCCCAGTGACTCAATTTAATTCTTAAAAATTAAAAATGAACCTTTAAAAGGAGGTTAGAATTTTAGCCTGTACTAACTCAAATAGTTTATCCCTTAATGTCAATCAATATTCTGAATTAACAATCTGGATACATTATAAAATACAATAATAGTTCTGCAGAAACTATTTGCAACAGTGTAGACTACTAAAAAAATACAACAGATCCCAAACAGTTTACTCTACTGCTCAAAAAACGAATAAGCAATGCCGGGCAGTGGTGGCGCACGCCTTTAATCCCAGCACTCGGGAGGCAGAGGCAGGCGGATCTCTGTGAGTTCGAGGCCAGCCTGGTCTACAGAGTGAGTTCCAGGACAGCCTCCAAAACAATACAGAGAAACCCTGTCTCAAAAAACCAAAAAACAAAACAAAACAAAAAACAAACAAACAAACAAACAAAAAACGAATAAGCAGTCAACAACACATCCTATATCCGATTCTGTTTTCTTCAACAGAAACCAAATAAATAAGGTTTAATATCTGGTTTCAAAGAACTGACTCTTCTATATACATATTTCTACATGCTCAATAAGAAACATAGGACATTCTCACTTTCATTGAAATAACAGAAGGGAGAGTAGACACAGGAGAGTCAGATGTGGGGGTGAATAGAATCTGAACAGAGATGTTCCTGTAAGGATTTTCCAATTAAAACTACATAGAAGCTATGTATAGGCACAGTTTTACATGTCTATATTCCCCAAATATGAATGGCTAACTGAAGGAGGACTGAAAGTTCAAGACCACCCTGGGCCACAAAGTGAGCATCAGGTCAGTATATATTACTGGGCTGGCTGGCTCTGTGTCAACTTGACAAAAAACAAGAGTCATCATGGAGGAGGGAGTTTCAATTGAGAAAATACCTCCATAAGAGCAGGCTATAGGCAAGCCTGCAAAGGCAGTTCTTAGTTAGTGGCTCATGGGTAGGTCTCAGTTTACTGTGGGTGGAGCCACTCCTGGACTGATGGTCCTGGGTTCTATAACAAAGGCTGAAGGAGTCATGAGGAGCAAGCCAGTGAGCAGAGCTCCTTCACGGCCTCTGCATCAGCTCCTGCCTCCAGCTTCCCACCATATTTGCGTTCTGTCCTGACTTCCTCCAATGATGAACGGAGATAGGGAAATCTAAGCCAAATAAACTCTTTCCCCCCCAAGCTGTTTTTGGCCACAGTGTTTCATCCCAGCAATGCTAGCCCTAACTATGACAATTTAACACAGAGACCCCGTCCAAAACAAATAAACAACACACACACACACACACACACACACACCGAGCTTCAAAATTTAAAAGCTCATGAATAAATCTTCATCAGATTAGTTCCACATCTTCTAAAACACGTAGACACAACTGGACTAACTAGAAAGTTTGGCAGAACATATGGCACGTGATCCATCTTTAAAAATATATTGCTTGTGGACAAATAACCTAGAAATGGATTAAAGGATTACTATGGACCACAATCTCCAGTTCCCTGAACTCTAGATTTCAGGGTCCAGAAAGGATAGAAGAGTTGCTTAGCAAAGAGAAAGCGGGTCCAGGTTCTCCAGCCACAAAGTGTGACCTCAAAGTAACGCCACAAGGCACAGAGGCAAGTCTATCTAGTTCAAAAATAAAACTTCGAAGTGCTTGATCAACAACCACACACACACACACACACACACATGGGGGGGGGTTACAGATATGCAGCTTGTCTGTGAATTAATTTTAAAAAGTTCTTTGAAAGCAAACCATAGTATGCCCAGGAGAACAAGGGAAGGAGAACTTGAGCTCAGGGGCAGGACTGACTTGTTTTTCCCCCATGTATCATTTTTTACTATCTATAATTTTTAATCTGACTCTCCTAATCTGACTATCCAAAGCTTTTAAAAATATATTGCACAAATTTTAAAAAATTAGGTAAGGAGAAAATATTCCTTTTCCTAACTTGCTCAAAAATCTGAAAACTTAATTCTAATTATCATATTCTTTCCTTCCCGAAGGAAGGTTTGCACTTAACGTGAAACCTTGTACCATTCGCTTGGGATTGAATGTCGTTCTCCAACCTACTGCCTGTTTTTTCATTTAAGTGTATTCATTGTTTACGGTCTCTGAGGGGCAAAACTCATATTGAAAGTCACAAAAGAATCAAAACTTAATAAATCAATTTCAAGGTTCAAAAGATGCCTGGCATATAATGAACCCTCCTGGAAAACAAAGACAAGGCAAGCCTCTCTCTGAGGACCCTGCTGTCCGGTGCCGAGTGTACACACTCAGGGCTTCTGATGGAATAATGAATGCGTGTGCATGAGGAGGGTCTTTGAAAACTGATGTACAGATCCATTTCTTCATTAAACACAGAAGCGCGAGACAAAGGGGTCAGATGATCACTGTCAGACAATGCAGGACTTTCATCTTGGAGGTTATGCCTCAAATTTGCTTTAGAAAAAGAAACAGAGATGCCTTCAACACAGTAACTCAACTGTGTAACGCTAAAGTGAAGTCTTGTAGTAGATATGTTAGTTTTAACTTTTGAATGGCTTTGTGTCTTTCTCCTCAATGCCCACTACACTGCTTCCCTCCTAAGGGTAGGAGAACAGAGCTGGCCTTTATTGCTATGCCACAAACATTCTGGTGGCTTATGAGAAATACTCAGTAAGTATTTAGGAAACAAAGGAGGAGCTTGAGAAGACCCGATTACATTTCATAACTAATAATACATTTGAGAAACCTGAATGCAGTCACTTTGTTCAACATGTCTAACACTGGGATCTACTTGCTGTCCCCTCACCCATACTCTGAAAGAAGGAAGGTGGACTTCTCTTTTAGCCAGTCTTAAGAAAATACAAAGGTCCATAAAATACAAAAAGTAAGACAGAGTCATATTAAATTATAAATCACTGAACTCTTTCTTGTATGTTATCTTAGAGATAACACTGTACCACTAAGCGACATCCTCAGCCCCTGCCTTTAAGTGAGGTAATTTATTAAAATAGGCCCACTTAAAACAAAACAGAAGTAACATTCTGACTCGAAGAAACCAGATTATTAGCTACTCATATCAACCTACATGTGAAAAGCATAGGAAACTCAGAAACTTGATTTCACTTGCTTCAATATATGGCTAGATGGTGAAGGAGACTAGTAATCCTTTTAAGTAAGTACAAGAGAAAACATTTAGCAACAGAAAGGTGGGACTCCGTAATTTATTTTAGGTGTGCAGGTGTTCTGTCTGCCTGTCATGCATGTCTGCATATCATATGTATGTCTAGTGCCTGCAGAAGTCAGAAGAGAGCATCAGATCTCCTGGGACTGGAGTTACACATGGTTGTGAGCCACAATGTGGTCCTGGAAATTGAACCTTGGTCTTCTGAAAGAGCAGTCAGTCTCTTAACTGCTGAGCCATCTCTCTAGACCTAAGTGGTACTTTTTAAAAGTAACGTTTTCTAAGCCACAAGACAAGCTATTAAGATAGTTAAAATTAGAAAATAATTTTGAAATTACTTAGTAAATTTATATCAGCGTTATCTAGACAAACTGATAGATCTTATTTCTTAACTTAGTTTTTTGTAAGAGACAGATAGGCCTGTCATGATCTGAACTTTTCCCAAAGCTTTCTATATTCTGAAAACTATCACCAAGAAAGGAAATGTTTCCGTTCCAATATTGACAATAACAAAAACAAACAACAAATAAAAAGTAAAGCAAATCAAGTTTCTACAGGAAATTTCCCTAAGATAACACTAAAATACAGTACCCAGGAAGCATTTCCGTCACTGTAACACTCTATATCACTTGACAGCAAAGCAGTAAGCAGAAATGTGGGTTAATGATCAATGCCTGTACAAATGTGCTTTAGAAATTCATTAGGTACGTTTCGTTATTTACTATTAAATCAGTTATTGTTAGATAACTTCCAATGTTGTCATCAATAATTTCTTTTAGATGAATTGCCACTGTTCTTTTCTTTCTTTCCTTTCCTGTTTTTGTTTTTTGTTTTGTTTGTTTGTTTGTTTGTTTGTTTTCTGAGACAGGGTTTCTCTGTGTAGCCTTTGATGTCCGGGAACTCGCTCTGTAGACCATGCTGGTCTCAAACTCACAGGAATCTGCCTTCCTTTGCCTCCCAAGTACTGGGAATAAAGGTGTGTACTACCACTACCCAGTACCACTGTTGTTCAATTAAATATCTACAAATCTATAAATCTATAAAGATCATAAAATCTATAAAAATACATCACATGGTATTTTAAAATGGTAACTTTTAAAGATATATTGTTCTTAGTTTACCTTGTGTGAGTATAACAATCTTTTCTTTTATAAAAAGAAAACCTGGTATTTGTTTAATAATTCCAAAAGTAGGGGCTAGAGATGTCTGGATCAATAACAGTGCTTGTTTCTCTTTCAGAGGACCCAGGTTCGATTCCCAGCACCACATGGTGGTTCACGACCTTCTGTAACTCCAGTCCCAAGGATATGACATTCTCTTCTGGTCTTCACCAGCGCTGAACACAAACTGTGCACAGACTTACATGTAGTCAAAACACCCATACCCATAAAAATAAAACAATTTTTTAAACAATTTTTAATTCTAAAACTACTACATTTTGCAGTTGTGAATACAGAGAGACATAACGATGACTATTGTCTACAACTCCCCTGCAACTTTCCAGTTATTGAAAGATTGAGGCAGGCTATGATGTCAGCTTATTAAATTAAACACATGAAAAAAGACAACTAGGGAATTTTAAAACAAATAATTATTGGCATTTTAATGTGATTTTAATTCAAGCATTAAACAGGAAGAAGGCAAAAACAGAAGGAGATAAATAGCTGCACTAATTGATATAATAATCACTGAGATGGCATCTTTCAATTTTAATTAGGATAACTAAAAAGTAGCCACACACTAAGCAAGCTGGTACTTAAGGAAGCTTCATAGCATGGAAAGAGCCTTGCTGGGCTGTTAGGTAAGCAGAGTTGGTCCTCACCAAGTTTTAACTAATTCTCTAAATAAGACAAAGGGGAAATCTAACTGAAGAATATCAGGTATCTTTAAACTAAAACATGGCTCACCTAAACTATATAAAAGAAAAAGGTACAATCTGTTTCAGTTTTTCCTCTACTAACTCATTTTACCCTTACATTAATCTTTAAGTCACTTTCAGGACAATGTACAAACTTACAGTGTTAGTTGGATCTTCTTGCAAGATTCGATCATACAATTGTATAGCATCATCATATCTATTTAAAAAGAAAAAAATGTTAAGAATCATTACTATAAAATGTTATAAATACAGAAAAATATTAAATAGGGCTTTCTCATCATTCATAACATCTATGCAAATCTTCCTATTTTCATTTTGCAGTGAACATTTAGTCTACTTTTAAGAACAAAAAATCATAATTTACAGAAAAATCTTCTACAAAAGGAAATCATTAATTTCATCTAAATTCAAAGATAAGAACTAGCAATCAAGGTTAAAAAGTTGCTTCTTTTAATTTATTTTTTATTTTTATTTTTTTGGTTTTGAGATTGAGGCATTAGTTATAAACTGCAGCAGAGCACATGGAAATAGAATGGATGAGAAACTGACGGTAGAAAACAGGCCAACAGGCCACCAGCTACATCTTGGAAACGAATGGCAAAGATTTAAAACCAAGAGCAACAGCAGACTCGGATGCTGCAAACACACTGGTATTAGCAGACTAAATGTGTATGAGCACCATACACACACATGTTCAAAGTTCTGTGTGGAAAGTGGACAAAGTGTAAGACAGATGAGAGATACAAGTACTCATTTCTGTTTCCAACGATCAGGAAAACCTCAGGCAGAGTATTTAAAGTGCCAAGCAACAAGAACACATTCAAAACCCTTGACAGGTACCGAGAGCACTGTATGACACTCTCACTCCCATTAGAGTGACGACACTGCCCTACCAATACAAGATGACTAATCTAAAGGGGAATTGTAGTCTCCACTTTGGCCTCCTGGATACTTTTCTCAAGAATGTGTACTCAAACTGTTCTTATTCAGTCTGATACCATGATGCTGCACCAAACTCAACTGTTCCAACCAAAACCTAGTTCCTATTTTCCTTGTTTTGCTTTCTTAGGTTGATGACAACTCAGCATAAGCTAAGAGTCATTTTTATCTTTCCCTTTACTTCTAAAATGTTATTGATGGTCTATTTCTCTTAATTGCTCTCACCCATCCTTTATGGCCTTCTATAATTTACAATAACAGTATAAGAGGCTCAAAATCTGCTCTTTATTAGACTACACAGTCACACACAAACATTTTTTTCAGGTAAATCCAAAGGGTGTCACTTTCCTTAAATAACCTAAAATGTTTCTCATGCTCGGTTGACACACCTTACACCTTAGCATGGCATATTAGTGGCACGTAACCTTACCTGCCTGCTACCTCCAGCTTCAATTATAGCCGAAATCTCTCTAGCCACAATTAATTCTCCCATGTTTCCCCATAACTGTGCTTCAGACATTTCAACATAGGTCCAAGTGCTTCCCCACCTGTGGACGCTTCTGGGCTAAATGCATTTTTTGAAAAAGGAGTTATTTTTCTAAAAGATTGAAAACTCTTGATCCAAATGATGACCATGTCCTGCATGTACTTTGAGAGTGTACGCATGATGGTGTGTATGCTTACTCAACCCCTGGGATGTTGGCAAGACCCTATTTTAGAGGAAGAAAGCTGAAAAGACTTCATATTCATTTGTCAAGTGCAAAACTAGAAAATGCTAGAACTGGGCTATCAAGTCAGTCCTTCGGGTAGAGCCATGACCTAATTTCATCAGCCAGGGTGGCAAGTGGGTTCACGTCAAATGCTACATCCTAGAGCATGGGTAGGTCTGTATTGAGAAGTACCCTGTCATGAGACAGAGCTCAGACTACAAAGGCCTTCTGCATCAATGTCATACTGTGGACACAGCTTCCACGTCTGCCATGTTTAAGTGAAATCACATTGTTCGCTACATGTTTACCTTTCCATAGCTTCAAAGCGCATGCCTGTGAGCCGCTTAACTCTGTGACTACCAGGGAACTGTCTTCTTAACTCCTGAAGACAAAACTGAAAACAGAAGGGGTTAAACAAAATAAACAAAAAAAAAAAAGACTTGAACAAGTGTAATTACATCACACAAAAATGTTCTATTTAAAAACCGTCTAAAGTACCTAGTTTCCTTTCCTGTTTTATGGCTAGAGCATTCTGTTGTTTTCTTTTGTGTGCATGATGTTAGAGCGCAGAATCTTCTACAAGCTAGCCAAGCAACCTACCACTGCGTTACAACCCTAACCCTAACTTCCTATTAGAGAAGCATTCAAAACGTGTTATAAAAAGCATTCAGTACATGCCCCACAGTGAGCCTTAACCACTCATTAGAATATAACTCATACAGCAAATTAAATGTAGAGTAAACTATAATCAGAGTAAATACTCACCAATGCCAAGTCATCCCGACCATAGTCTAGGGCTGCAATCATCACTTGCTCATATATGATCCAAACTAGAACATGAGATAAGAAAAAAACCTGAATTTAATATAGAAATTTTCTTCTACTTTCAACTATTTTAAAGTGTTACTTATTGCTGAAAACTAGTAATTATATTTCTAAACTTAAGAATGTATCTTTATATATATTCAGCAATATAAAATCTTCTAAAGTAAAAAAAAAAATCAGTGTTTAACACATACCAAATTCTAAAATTCTCTATGAAACCTATTTTGACCAGATCTAAATGCCATCATGAAATATACAATATACACTAGCTAAACATTTACCAGCTTTGTAAGCCTTTAAAACCTAAGTGCCCATTCAATGGCTTCAACACTGTGGTGGTTTGAAAAAGATTGTCCCACAGGCTCTGGCACTTGGAGACTTGGTCCACAGTTGTCTGGGGACCTTGCTGGAGGAGTTCATCTCTGGGGGCAGGATCTGAGCTTTCAAAGCCTCTGCTTCATGACTGTAGTTCAAGAAGGGAGTCCCCAGTTTCCTGCTCCTGCCCCCATTATGGGCTCTAACTCCTGGAATCATAACTCCAGATAAATTATCTTAACTGATCTGTTGCTGTGATAAAACACCACTACCAAAAGCAATTAATTTGAGGAAGAAAGGGTTTATTTCCACTTATAGCTTGAAATCTGTCATTCAAGAAAGTCAGGGCAAGAGCTCAACATAAGAACTTGGAGCAGGAACCAATGAATAGGCAATGGAGGAGTGCTGCTTTCTGGCTTGCTCCTCGTGGCTTGCTCAGCCTGCCTTCTACAACCTGCCCAGAGTGAACTGGGCCCTTCATACGCATCATCAGTCAAGAGAATGCACCAAGGGCTGGCCCGCAGGTCAACGGAGGCATTTTCTCAACTGAGGTCCTTCTTCCAAAGACGCCAGCCTGTATCAAACTACATGAAACTAGCCAGCATGGACACTTTCTTCTATTAGCTGTCACAGTCGTGTTGCTTTATCACAGAAAGAAAAACAACTGATGCCACTGCTGTCAACAACTGTCAGCCTCCTTAAACTACAGCAACATCCATTACATTCCTGGAAAAGAGGAGTCATATATCTGTTGGTAAAATGTGAATGAAAACACATTAAATATGAAGAGTCATAAGACATGCTAGGTCTACACATAATAAATGAAAACTTACTGTCATCCCCAAGCTTAGAAGCATAATCATTAATTAATTCTTCTCCAACTTCCATGATTTGTTCACTATTTCTTGAATTTTCTTCTCTCCATTTTCTCATTTTGTCTCGCATTTCTGAAAAATATAATAGTCAAGTTCTTAACATACACATATATGAACATATGATAGATGTCAAAATACTGACTGAATGAAATCAACTATTTACATAAGGAAATGAAGTCTGACTGTGAGGTATCGGTGATATCTCAACCATCTTTACATGTAATGAATGCTATGGCATGGGTCAGCTACAGAGGCCCTCTGTCACTTTTGGCAACTGTAGGTCTTAACTGGAGGAGTGAGGGGAAATATAGACTACTTTCAGGTTTATAAAAGCCAGAGATTATTTTCTAAAAAAACAAAAAAGCATGCAATTATATATAGACATCTCAAAATATTCAACATATTATTATAGTTTACTCATAGATATAAACTTTTTTCAAGACTATCACATTGGACTACCAAAAACAAAAGAATATTCACTTCAAATTTCCTTAATAGTACCCTGTTATGCAAGGAAATAAACAAGGAAACAATTACAACAAAGGAAATCTTTGACTGAACTTAGGAAATAATATGAATAATGTCAGTAAGATCAAGTAATTAGCATAAAATTGAGCACAACTTTGTAAATTACAATAAAACAGTAAATTCTAGAATAAAGAACTCTGCTGTAGTTTAAATGTCTCTCCCAATGTCCCGGGGTTGAAAATCTGATTCCTAATAAACCAGATTGGGGTGGAACCTTGAAGTGGGTTTTAGATCTTAGGGCTCTGTCCTAATGAACGGGTCAAAATCAGTATCGGGAATGAGTTGACAGGGGTATTAGTTAAGGGGGGGGGGTATTTGTGACAGAAGTTGTTCCTGAATTTTTAAAGAAAAGGAGCTCAGCCCCTTAGGTCTTGTCTATTCACAAATTTTTGGCCTTCCCTAACAGTTGAGAGCCAGAATGCCTTCACCACAAGCCAAAACAATCTGTTTTCTTTAAAACGAAACAAAAATCACATTAAAATCTAATGAGAAACGAAAAGTGCCCAGTCCAGAGTGCTAAGAACTGAGTAAAATAAAAACAAAATCAAAATAGTTTAGAAGCATATCTAATCTGGGTCCTTTTATATATTATAGGCTAAATGTATATGACGCTTCAAACTTTTTAAAGATCCCAAGACTCAAAGTGGTGACGTTCTCTCACAACAAGACAGAAAAGGTTTAGTCTTTGCTGTCTGCCATCAATTGTCTAGTCCTCACTAGACAATGGATTCACCAGGACCTCTCTCTCTCTTTCTCTCTTTAGTCCTCACTAGACAATGAATCCACCAGGACCTCTCTCTCTCTCTAGTCCTCATTAGACAATGGATCCACCAGGACCTCTCTCTCCATGTCCTAACATCCAGAAAGGGCACAGAAGCAATTTATAGTTTAAGACATCCACAGTGGAATAGTCGTTGTGTTGGTCTGAACTAAGACCGGTAGTTAAGGTATGATTACCTATCCAACTGAGTACATACATGGTTTCTTATTTTTAATCTGTACACAAAGATCAAGAGTGGAAACGGCCAGGCTCCAAATCTCAACCCTGACACTTCCTACTTGTGTTAAATTAGCTGAGGTAATTAATCACTTTGTACTTCAATGTCCTCGTCTACCAAGTGAATATAAAATAATAGTTGCATAATCTGGCTATTGCAGCGAACATTATTATTTGACTGCATGTGATGAAAACAGGACCTGGCATACTGAGCTTTTAAGAAATGGCTGTGGCTAATATTTCAGCCTCTAGCGCTGTGCTCAGTTCCTATGCACACTGCTTGTTTTCTATGGTGGATGCGTCAGCAGGTTTCAGAGCCTCTCCCCCATCATTCTCCGTTCATGTATAACTGCAAGCACTATTATCTCACTTGCTGACAGCTCCTCTGGCTCGCTCCTCACTTTGCATTTTATCACAGAGTTTAAACTTGAGTCAAGAAAGTACCACCTCATGGCCAAAATTGGCAGCCAATTACTTTAGAAGCAAAGTTTTATTAGAACCTATGGCTTTTTTTTTCTTCCTGAGCTGCAATGTTATGTATAGGAATAGTCGATAGGAGTCAAATAATACACAAGGCTGCTGATGTTTACTATCAGGTTCCTCACTGGAAAAAACACGCTGGCAACTAGCTACATGCACTAAGAATCAGAAAGGACAGGTGATCTAGTCTGAGCACTAGGACTTAGATCAACTGTCTCATCGACCTAGAATGGTGCCTTCGGACTTATCATTTATCATTTCTGCCACGTTGGTTATTAAGTACAAGAATTCCAAGCTTTATAGGTCTCTCATCTAACTTAAAAAAAGCAAACAGAGACCACAGGAGGGACATGCTACGGTCTGTGGCTTTTGTCTTGCCTTCAACCTGATTTTGATTACCGCTAAGAGGTCATGTCCTTGTGAATTCCTCATAGGCATTACTATAGAATTTCATCCAATGTCATACACACATTGCCCCATTTATGTGGTTCCAATATTAAGTAATCTATGTAAACTATTCTAGTAAATGTAAAATACTACAAAATGTTTAGTTACCTTTTCTGTAAGTAAAATAAGGGAAAACTTCTGGCTAGAAATAGCATTTTGGAAGTAATCCTTCTTTGAACATACTTATCATTTTAGGCTGTCCCCCAAAGATGGCATGCCTTTTAAAGCCAAAGTCATTTAATATATATAATATACATACATACATACATATATATATATGTATATATGCTATATATGCTATATATACATGCTATTAGTTTCTGTCTATGCACTGGAGGTAATGAGAGACTATAAAGGAGCTATCCTATTCATCTCTCCCTAACAAAGTTCTCGCTGTGCTAAGACACCTGGGCCTTGGAAAATGAGGAAACAGTGTGCTTCCTACTCTGCTTCTTTTGGACAAAACTTCCTCCAACTTTGAACTTCCTCCACTCCAGTGTGTATTCTGAAGTACCACTTACAGGTTCACTTCTATGAATCAGCAGATACCTTTAGAAACTATTCAGTCCTGCCAGCTTGTATCATAAGGTCAGTTACAGGATAAAGAAACTTGCTATGGGGCTTAAGAACCAGTGTGGGTACTAAATTTGAAGGGGTTTAAAAACACCATTTATTTCCATGCACTGAAACTTCAGTGGAAATGTTCTCCCAAGTATGTGCTCTAATGCACTAGTGAGACATGAAATCAGTCTAGTGTGTTCCAGCATTTGGAAGCAAACGGATACAGGGAACCCATCAAGAGAGCAGTAGGAAAAGTGTGAAGTGAACCTATTAAATGCTACCAAGAAGACAAAGGCTGCCGGAGAGATGACTCAGATGGTAAAGCACTGGCCACAGGAGAATAAAGATCCTACTTCCAATCCCTAGAGCCCTTGCAAAAAGCTGGGTATTGCAACACCTTCCCTTAAGCTCTGTAATAGGATGGGTGGATACTAGGGGTTCATTGGCCAATCAGTCTAGCCAATCAGTGAGTTCAAGGTGTAGTGAGAGAAACTGTCTTGAAGTATTGGGTAGAAATCAATAGGCAAAACACAGGCAGAAACGTATGGCACTTACATCATACCCTATCACACAAGAGAGCGCATGCACAAAACACACACACACTCAAAGATAAAAAACAAATCAAAATCTTACAGAGAAGGAGTAATCTGTATAATAGTCAATCAGCAGGAATAACACAGACGAATAACATACAAACATTTGAATCGGCACAAGGTCTTCCTAGCACCATAAAGGAAAAGGAAGACACAGAAAGTAAATCGTGACACCCGTAGACATATCAACAAAACAGTCACTACACCTAAGGCTCAGAAAACATCCCAGAAAAGGAGGCAAAGACTGAGAGTCAGAGATCAGGAAGTTGGCTGTGAGACTGTGTCTCCTAGATATGTCAGGAAAGTCACATCCATAAAATCTCAAAAGTGAGCCAGGCATTGGTGGCACATGCCTTTAATTCCAGCACTTGGTAGGCAGAGGCAGGTGGATCTCTGTGAGTTTGAGGCCAGCCTGGTCTACAGAGCAAGTTCCATGACAGCCTCCAAAACAATACTGAGAAACCCAGTCTTGAAAAAAAAAAAAAAAAAGAAACAAAAACAAAAACAAAAAAATCTCAAAAGTGTGGTTTCCTACAGGATGAAAAACAAAACAACAACAACAACAAAACCCAAATAAGCAAACAAACAAGCAAACAAACAAAACAGCCAGGTGGTGGTGGCACATGCCTTTAATCCCAGCACTCAGTAGACAGAAGCAGGCGGATCTCTGTGAGTTCGAGGCCAGCCTGGTCTACAAGAGCTTAGTTCCAGGACAGCCTGCAAAGCCAGAGAAACCCTGTCTCTAAAAAACAAACAAACGAACAAAAACTAACAAACAAAACAACCAGGATTTCCTACCTATGTTATACTAGGCAGTGCACAAAGCCCCCTATCCAGCCCTGCATGGATACATAGCCTCAAGACATTTGATTACTCTCCTCACAGCTCTAACTTCTCTTTCCTGTCTCCAACTCAACACCCTTCAGCTGGCTCACAAATGAGCTTCCATTATAGCATCTGATATTTAACAGAGTGTTAGACTTACTTGTCTTTTATACCCAGCTGACAGATTTTCCTGTTACAAGGACTACAGGGCTGGGAAGATGCTCAGAGACTAAGAGCTCTTGGTAGGTCAGAGTCCTTGCTTTGCAAGCACAAGAACCTGAGTCGATTTGCTCAGACCACATAAAAAGTCCTGGTGCCTGGAACCCCACCACTGGGAAGAACAGAGAGAGATTTCAGGGGCTTGATGTCTTCCAGCCTAACTTCAGATACGATGAGAGACCCTGCCTCAATGAATTAGGTGGGGAGTGAACCAGCAAGAACTTCCTCTTCTGGTGTCTCTGTGTCCCTGCACACCGGCACCCTTGTGTGTAACACACACATGCGCAGAAACACTCTATACACACACATCTTTACACCAGTTTACGATGCCACTGGAATTCTAAGGATACAGCTGACGCTGTCCACCATATCTAAACTAGACGCCATCTCTAAGAGCCCTCACCTGCATCTCAAAAATCTTCTCCACAAGTGTCGGAACTAAAAGCCCAGAATTACTTTCTCTTTCTAAAAGCCCTCAAAAAATAGAGGTTCTCAACAAATTTAAACCTTCATTTTACAAAATAAGGGAACTGTGTTCTAGTCACTGGGCTGCCTAAGTTCACCTAGTAAGTGGCCAGAAGGCTAGAAAAACATCGTGGGCAACTTACCAGTGTTGATTATTAGCACTTTCAACAGTTGGGACAATAAATCAAGTTTCTCCCATGTGTCGAGCACTAGTTACATTAACAGTGAACAAAGTAGGCTTAGTTTCTTATATTCTAATAGAGAAAAGAAAAATCTTCAGGTAACACGAGGCAGCAAGTCCTTTAATAGGAAGAAAGCAATCCGTGCAAGAACAGGTTTTGTTCCATTCTGTTGCTTGGGTATTTTATCTTCTTGCTTTTCCCCTTCTTTCTTATGGAAATATGGCGGCAGGGGTGTGAGGCTGTCTGCTAAATGGTCCTGCTGGATGTCCTGCAGGATGTAACATCCAGTCCTGCAGGATGTAACATCCCAGCACAATTCTGAGAGTTTGAAGTTTGGAGACGGGAGGAGTGACAGGCAGGAGTGAGACTGTAGGAGAGAACACTCACTGGAAGGAGTCGCACGTGCCTACCCCTAACACAAGAGCATGGCAACTCAGGCAACTCAGGGAAGACCAGCAGAGCCAGCTCACAGAGGTGGCACAGGCTAGACCACCAAGAGCCAGCTCCTTCAACAGTGTGACATGATCCTATCAACCAACAGCACCACTTTCTCCTCTTGGTAAGAGTTTACGGACCACTTTAAAACTATTTCTTCTTTTCCTGCACAACAGATTTGTACAGCAGCAAACTATTCCAAATCTAATTGCACCTCTACACTGCAGATCGCCAACAGGACAGTACCGAGCTACTGAGAATCTCAGAACCTACATTTTCTTTGACTGTGCACATGCTAACAGCTTTTTAAAAGCGATACTTCAGCCGGGTGATGGTGGCGCACGCCTTTAATCCCAGCACTTGGGAGGCAGAGGCAGGCGGATCTCTGTGAGTTCGAAGCCAGCTTGGTCCTACAGCTAGTTCCAGGACAGTCTCCAAAGCTACACAGAGAAACCCTGTCTCGAAAAACAAAACAAAAAACAAAAATAAACAAAAAAAGCTATACTTCACGCACCTTCAACATACCACTCTAGGAAAATCGTGAAATAGTTAAAACATTTTTAAAAGCATTGAAAAAGAACACCCACCCACGGTATCTACTGTACAGCTGAGGGTGCATGCTGACATAAAACTTTTAAAAATGAATTGCTCGGTTTGTTTGTTGCTCCATTAAAATGAGAACTCTTTGAGGGTTGGGGCTGTCTCTCACTTGGCACATCCAAAAACTAAAGATTGTCACTCGTGTAATAAACTTTTGCCCCCTATAATATTCGAGATGTATTCACGATCAAGCAGTTACAGGCAAATTTCACTTGACGCGTCGGGGAGCCCGCGGGAGGCACTCAATGAGCAGATTAGCTATTGAAGTGCACACTGCACTGTGCTAACTGCTGGGTCTACACTGCCCATGCACCCAAATTCCATGCTTGAATGAAACACATTTATTCTCTTAAGCGTGACTCCCATCAAGGTTTTGTTGTTTTGTTTTGTTTTTTTGTTTTGAGAGTGGTAACAGCCCCCATACAGAACCGACCCAAGACTTTGGATGTTTTATTCCCAGGTTGTGCACTCTCGATCAGCCAGGCGGGGAAAGACCATGGCATGGGAACGCATGCCTCCCAAGGAACGGGTTCCATTGCCCTTCAGACAACAAAAAGGGCACGATTGGCAGAAAGACGGTAGGAGGCTGTGCAGCGTGTGGTTTGAGAAGGCTCGAGAGCCGGTTCTGAAAAGAGGGAGAGGAATAACTTCCCCCTCCTCCACGCCTCCCAGAAGCCACACGAGGTGTGACAGTCGCAGCCCCGGGGTCCCTCGGGCCCCCCAAAGAGAGGGCGACAGGCCTGGTGCGGAAAGGCGCGGGTGGGGAGGTGCAGGGACCGGCAGAGGCGACAGCTGTGCCACCCGCCGGGGCCCACGAAGGAACTCAGCAGCCTCGGGCTCCACTCGGCTCGGCCGGGCCCCAGGGCGAGCCGCCCCGCGGAGGTCACCGCGGGGTGCCAACCTCTCCCGGGACACCGGGGCCTCGTGAACCATCCCCATCCCCCGGGGCTCGGGGGGAGGAAGTCTTCTCGCACCCTCCCCGCCCGAAGTTACCTTCCCAAGTCACGTCGTAACGCTCCGTGACCTTCGCCATCTTCCCAGAACCCGGCGGCGGCGGCGGCGGCGGCGGAGGCGGGGAGAGGGGCGGGGAGACGCGCTACGTCACCGGCGGCCGGGCCTCGGCTAATGACGAAGCCGTGCTTCATTGGTCGACAGCGGAGAGGGGGGCGGGATCGGCCGCGCATCTGGACGTCACTCAAGGGCGAGATGGGGGCGGAGCCGGCGGAGCAAGGGTGGCAGGGCCAAAGGGGCGGGGGGTTGGGCGGGGCCTGGGGGGGCCGCACGGGGCAGGGGCGGGGCGGGGCGGGGCGGGACCAGCCGGGAGGTGTGCGAGCCGCAGAGACTGATGCTGTTCCTGGTCTGCAGAGCCAGCTTGGACCGAGGTAACTTTTTTTTTCTTTTTTCTGAGATTTTTTTTTTTTAACAAATGTCAAGTCTTTAGTGTTCGCCTTTCCACGTTTTTCATTTCCTTTTGCACAAATGTATTCATGCTCCTTTTTCAGAAACACGTAAAGCATCGTTCCAGTCAAATAGTTTTCCTCCATACATAATGGGGGTTGGCTTCCTATGGGATTTTAATGCTCAGCTAAACGGAACAGCAACAACAGAGTTTTATGGCCGATTTGGATTTGCGTTTTCTGGCCTGAGGGTCAAGGAACTCTGTTTCCCTCAGAAGACCCTGCTGCAGACCTGCATCGATAGTGTTTAATTTCTTTATCATTTCAGCCCCAACTCTCGACTGCCATTTCCATAAGAGCACCCAGTGTGTACCTTCTTATAGAGAAGACAGATTCTCGGGCGCCTAAACGTTGCTTCGTTCACTCCTCCAGGGAGAAAACTTCCCACCAAAACTTTGCTTGCAGGAAACCTTAGGCCGCGTCTCCTGTAGCAAAGGTCAAACAGCTGCACTGCCAGCAAGAAATGTGAGGGTCCCCTGCCACGCATTTAGCATTTCAAGCAATGAAGATATTACACCGTCGGAAAAGGATATATAAGGTGTGGGAAGATGAAAATATGCCGCAAACCACCCATAGTTTGTGGTTAGTGAGGAAAAGGCAATGGAGTTGAGTCTTAAATAGTTGTAGTCCACAGCCCAGTTTTATTTTGGGGGGTTGTTTCTTTGTTCTTCCTCCCCCAGCCTTATTAAGGTATGACTGACAAAACTGTTTATGTACAGTATACAGATTAATAATTTGAGATGGTTAGCCCAAGTTAATTAACTCATCCCTCACCTCTAATAATTACCATGTTGGGAGGCAGAGAGCACATCACCTTTTACTGAAATATCAAATATATGATGAGATACTATTGCTGACTGAGATCTCCATGCTAGCATTCCCAAAGGCTTCCTTCTATGAACGAAAATTCACATCTGTGGTCAACATCTCCCCATGATCAGCCCTGGGCAGTTTTTAAGGTGCCCCCTGCCACCAAGGAGCCAAGAAAGGACAGAAAAGGCTAGGAAACTTATAAACACAGATTGGATTCTGTATGAGTTTCTTGCCCCAGACTAAGTAAGTAGACTTAAAAAAGATTTCATTCAAAAAGATCTCAAATGCTGTAGTCAAATTCATACTGATGCTCAGAAAAAGACAGTGTAGTATAGAACACTGTCCCTTACTATGCTAGTACCCCCTCTCTCCACTCCCTCTCCCCAACTTCCATCTTTTCTCATATCCATTCCTGTTACTGTTACATCTCCCAAAGCTGAAAGGCAGACCCAGACTTCATAATATCTGGGTCCATACATTTATCTCCCCATTTTAGCATGCCCCAGTTAAAATGACTTACAAAAGGGTTCAGATGCAGCGTGCAAAAAACTTTTAAATATGGTGAAACAGCTCACAAACTACACGAATGGTATCCAAGTGAACACAGAGAACAAAATGAAATGAGGAAGTTGATCTGTATTGTCAAGATTTAATTTAGTAAAGAGATAAAAATACTGGAAATAAACAAAACCAAAATGACGATGGAAGTGAAAAACAAAACAGATCAAATAAAAAGTTCACTTGAGTGGATGTTATTGATCATATCATGCATGAAGATATGAAGACGAAGTATTGGATGATTCAGTCAAAATCGATGGCACATTTTTGAATGAATGAACAGAATATGGCAAGAACTATGGCAAAACCTACATGCTCTAAATATATAAGAATAAGTATTTTTTTCATAAATATTTTCAGTGAAACCGTAGAAGATATTTTCTCAAATATAGGGAAAGGACGCCTATCCAGATACAAGAGGCACACAAAACAAGTAAACAGGACCAGAAAAATATAACTCATTCCATATCATATTTAAACCTCTACATATACAGAACAAATGGGGTATATTGAAAAATGCAAATGAGTAGAACCTAGTCATATACAAAGGCAGGCCAGTCAGAGTAACTGCTGACTTTTCACTTCAAACTTTGAAAAAATATAATTGCAAACACACTCTGATATATTCAGCAAATTTCTGCTGTAAGTTATGGTGAAATGAAAGTGTTTTATGATAAAAGTAAGATAAAGGGATTATTGGCCAGTAAAGTAGCCCAACATAGAATATTGGAAGGAATATAAAAAGATAAACAAAATAAAGAGATTAGTGCTTCGACATTCATTAAACAGAAGAGTGAAAAATTCTCAAACACAAAAAGATTAACAACATAACAGGAAACAATGCATGCCTTTCAATAGAAACTCTAAAATTCAGTCAAAAAATACAGCCTAGCAGACTATTTAGAAGACAAAATCTTTCTCTTTGCTGCCATCAAGAAACAAAACTTACCACTCAATATAACAATATCCTAGGCTGAAAGGATGTAAAAATAAAACTGAAAACAAGTAGAACCAGGAAACAAACAAGAGCTCCTATTCCAGTGTCTACAAAATAGACTTCAAACCACTCTCGGTCAAGAGGCTGTCTTAGTGTTCTCTCCCTGTGAAGTGACCATGGCAACTCTTACAAAGGAAAGCATTTAAATGAGGCTTACTTACTGTTTCAGAGTTTTAGTCAATTATCATCACAGTAGAGGACTTGGTGACACAGAGGCAGACGTAGTTCTGGAAGTAGCTGGGAGTTCTACATCCAGATCCGCAGGCAGCAGGAAGAGAGAGCCCCTGGCCACGCGGCAGACTGTTGAAACTTCAAAGTCCTATCCCAATGACACACTTCCTCCAACAGACCACAACTACCCAACAAGGCCACACCTCCTAATCCCTCTCAAGTAGTGTCACTTCAAGATGACTAAGAATTCAAATATGTGAGCCAATGAGAACCATTACTTCATACAGATAAAAAAGGGCCATACCATCAAGAGGAAATTACCAAATAGAAACTCCACCAAATTTGTCAAGAAAATACCATTGGATTTAATATCATACATTTACAGCATCACAGTAATGGCGATATCATCAACCCACTCTTACCATTGGACAGATAACTATATAAAAAAACGAGTAAGAAACACGGAATTAAATAGCATTGTCCATCAAATGGACCTAATAGATACTTATAGAATATTCCACTCAAACACCAAAGAATAATTATTCTTCTCAACATCCCAGAGAACCTTCTCTAAAATAGGTCATATATGACAACAAGCAAGTCTCAACAAGGAAAATTGAAACAGCATTCTGTATTCAATCTGAACCTGATGGAATAAAGCTAGAAATCAACAGAAGGAGCAACTGCAGAAAATAAACAAACCCATGGAAAGATAACAATAAACTATTGAATGGTAAATGGAGCAATGCAAAAATAAAGAAGGAAATTAAAATATCTGAAAATTAAATGAAAACTAACAACAAGAAAATATCCAAAATCTGTGAGATAATGTGAAGGAAGTCCCGGGATGAAAATTTATAGTGCTAAGTACCTATACAATAAAAAATCAGAGATGTTGGAAATATACAAGACAATAATGAACCTTACAGCATTAGAAAATCAAAATCCATCCAATCATCAAAGTTGTAGCTAGGTGGCACATGCCTTTAATCCCAGCACTTGGGAGGCAGAGGTAGGCACATCTCTGTGTGTTAGAAACCAGCCTCCAAAGCCACAGAGAAACTCTGTCTCCAAAAATAAAAATAAAAAATAAAATATAAATCAAGGTGGAATTTAATGAATGATAAATTAAAAACAAGCAATAAAATCATAAAATCAATCTGTGAAACAGATGGTTATTTGAAAAGATAAATGAAACTCATGAATCTTTAGCCACAGAAGAGAGAAGATCCAAATTAATATTAATAAAAGTAGTGATAAAAAAGAATAAAAGAATCAATAGAACCTACCAAAATTAAACCAATATGAAGTAAATAACTTAAATAGACCTAAGCAACCAATAAAATAAAACAATAATTAAAACTCTTTCAACTTAAAAAGCCTGAGGTCAAATGGATTCATGATACAATTACACTAAACCTTCAAATAAATAATGGTAACCCTCCTGAAATTATTCTATAAAATGGAAAAAGAAGGAAAACTTACAGTCTCTTTATATGAAACTAGCTTTACCCTGATAACTAAACCAGATACAGATCCAAAGGAAAACAGAATGATAGGCTAATCTCAGCAGTAAACATAGACACAAAAACTCTCCACAAAGCTAGATGAAAGTACTTAACCAAACAACATTCAAGTTGGTGATGAAGCTGGGAGTGTTCAACATACAGAAGTCAATAAATATAACTCACCACATGAATGGACTCAAGAACCAAAATCATGATCATTTCAATTGATTCTGAAATGTCCCTACGACAACCCCCAACATCCTTTCATGATAACAAAGCCTTTACAGACTAGGGAAAGAGGGAACATGTCCCAACATAATAAACATTGCTATTATGTTTTTTTAAATAAAAACAAATATAATGGGAGGAACAAGAGCACTTAGGGAGATGCTGAAGAAATGGTTCAGGAGTTAAGAGCATGGACTGCTTGTCCAGAGTACCTGGGTGGGTGCGGTTTCCAGCACTAATGGCATTGACTGTCTGTGACTACAGTTCCAGAGGATCCAGCATCCTTTGTCACTGCACTTGCGTGATGCACATGTATATGAGCGTGCATAAAACCCATACACATTGCATAAACATAAACAGATGGGAGAGTCCTGTGTATATGTCAATAAAGCACTGTTCACCAGTAGGGAAGCAAGATAGGTAATAAGATATTTTCATTATTTCATGGTAGACATGTGTGAAATTCTTAAGAATAAGGACGATTGGATTTTTTGTTGTTGTTTTGTTTTTGTTTTAAAGTCTTTTGATTTTATAAACTTTTTTGTATTTAAATTAGAAACAGTCATATTTTACACATCAATCCCAGATCCCTCTCCTTCCCACCCTCCCATGCCCCCCACCAACCACCATTCCATCCCTCTTCTGCTCCCCAGGGAGGGTGAGGCCTTCCATGGGGGATCATCAAAGTCTGTCACATCATTTGAGACAGGGCCTAGGCCTCCCCCCACCCCCTGTGTCTAGGCTGAGAGAGCACCCCTCTATGGGGAATGGACTCCAAAAAACCATTTGTACACTAGGGATAAATATTGTTCCACTACCAGTGGCCCTCTCAGGCCTCCTAATTGACACCCTCAGTCCTAGATGATTGATTTTTTTTTAAAAGAACACATAGATCTCATTCCAAGCCCCACCACTTGATAGAGGGTTGACTGTAAGCATGTGTATCTCTTCTGAACATCAACAATACTCATATGTGAAAAGGTAATATTACCTAAACTAAAAGAAAACACAGCTAGGCTTAAGGCTCGCAGCTTTGGTTGGATCTCCAATCAACTAAGTTAGAAGTGTACATGAGTGAGTTTGGAGGAATTACTAACCTAGGAAGAAAGACCCTCCTCCAAAGTGAGCAGCAGCTTCCCAGAGCAGCACAGACACACAGTGGCGTGCCCGCTGTCTCTTCTTCCTTCTACCCTGTTTCTGTGTGGCTACTGTCCTTCCCTGCCATCAACTGTCCCGTGTGGACAAAAGACCAGCGCTTCTCCAGGCCTCCTCCAGGTCTTCAGTACTAAGACTACTTATACTCTGATGCCTGTTACATTCATTGATGTATTCATTTAGAATATTAGCCAGTATGTGCCTCACTGGGATATATCCCAACCAGGACTTAGGGTACCTAATGCCTCCTCCCTCCCCCACATTGGTATTCGTCATCATGGTTGCTTAAACTCATCACTTGCTTGCAGAAGCTAAATAATAGGCAGGAAGATGACGTGTGCTTAATCCTTTTCTTTGGTATCTCCCCTATATCTCTTTTGTCAACAAATTCTAGATTTCTCATCCAGAATAATCCCCCAGCTTGACTTTTTAAATGCTTCGACCTGAATCTAAATCATCACTGTCCCCTGCCTGAGAAACTGACACCCATTCAATTTAGTTTCATTCTGGCTGTATAAACTCTGAGTTATATACAACACCAGGTCCCAGATGCTCTTTTCTTGAAGCCCTTAACAGTTTCCTATAGCAATAAAAATATGCTCCAGTGGTTTTATGTAGGTATATGGGCCTTTGACTAATGTAATGTGTATATATCTCTATTTCCACTAGACACCAGCCATTCTTACCTGCTGAATTCCTTAAAGATGCCATGCCCCTATGTGCCTTGGACTTGGCATTTTCCTAAAATGGTCCCTTCCAGAGTTTCAGTAACTTTTGTGATTCAGATCTCATTGTTTTAAAATGCATCTACTTATAGAGAGGTCTTTCCTGACCACCCCATGGGAAATCGTTCCTAGTTGATGACTGTCATGATAAAGCCCATCACTAATATTTGTCTCTTCCATTTACATACTTTTTGTATTTTCTGCTGCAATGGGATCATAACTCATACTTAAAGATATTCTAGTGAAAATTGTATTTCTTTATTGGGGGCCCTACATAAAATAATATGGCCAAATCTTACTGCTAAGAGTAGTGGCATTGGATTATTTATATCGAGGTTATAGAGATGCTTTGCTATACGACATATAGCAAATATGTTGAAATATTTGAGATATACAATGTGTGTGTGAGTGTGTGTGTGTGTCTGTTTGATGAAAGTAGAAGGACCATCTATATGGCAAGGGTGGAAAGGCTCAAAAGAGAAGGTACAGCGGGAGCAACAGAGGATAGTAGGTGTAAAGACAGACGTTACAGGTTTTCTTTAATATTTAAAATAGAGATTTATACCTGTAAATATGCATACATATCATCATATATGTGACATGAAAACAAAAAAGTGGATGCTTATGTACGTTTTATGCTTAGAAAGGACCAGTAGTACAGACAATGGGTAGTAGTTGGGAAATGAATATAATAATATGAAAATATAATGATGCAACCTATTATTATACATCATGTGCTAGTTAATAATATATTATGAGGAAGACATATTTAAGGGAAATTTTATTACAAACAATATTCCTTGAAGTAAGAAATAAATTGTTTGTTGTTTCTAGTATTTAGCTTATCTATTAAAATTTGCTCTACTTAGGCACACAGCAGAAATAATAATTCTATATCCCATAGCATTCCATAAATGTAAGTAAACTATGAAATAAATTGTTTTTCTACAGACAAAATTGTAATCCTTAAAGTACAGACCTAGCTTACCTTCAGTATTCCCAAAGTTTTGCATTCTGCTTTCTCATTATTTGAAAGTGAGTTTTTGTTTAGTTATGTTAAGAATATTTTTATCTGCCTATACACTGACCTATCTATAGTGGTGATCAATATGAATAAAATCTTTTTTATTTTATCATTTCAATTTTAAATAGCTTGCTTCATATGTCAATCCCGGTTCCCTCTCACTCCCCCTCTTCTTCACCCCCCACCATCCCCCCCCAGCCTCCCACCCTATCGCCACTTCCTTCCACATAGGGGATATCCAGAGTCTGTCATCTCACTCAGGGCAGGGTCCAGGCACTCCCCCAAGAGTCTAAATATTGGATTATAATTTATAAGCATCTAAATATGGGATTATAATGCTGCCCACATTATGAGTCAATGTGTCAGCATGATGTGAGACACTAGCTCATTTGATTATACCAACATGATGAAAAATAACCAATGACTACAATCTTTATTATTCCTCATAGAGAAAGCTATATTGATTTTGTTTTTTATCTACAGATTATTTCAAGTATTAGAATGATAATGAATCATAATGAACCAGGATCAGACCAGAATAACATTGAAGGAGTTCATATTCTTTGAAATGGAATAAGCTTTTATTTTTTTATCAAACTGGATCCAAAGAGTTTTAGAGTACACCTGATTTATGGTTAATCTAATCAATTTGCTATCTCCAAACATTGTGGAAGTCTAAAATAACTTGATAGTCTTTATGGCCTTTATTCAGTGTTCATTATTTAATAGTATAGAGTATTAATTGATTTTGTTATATTCAGCATCCTCCTCAAATTATTTGTTGAGAATCTATTAACTGATATGTTCTTTCTTAGTCATAGTGAATTAAAGTGCCTCATGTTGTATAACACAACATATTTGCCAGAACAACTGTCTATCAAAGTAAATTGGTCTCACTAAAATGGCCACATACAGATTTACCATATATTTTATAGTCATGATAAAAGTTTTGATTAGTGGATCAAAACCATTATCCATATTTATTTAAAATCATGATCCGTTTTGTATTTAAGAGAACAGTTACTACTTGATCTTCATTTCATGTCAATAGACTTGACACATAAGCATTTGGAGGCACACTTCCCTTAGGGCCTGATTTACCAAAAGTGAAACGTACTTGGAATTGTTGGAGGAACGTATTAAACATTGTCTTTATTACATTTGTAAAGGATTATATAACGTTTAATATGATCCTTTAAAACACAAGAGCCCAACTCCCTTTCCTGGCCAAACTGTAACATTTGGGGGCACTTGTAGCTTTTTCACGATTTCTGTCATTTACAATGTATATACATTTAAATGCCACAAGCCATAGATTTCATATCCAATGACTTCAGAAAGCCAAGAAGGGTCTCTGGGAATGGTTTACAGTGAGGTCATCCTAGTGTTTTCACAGTAGAGTTCACACTGATGATTAGCCCTCTGTGCCACAGTTGTACGAGTGGGGGAAAAGTACATCCAGAAAGAGTACACCCAGAAACCTCTCCCGAATGGCTCATAAATTAGAGCTACTTCTTCTCTTCGAGATTTATAACCATACTTGAGTCTTCTTTTTCTCACAACTTTGGTTTAATTTCCCCATAGTGCATATGCTATTCAGAGACATACATTCATCTGTGTGAAAGTAACATTCCTTGTGTAAAAACATATATTCACAAATATCTATTTTGAACACTAAGTATCCAAGGGTTCCACAGTACACGCACTACGACCTGGTGGCTCCTGGAGAAACCTTAGACTCCACTTTGCATAATAAAACCATAGGTTCATAACTCGATAAATGCCCATAAAAGCACTTATTTGAGTAAGCACTAAATATTAGTTTATACATATGCTAATAGTTATGTGCTGTTCTGTTACAAATGTAATTGTCATTTGGGCGTAGTCCTTCTAGTTAGTGGGTTGGTAGTAGCATTATACCTAAAAGTGAGTTAATCATTTTTGTAAAAGCTATAATTGTGAGCTGTCCACCATGGCCACTAGTCACAAACCACATACTTGACTAGTCATCTTTTGCTTTCAGTGATCATATTTTTGCCTAGGATTAGCTTAAAGGCCAAATGGCCACATCGAGCATAAAGTCTCATCTTTCCGTTCATAAGTCATATGACATTTTGCACAGAAGACAGCAGTACTTAGTCACCTCCATAGACTTATTTAGTAAAAGGCCAGTGTCCTGGCAGAATGTGTCCAGAAACTGTGCCCACATTCTAAGTTCAATTCACCAAACCCCACTCTCCCGATGAAACATGTTCTCAATTTTCACATGTTTTCATGCAACATAATTTTTACTTAATACTCTTTATCTTAAGATTATGAAGTACAGAACAACATAAACATGTTTTAAATGCTACCACTTAATTCATAGAGTTACCACCCCAAACATAAATTAGTTTGCCACTATAATATTGCAGTTCTCTTTTGTTCTTCATATTCTGGAATATGTTAATATTTTGGATCTTAAAAGTAATAGACTAGAACAGTTGTCCAGCACAGAAGAAATAACATGAGAAGGACTCAGCTTATATAAATTTATAGTAATGGCAATCTTTTGAGATTTGAACTGTAAGTTCCGTCTAATCATCGAAAAGCATAGGACAAACTCAAATATGGAACCATCCTTCAAAGATTAGTAGCTTGTAGTCACCATGGGTGTCACTGGAGTGGCATTTGCTCCTCAAAGTGTTTTAGGTGGAGTTGGTCTAAAGCATGCATGTTCACAGATTCAAATGTTGTATATTTGCTGACCTCAAGATTGTAGACTTATGTTTATGAATTAGTTTATATTAACTCATTACAACTCTGCATATCATGCCAATGTGTACAGCTTTGTTCAATTTTGAGTAGTAGCAGTGGCTTGTCACCATACTGGTTTTCTATAGAATGTGTGCATCTTGATGCTAGCTCACACATTTTAGATACATAAATCTAGTGAGGAGAGCAATGTGTTTGCTGAGCCCTGGTTTCTTGAAATGTAAAACGGTCACAGTGACACTTGTTAATTATGATGAGAATTTTAAGTAGCAAGCCTAAAATTCTTCATTCTGTATGGCAATGTTCTGTTGCGTTTTATATTCTTAGACGTTTTCTGAGACAAGGTGTCATCATACATGAGGCTAGTCCAGGCTAGCCTCAAAGGCTCAGTTCTCCCGCCCTGGATTCTCAGATGTTGAGATCACAGTGATGCATAATCACAATAAATTCAATGACATTGTTTTATATGTTGGATACTGGTTGTTGAGGACTTTCTATAATGTCATCTTTTTCGATTACCTCATTCACCAACCCTACAGTATAAAGGACAAGATAGAAGAGGCCAAATAAATTCCCTCTCCCCGAACATACTTACTCTGTTCTCTTGTAATTATTACTTACTTATGTTTTTTTCACTAAACTTTAAATTCTTGACATTAGCATGTTGTGTTTAACACTTGCTCAGAGACCAGGTAATTATTGGAAAGATAGAAGCTCTATGCAGACATTGTTTACCAACTGGGGGCTTTTTGGACTAGTGGAGTTATAAGGAATAGGGTGTAGAGGAAAAAATGACAACATTTGTCATCTTTTTGTTTTTTTTTAAGTAATAGCCACTGTTTACCCTAACATCATTGTATCTGAAAATCGCTCTAACACCAGGGGATTGCAAGGATTCACTAGACAATTCCTTAAAAAGGGAGTAAATTTAACTTTACCAAAAAACAGTGGCAACTTCCATCTGGCATTGCATTAGAGCACACTCTTGGTAATTCTGACAAAATTTCTAAATGCGATTTGATTAGTAAATTGGGACAATATGAAATGGCAGTTCACCTGTTTTCCAAGTTGGAAATGACTATAATGATGTTTTCTGGATTACACTTCCAACTAAATAGAGATGACTCTTATTCTTGTTTTCTGTGTCTTTAAAGAAAAAAGTCCACTGGGTGTGTTGGCACGTGGTTCCCAGCTGGGATTTATTTAAGATTTTTTTCTGTCTTTCCTAAATATCTGAAGGAGCAACCATATTAGAAAGCAAGAGCTACTGTAACTTTATTTATCTTAGAAACATGTTTGGAGAAGGATTGCTCCAGGCTGATCTCAGAAGAAAAATGAAATTCGACTTCAAGTATCTCATAACACAAATTTGTTGCAAATTTGATTTGAATATAGCTCTTGTCAAATAAATTTAACAAAATTCAGTTTCTTAAATTTTACACTGGAGCAGAAAAAGTGCCTTACACATATTCCTAAACATAAAAATGACTTTAGTCAAAAATAGTGAACATATTAAAAAGCATTTTTATTGGAGCAAGAGCAGAAAATACTGTTATCTCTACAAATGGGGGTGTTATTAGAAAATGGAAAAGACAATAAATTCAGCAACAGCGTTTCTATTTTAAAATTTCACTTATTTTAAGAAACTGTGGGATACATTACAGCAGCCTTTGGGAAAGCAGAGCCATTAAAATTAGGAGATGGAAAGATTAAATCAGTGATGTGAGGTAAGCTAGACACTTGACAATACAGGAAACTCCCTTGTAAATCCTGCCTACGTGGGGTGGCTGTTGTAAGAATTCAAATTTCTGACCAGTTCTGTCATTACAATTCTACATTCTCTCCTTATTTTTCTTCACGGTTTTCATCTACTTGCCATCCTTAAGGGGGAAAAGATGCCTTACTATTCTCTTTTTAGTCACATTTTACAATGCCAGTTTTAGAAAGAAATGTTATTTTCTGTAGTTGAACTTCCCAACTAAGCTCCTAACCCCAAATAAAATAATAAAGCAAGGAATATGTTTGTATAGGAATAGAAACTGTAAATACTGTAAATTATAAATCCCTTAGTACTATATAATCTCTCAAGGCTAATTATGTTTTTATTCTATAGTGGGGTTTACTTTATCAGAATTCTGTTAAAATATATTGGACTCCATTGAAATGAATAACATATTCAATCAAACTTTTTAAAATTGCTTGTAATATATTGGCTGTAGCAGTTAAGAAACTCCTCAATTCATACTTAAGGGATAATTTAACAGCTTGAAATAGTTTTTATAAATACAGCCCAACTCAATATGAGTGAAAGGCATAGGAAGTCAAGTTTGTATTGTGTAATTATACAATGTGAACTAGTCTTGTAAGTTTTAGCCTAGCTCATAATACATGAATAAGACCTCATGCATTTCTACATTCTAAAAATATTAGAAAATGAAAGCATGTGGATAACATTTTGAGAAGTGTTAATGATAATCGTTAAACATTTTTGAATTATCAGGAACTAAATTTGTTTTATCACTTATGAAAATAGTTATAATTGGCAGCATATTATCAATGAATAAATACTGGTGTCAACACAGACAAGATTATCAACAAGAAGATGCACACTAAGCACATTTAAATGAAAAACAACAGTTCAACTAGAGTGCACTGGTCTCATTTTATTTTAAGAGTGTTCTCTGACTTTCCAGATTATATTCATTTAAAATTAATCTCTATGAAGCTAACTTAAGTAGAGAGTTTGTTGAAACTAGAAAAAGACATTTTTTTTACATTTGAGAGAAATAAAATTTGTATGCATTTAAACAAAATAAAAATATTTTCAATAAGACCTGGGTAGCTCAGCTTCTGAAGTATATCCATGATTTACCAGTGAACAAAAAGATAGAGAGTTCTTTCCTACATACATGGGGGATGGCCTAGACCCTGCCCCAAATGATGTGACAGACTTTGATGATTACCCATGGAAGGACTCACCCTCCCTGGGGAGTGGATGGGGGATGGGATGGGGGGTTGATTGATGGGGAGCATGGGAGGGTGGGAGGGCGGGAGAACTTTAGTATGTAAAATAAGATTGTTTTTAATTTAAATAAAAATATATAACATGATAAGCTCATAGGAGTCTGAGTGTCTTATTGGATAGAAGGTAATGTTCCTCACCTTAGAAGAGCTTTGAGAAAATTCAGTGTACAAATGTCTGGAAATGCAGCGCAATACTGAACACATGGGTGAGTCTTAAGTGCTTGAAGTGATCCCTGTAATGAAGTCATCGTTTCTTGGACGACTTCTATTTTCTTTTCCGTTTATCATTCTGTCCTGGTACAGGATGATCTAGCAAAGTGTAATATTTGCTTAGTGGCAGTCCAATAGATGACTGATGTAGATTAAAAATACCACCTCAGAAGGAGCAAAGATCATTTTCATTTGCTGCCCTTTCCTCTATGCTTTCCTTACCAATCTGTATCTTTTAATTTGCCAACTATATAGGGAGTTGCCTTGGACATTCATCGCGAAACCAAGGAAGCCTGAATGTTTCCATAAACTTATAAAACATCAAGGAAAGCCATGAAAAATTCAAATGCAGTGGGGTTATAGTCACACAACTCTCTCCCATCTCTTCCTATATGGAACCAACAGTATAACCCCTTAGGCCATAAAATACTAGTGATAAATCTTACTAACATACAAGAGATTTTTCTTCTGTCTTTTCTGTTGAGAATTTCCCCCTTAGGGCTCTTAATGATAAAAGCCATGACACAAGTGTCAAATAATACAGAAGTGTAAATCTTGTCATTGTTTACAGCTTCAAAAGGAAGTAAAGGCAATTATCAATAAGTGGGCAGAGAAGGTTTCTTCAGGGCAGCAGACATGCTATCTCAGGTATTTCGCATTCTACTCTCCTTGCCTTTTTCCTTGTTGCTTACAAGTGGGAATGCAGGAAATGGTTTCACACATGTGCAAATACAAACATAATTTTAACCCTTCAGTAGTAAGCAATGGCATGAATGTGAGCTTCTGCAAGAAGAACTAATATGCTCAGACTTTTATCATACCAGTGGCAACCAAAATGAAATCCACAAGGAACAACTCACTTCATCAGGGACTCATTTTGTCCTAGAGTATTGGTCAGTTATTAATGTCTGGAGAAGAAAACACAGGACTGGGTGGTGTCCTGTAACACCCTAGATTTAAAATCCCAGGGCACACACCAGAAGAAAGTAACTCAAGAATGAGAAGAGAGATGTGCCTTCTGTTGTTTATATTTCATACTTTGCCACCTCATTTAGAATCGCTGTCAATCATTCCGTATTTATTTATTCTCCACTTGGTGGAGGAACTGAGCTAGAGATGGAAAGAAACCACTTTTGTCTGTGTCAAAGGAGCTTAAACAGCAAACTTATTAGCAGTGTGCCCTGTTTTTCCCATGAACTCTTTCTTTCTCACACTCTCTACTACAAGAGCATCAGATGAGATCAGGCATCCTCCTTGCCCCCACCAACCCGCATATACACACAGACACACAGACACACTTATGATGTCACATACAAGAACACACACACATACATACCTGGACACACACTCATACGTACACACACATGCATATGTACACACATATTTAAACACACTGGCACACACACATATTTAAACACACAGGCACACACACACACACACACACACACACTTGATTAGATCAGAAACAGACACTCCTCTAAAAAATGGGCCACTCGGAGCCTCTTTTCCAACCATTAACTGAAGACTCAGAAATTCTACAACTTGAGGGAGATCTTGGGAGATCAGTTCAAAGCCGTCTGGGAGTGGTCTTCTGGAAATGACACAGAGAAAGATCTGCTCCTCACAGACACAGTAATGATCCAGGAACAGAGTTGAACAGAGAAACCACAAAGAGGAAGTGACTATGTTGAGTCTCGATAGTACTCTATTTTCTTGTTCCAGATTCATATGTAACCTTCCCTTAAGATTTTCTCTTCTGCTGGACCAGTTCGGGTCTGCTTCTGCTTCTTACAACCAACGGCTAAGGTAAGATATGAGATGATTCTTACGTCATTTAAAAACAGTTTTATTTTATTTTGAGATTATAGCATAATCTCATCATTTTCCCTTCCCTTTCCTCCTTCCCAAACATTTCATCTGCCTCTCCTTGCTCTCTTTCAAGTTCATGGCTTTTTTAAATTAATTGTTGTAACATGCATATATGTATACTGCATGCATATATGTTGTTACATACATATATATTTTTAAATGTAACTAGCTCCATCTGTAGAATGTTACCTGTATGTTTGTTGTCAGGGATGGATGAACATTGATATTGAATAATCAATTATGTATTTTACCTGGGGAAGAATAATCCTCTTTCAGTATCCTATTTGCCTGTAGTTCTTTG
This sequence comes from Mesocricetus auratus, assembly GCF_017639785.1. NCBI lineage: Eukaryota > Metazoa > Chordata > Mammalia > Rodentia > Cricetidae > Mesocricetus > Mesocricetus auratus. Next base: position 8,415,276 of record NW_024429204.1, on the reverse strand, counting down.
TGTAGGGTTGAGATCTTCTGGTCTTCTCCTCATCAACTTTGGCTTACCTGTCGTTGGTGTCTTAGTTTGCTTCATTTTTAGGCAGTCATGTTGGTGAAACTGGGGAACAACTGAGTTATTTTTATTGATTTTAAAAATTTTTATAATTAATAATTTGCTGTGTTCAAATTTGTGTAAAGCATGTGGGCTGTCACCAGCTCACCACAGCGCCCACACAGAGATCAGGGCACAGCTTTCTGGAGTTGGCCCCCCCCTTCCAGTTTGTTGAGCCAGGCTCTGTCTTCCTTCCTCCCCTGCTCAAGGATCTAGCCAGTTTTCTTCTTGTCTTTACCTCCATAGCAGCGCTTGGATAGCAAGTGCACTTCTCTGCACACAGCCTTTTGTGTGGTTTCCGGGAACTGAATGAGGTCCTCAGGTGTGTATGGCAAGAGTTTTTACGGGCTAAGCCATCTTGCAGCCCCTTAGTTCCATTTTTTTAAAAGTAGATTTCGCAGATAGTGATACTGCCCCGACATAGTAAAATGCCGTGTATGACCATTTTTAAATAATACCACCAAATAATTGCCACCAAAATTTAAAAATTCCAAATGAAGAATAAGCTTGAATTCAGAACATTAACATGATGTGAAAATGAGAAAATTATCGACACGTCACTAAAAGTAAACTATCATAGACTGGGTCCTATTTCACACGTTAAAACTCACATTTATGTAGAATACCAATTGTTTACCTGGTGATCGTATGGCTAGTGTCTTAGTTACTTGTCTTTGCTGCGTTAAGACCCTGTGACCAAGGCAGCTGATAAAGGAAAGGGCTTACTTGAGGCTTACAGTTTCTGAGAGGTAAAACCCATCATGGTGCAGGAAGGGGTGGCACTGGAACATTAACACCCCCACATACACACACAAACCCACATTTCTTAATCCTTACCAAACAGTTCTACCAACTGGGAACCAAAACTGCAAACATATGAGCCACTGGGGCCATTCCGATTCAAACCACAACATTTTATATTATATTATGTTTATTATATTATCACACTGCATTTTATATGAAAGTGGCTGACAGGCTGTGGTCTGAGGAGTCCAAAAATGGATATGTCCCTTTGGAAAGGCTAGGGATCGCTTAATTTTCAGCTCATAAGACTGAATATCGCGCTAGTCCCAAGCTGGTGCTCACATTCCATGGAAGCCCTAGAGAGCTGCTAGTATTGAGTCTATTTTGGACTCCAAATGAAGTAAATTCTACCACCAGTGAAGGAATGCCTTGGGAAAAGAATAGATGACCTTGTTAGCCACAAGTGAACATAAGCAGGCAAAAAAAAAAGTTTGCATGTTCTGTGTGATTTTATATGGCTGTTAACAGAATGTGTAGCCCAGATATAGGGTGGATCTTCTCACCTCAAACGATAAAGTCAAGAAAACCCTTCAGAACTTTGTCTAGCTGCTTGGGTTTGTGAAATGCAGATATAGTCAAGTTGACAACCAAGATTAGGGGTCACATCTAGCTTAGTCCCTGTCTTTCATCACATGCAATAAATGGGTAAAAAAAAAAGTGGACCAAAGACAATTCATCAGGTGAAAAGATAGCCTACAGCATGGGATAAAACCTTTACCAGCTCTACCTTTGACAGAGGAATAATATGTAGACTGTATTAGTAACTTTAAAAGTAAATTCCAAATATCTAGCAATCTAATAAGTAGTTGGACAAATGAAATAAACAGTTTTCAAAAAATGAAGTTCGGATATCTAGTCAGATTGTTCACCATCTTTAGCCATCAGTGAAATGCAAGCCAAAAGTACATTGGGAATTCCATCCCAACCCCATCAAAACAGCTGTCCTCAAAAGACAATAAAAAATGTTGGTAAGAATGTAGACAAAATAGTTATACACAGGTGGTGGGAATGAAATTAGTCTAGTCATTATATAAATCATTCTGGATGTTCCCCAAACAAATAAAAGTAGAACTACCATATGAGCTAACTATACCACTCCTGGAAGAATACCTACCTATAGTAATCTAAGTCAGCATGTTACAGAAAGAAATACACATCCATGCTTATTGCAGAACTATGCCCAGTAGCTGAGTAATGGAGTCAACCTTGTTGCCCATCAACAAATAGATAATTAAAGAAAGTGTGGTAAATACACATAACAGTGTCTTATTACATTCTAAAGAAAAGTGAAATTAATTTTCTGGTAAATGGATTGACCTATAGGTCTTAGTAAATGGAATAAGTCACATTCATACATTTTCACATATGTGATTATCTTTATGAATGAAATAAGCCTCCATGCATTCCATGCATAATGGGGAACTATTTGGGAAAAAGAAATCAGTAAGAAAGGTAGAGAGAAGAGAGTTAGGGAGACAGACACAGTCAAAGCATATACTATACTCTTTTTATGAAATCTATCACTGTGTACATGAATATATTAATAAAAAGTAGACTGGAGTCTGAGTTTCTATTTTATGAGATGAGGAGAAAACTCGTGGTTAAAAATGCTTCTGTTTCATCCTCCTCCAAAAGTCTCCATAAGCCTAATAAAAGAACGGGAAAAAAAACAGAGTATAATAAAAGTGAAAGGAAATAAAGATGCTGAAAGTCTGTAATGAAATTCTTTGAAATAGAGAAAGAAGACAAGCTTGGTGCTTAACAATAGCAATTGTAACCAGGGTGGTTATGTAGGACATTCGTGAGAGGTGTTACTCCCTTACTTTCTTATGCATGACTTATTTTTATTTAATTTCTCTTAAGAGATCTGGAAAGGATTTAGATGTGTAAGGCCCGAGGGCTTGGGATATTGTTGTACAGCACTGTAGTGAAAACAAAGAGTGTTTTTTTTTTACCAAATTCTTATAATCAGCTTAGAATGTTCCAGAATTCTTCACTGCTCTGCTTTGCTCTGCAAAAGGAAGCCCTTATCTGCTACTATTTACGTGGGAAGGAGGATAGATATACCCCATGATCTAGCTATATACCATTTATAAGTATTTACCCAACGGAGTCCAAGTCAATACATCATAACTTGCATGTTATTGTTTATGTACAACAGCTAAATTACAGAAGCAACATAAAACAGAGTGCTGGGTAAAGAAAAATAAAGCACATGTGCACAATGGAATTTTTTCAGCCACAAAGATTGAATTTTATTGTTTTTAGAAAAATGGACATAACTGGAAATCACCATATTCAGCTAATTAAGCAAGTCTCAGAAATAAAGATCATGTGATTTCTCCTATATGAGCCTTCTAGGTTTTATAAACTCATATGTATAGGACATGAAAGCATGAGTGAAATTATCATGGAAACAAAAAGGCTGAATGGGAATGGGCAGGGGAGGGAGATAGATATGGGGAAGGAACTGTACTCAGCATACAACATATACTTATATGAGAACGTTCTTGTGTGACATAGTACCGTATACAGTAAGTATGAACAATGAATTTTTGATGTGTCATAATTTATTTAGTCAATTTCATTATTAGATACATGAATTATTTAATTTATTGTGCAGATAAATCCTATGACTAAAATTCTAAAACAGAATCTGTTTTTTAAATGATACTTTTTCTTTAAGTAGATTCACAAACAAAATTTTAGGGTTAGGTTGGGGTTGGAGCATAATGGTAGACTACTTGCTTTGCATGCATGAGACTATTGATTTAATTGATTTAATTATTTAATCTGAGTACTGCCAAGAAAAACATTTCTGGGTGAATGGATCCATGGATCCATATTTTTAGATTTCTGAGCACCTATTACAGAGATGCCCTAGATTTTATGTCTTTACTACTTAATGCAAAAGCATCTATGGAATAGTCTGAGAATCCAAGCTATCAATACAGAGTAGAATATCAATACAATTCTGGCAGCGGATACACAGAGGCAACATATACATTATAGTAAGTTACATAATAAAATTTGATCTGTGTGAACAATGAATTTTTTAAAAAGCCCTTTGAACATTGTAACTTCAGAAGCCACCAAAATCACAAATCTAGCTATTACTAAAACACTTAAGCAGAACCCTCTTGAAACTCCTAAACCCTGTCTTGGGTGTGTCCTATCTGTTCCTAAGTGTCTCACTCTCCCATAACAGTCATACTTAATTCTGTTTCCACATTTCATTGTTCTTGATTTTTATTATTTCTGCATATGCAGAAGTTGCTCCTCTCCTTTCACTGTGTGGGTTCCCAGGAATTGAAGTCAGGTCATCAGGATGGGCATTGGATTATTTACTCACTGACCATCTCCCCAGCCCAGCCTATTCATGTTTAAAAAAAAAAACAGTAAAAACAAAACAAAGCTCAACATTGGCTACAAAAAAAAAAAAAAAACACAGTTGTTACTCCCATATGAACTTGGTAAATCTTCCCCTATATTCTAAACACGTCATCAACAAAGCTACAAACACTGCTCCCTTTTGAAGTTAGTGGTCCATTTTTAGTCCTCATGTTACCTCAGCTCTAATCATTTCAATAGTCACTCCCAGGACACCCTATTTCTTTGTTTCCCTCCTGTTCTGCAGGTCTTTATCCATTCTTCCCATATGTCTTTGACCTGTAAGTACTGAAAGACTCTAAACCTGAGTTAGTACTGGGAAACTGTACCAGGGATGTGACTGGTGTAGTCTTGAAAACAAAGCTCCTGTGGGTGCCCATATGAGATCCCTACAAGACGAGGCCCAAGGTTCTTCCTTTGTGGATGGAGGGAGGACCCTAGAGGTAGCATGGGTGAGGCTGAGGAGGTCATATCCCTCTATGAGCAGTTGCTGGGGATGCTGGGAGTGTTTTATTCAGTGGCGTAACAGCCCGTAAGTTGCCCATGCTGTTGTAGGCAACCCTTCATCTATGCTAATGTAAATAAACTCATTGGTTCAGGGAGGTAAACTTGGTGAGAAGAGTGTCTTTAGTCTGGTGTTGGTGCTGTGTCAGAGATGACTAGGCATTAGTTCACATCTTCCCAGGAAAGGGTAAAGCAAACCTCACCTAACATCTCCGTACTCACTCTTAATAGTCTCACACAGTTCCAGAACTTTAAATGTCACCCCTCTTCTGTTGACTTTTCTTTTTTGACTTCAGACTTATGTCTGTCTGCCTACTTAATGCCCCCAACTAGATGTCTAATGTGCATCTCATACTTACCATGACTAAAACCAAATTCCTGATGTTCTAATCTTTCATCCGTTCTATGCCAGCTTCCCCAGTAGTCCCCCTTCCTTAGTAACTGCAACCCCATCCTTTTAGGATTTCGAGCCAGAACTTCATCACCTTCCTCTTACCCCCCAATCCCAGCTGTCAGCATATTCTGTTCACCCTGTCTTTGAAAGGTATACACAATTTTACCACTTCTTATCACACATCTCTCACATCTTTATTATTACAACTTCTCACATCATGCTAGCTTGTGTAAAACTCCAAAAATGAGTTTTGGTTCATGCTTTGCAGTTTTCAAGACAGCAGGGTCTCCTATGAAGCCCAGCTGGCCCCAAACTCACCATGGGGCCCCGGGCTAGCCACCGATTTGCAGCAATCCTCCTATCTCTACCTTTCAGTGCTGAAGTTCTTTTAATATTTCTGTTAAACCTCATCCCATAGCTTCCGTCATACTCTGAATAAATGGCAATACAGCATCCTAACTGTCTAGTCTCTTGTCGTTGTCACTGTCTATTAATCTCTCCTGTTTCTCCATGCTCCAGCCTTAGTGACCTCCTCATTCTGGCCTGTTGCTCAGGATATATACTAGGATGACTCTACCCCATTTTCAAACATTCTCCTGTCCTCACAGTATCCATCACATCCCTGTATCCGATGACATACTTTTTATTTATTAATACAGTTCTAGTGAGACTGGAGTGACGGCTTGTCAGTTAAGAGCATCGATGATTCTTCCAGAGACTCTGGGTTATTCCTAGCATGAAGATAACAGTTCCTAGCCAGCCATTACTCCACTTCCAGGGTGCACAGACATACATGTGGGCAAAGCATCCATATGCATAATATATATTGACTAATAAAAAGTGAAAGAAATCTGGATTAATATACTTAATAGGATTATGTCTCATTGTAGCCTTAAATACAATAAGACCAGCCTTGAAGATAAGAAAATCCAAGTTAAAGGCAGCCAACATTATTTTCTTTAGATAAATTGGCTAACTTCTCTGAGTTTTCTTATGTATAAGAATCTAGTTTGATAGTAATCTGAGCTCATAGTTTTATGGGCAACTACAGATGGTCACACAGATTGCTTTGTAAACTACAAATCACCATATCAATTATCTCAATATATTTATGCTCAAATAGAAAAATACAAATAATTAATATTATCATTGTATTAATTTTTTGCAAAATAGTTGAACTGAATTTATTCCCCTTTTACATGGGCTATTTTAATTAATTAATTAATTTCCCCTCTCTTACTCCTCTCCTCTCAACCTCTCCTTTCACCCACTCCAGTCCACTCATCCTCTTTTCTCTTCAGAAAAGGGCAGGCCTCCTATGTACATCAGACAGGCATGACATATCAAGTTACAGCAAAACTAGGCACCTACTCTCCTATTAAGGCTGCATGAGGTGATCCGGTAGGAGGAAAGAGTTCCAAAAGAAGGTAACAGAGTCAGACATTCCCTGCTCCTTCCATTAGGAGTCCCACAAGAAGACCGAGCTACCCAACGGTAACATATATGCAGAGGGCCTAGGACAGTCCCATGCAAACTCTCTGGTTAACAGTCTCTGTGAGCGTCTCTGAGCCAAGTTAGTTGACTCTGTAGGTTTCCTTGTGGTGTCCTTCACCTCTCCGGTTCCCACAATCCTTAGCCCTCTTCAACAGGATTCTCAGAGCTCTGCCGAATGTTTGGCTGTGGATCTCTGCGTCTGTTCCCATCAGTTGCTAGGTGAAGCCTCTCTGATGAAAACTGGGCTTGGCAACAACCTGTAAGTATGGCAGAATTTCATTGGGAATCATTTCATTGGCTTTCTTGTTTTTTGCCGATCACGTTTGGTTCTATCCCAGGTCTCTGGGCTGTCCAATCTCTGGGTCCTGGCCTTCAATACAATATCAGCAGTGGGCTCCCTCTCATGGTATGGGTCTCAAGCTGGACCATTGGCTGACCACTCCCATAATTTCTGTGCCACCTGTACCCAGGCATATCTTATAGGCAAGGAAAATTGTAGGTCAAAGGTTATCTGGCTGGGTTGGGGTTCCATTTCCTCCACTGGAAGTCTATTCTATGGAGCTGGTGGCATGGCCCATTGGACTTTCTATGCAAATATAAGGACCTGACTCTGGGTCCCCAGCATCTATAAAAAGTCAGATACAGCAGCAAGATTCTGTAACTCTAACCCTGGAAGGGGGTGATGAAAACAGGATGTTCCTTGAGCTTGGTGTCCTGCCAAACTAGCTGAAATGGTAGGATCCAGATGCAGTGAGAGACCCTGACTCAAAAAAAAATAAGGTGGAGAAAGATAGACCTGCTGTCTGTCAGTCCCTGGCCTACACACACACACACACACACACACACACACACACACACACACACACACGCATACAAAAGACATATTCCCTGTGAACACTATACAGAATTAAAATTAAGAGGAAATTAATTAAAGTTCATGGTTTTAGTGTCTTTAAATGTCATCTTACAGGTACCTTCAAGCCAGAGTCTTAATTGCATTAATACATCTTCTATGCATCTGATTTTTGAGTCAGTGCTTATACAGCACTTTTGAAAGTACTGCTATGTGGGTATTTACATTGCTTTCCTGAAGCAATGAACCTTTTCAGTGACTTACGAACTCTGAGCAAAGATCTTCTGAATTCATAAAAGTGCTCACTATCATCTTACATGTTTCCTTCCTTTCCAGACTGTTTGTTGAGAATAGGTTGCCACCAGCTCAAGGGGCTACATTCTCTTAAGCCAGGTAGAAAATGGTTCCTTTCCTCAGAAAAGCCCTCAGCAAAATCTCCCTGGAGTGCTGTCAACTTTGCCTGACTTACTCGTTTTATTCTTGAGATTACAATATAATTACTTCTAAAAAACCAACAAACACACCCTAGGCTCAGGGAACATTACAGAAAAGAGAGATCAGAGAGTTTGCTCTGAGACTATCACCTAGAAATGCCACAAGCTACATCTATAAGCTTTCACCATCATGACTGCCTAAACGTGCGTGGAAAAGTGACAACAACAATAGATATGTCAAAATGGACCAGGAAGTCCATGAGGCCTCACCCCTACAGAAAGAACTACAAAGACCTGTGGAATGTGAAAATGAGAGAAATAGTTTTCCATAGGAAGAGGACACCAACTGATTATCCAATACAAATAGACACCCCTGAAAACCTACCTACAAGTAACATTATACATAATGAGTAGGTGTGTGTGTGTGTCTGTGTGTGTCTGTGTGTGTGTGTGTGTGTGTGTATTCATGTAACAACAGTTAATGAAGAAAGAGTCCACGGATTTGCAAGATTGAAAGAGCATGAAGGGATTTGTGAGAGGGTTTGGAGTGAAGAAAGGGAAAGTAAAAGTGCTGTAATTATAATCTCAAAAATAAAAGAATTATTTTAAAAGGTCATAAATTATGGTGGCACACGCCTTTAATCCCAGCACCAGGGAGGCAGAAGCAGGTGGGGTCTCTGAGTTCAAGGCCAGCCTGGTCTACAGAGTTAGTTCTGGGACAGCCAGAGGTACACAGAGAAACCCTATCTCCCAAACAAAACAACAACAACAAAAAAAGACCATGATTTTGACAGTTGGGGGGACATGAGAGGGGTTTGTGGCAGGGTATCAGGAGGAGGGAAAGGGGCTAGAATGTGGAAAGGTAAGGGGAAAAGTGGTGAAATTCTATTTCAATTTAAAATATAGTTAAAAGAAACAAATAGAAAAGTCTAAGTTGGCTTCTGGCTTATAATATAATATAGATTTTTAATAATGTGAGAAGTTGCTTGGTAAATCCTCCTTACCAATATATATGTTCATGTATTTAATACTGAAATTCATAAAAGCTTGATGTACTTTATTTTTGGTCCATTCATGTCCTTGAAAGATTTAGGCTTAACAAATTATCTGTTGAATGAGATACGGGAAGAAAAAAAACAGGTGTTTGAATTAAATCTAGAAAAATTAAAGTATAATTTAAATTTATATGTGTATATTCATATAAAATATTAATATATTTAATCATAAAAATAAAGGATGGTGGAAACGTAAAATTCAAATGTAAGTCTACATTGCATATATTTACATTTGCAAATCTCTATATGTCAGCATTTAATTCACAATGTGTTATACTTGTAATTTAATAGATATGCTGTTTCCCTCAAAACATCTTAATTGTGACAAAGGTGCCACATTGTCTATTTTAAATCCACAATAATACATTCCACTCTGGCTAACAGACCTTTTATGGAGGATGAAGTCACTTGGTCCTTAGATTGGTTCAGGGTCAGAACATGTTCAAGCGAAGTCATATCTAATCAGAAGTCCTGTGATTGCTATCTACCTAATTTAAGTGAACAAATTCTAGTTTCAAGAAGGTCTGTGTATTCCGTGGTATTATTTTCAAAACACTATTATCTAAGAAGGTTTTTAATGGTCATTAAATTTGGTCTTTTTTTTGTAGAAGCAAAGTGTAAAATGAATATCATACACTAAAAACAGAGCCAGAAACAGTGAGATTTCCTAACTGTGACAATCATGGTGGTTTGTCCTGGTCCCCATGTCTGGTAGTAAATATCCTCTGCCTTCTAAGGACTCACAGTGTCTTCAGAATATGTGTTTCTATCTGTCCTATCACATGGCCACAATTGTAGTACTGCTTTCATGCATTATCTCAAATTAGCTTCTCATCAAAGTCCCAGTAGAATGGTTAAGGCTGATGAGAATAGAAAATGAGGACTATTAAATGTAGTAATAGAGTTATAGAGTAATAGAATTATAGTGACAGTGACGTCATTGAGATGGAGAAAGGGCCAGTTAGAAAAAAAAAAGAAAGCTACTGTTTACATTAACCTAGCCCACTTTGCGGATCTAAGTTAAAAGACACTGTAGCTTTTTTCACACTTAGTAAGTCTTGTAGGCACTTTGATACAAAAAGCTGCAGGTACCTAGTAGGAAAGAAGTAAGAAGAGATTCCCGTGGTAAGGTGAGAAATCATGCTTAAACACTTGGGGTGGCAACAGAGGCCCACAGAAAGGAAATGCGTTTCCAGCAGTAGCACCAGTATGAGTGGGGAAGGTTTCATAAAGAGAGAGATTCTGAGTATTCTAACATAGCTATCTAGATCAGCTACTCAGTCGTTTTGGGTTTTTTTGTTTTTGTTGTTGTTGTTTGGTTGTTCCTTTTTTAGGACCAAAATAAAAATTCAACACTTTGGCAAATTTGAGTTATTTTTTGAAGAAGCAAACTCAGCTTTTGTTGTTGTTGATGTTTGTTTGTTTGTTTGTTTTGGTTGTTCCTTTTTTTAGGACCAAAATAAAAATTCAACTCTTTGGCAAATTTGAGTTATTTTTTGAAGAGGCCAACTCAATCAGTTTTATTAGTCATTGGAAACTTAACATTGAGTATCATGGTATCATGTTGTGTGTGTGTGTGTGTGTGTGTGTGTCTGTGTGTGTGTGTGTGTGTGTGTGTGAGAGAGAGAGAGAGAGAGAGAGAGAGAGAGAAATTATGATATATTCCAGAGGCTGTAGTTACTGATCTGACTCCAGAGGCTGTAGTTACTGATCTGACTTATTTTAAAAGCTTCTCTAGAATACATTTTCTTTGAGACAAATTTAAAATTTGTCTTTCCTTTGACTGAAGGATTATTTAATTTTTCTTGCACTGTTTCTGATAGTCTGTTAGGTCATTATAATAGCCTGTGTAGTAAGCCAGGAGTGCTGGGTTGTAAGATTTCTAGAAGTAGCCGAGCGGTGGTGGCACACGCCTTTAATCCCAGCACTCGGGAGGCAGAGGCAGGTGGATCTCTGTGAGTTCGAGGCTGGCCTGGACCGATAGCCTCCAAAACAATACAGAGAAACCCTGTCTCGTAAAAAAACAAAACAAAACAAAAAAAAAGATTTCTAGAAGTTCCACAGCAGAATGTGATGCACGTTTGAGTACAGCGGTCTCTCAGAAAGAAAGGAGCATAGCAACATGCAGTTGAGAATAATTCGGCTATGAATTCATGTAGCTGTAAAAATGAGTATGAGATGGGGACATTCCCATTAGACTGAGAACATGAGGCAAGTGTACTGCCTCGTCTAATAACAAATCACTTAGAAAGATTCTTGATGTATAAAAGCACAGCATTTGAGAATAGCATATAAATTCCTCTTGAGATCTTTCAAAAATTAAGTTAGCAGAATGCCTGATAAAGTTCCTTAAGAAAACAAACTTTATTGAGAAGGCACAATTTTATAATTTCATAATTTATGTAAACACAGCTGGTACAGAAACTTTTGCTCTTTAAAGGGGAATAAGACATATTTGAAATGGGGGTATCACCTGTTCTTATAGAGCTTACCAATTTTGGAGTGCCACTGAGTATTTCACGAGTATTCAAAATAAATTCAAAATATAGAGACAAAGAGACTTGAGGAAAAACCAGGCTAGAAACAAAATAACCTTTAAGTCTTCCAAGAGTCAAGCCTCACCTACAATATTAAACATTGAATGAGAGAGTGAGAGATTGTCAGACAGTAAAACAATAATTAATACTGACCTCTTCCGAGTAGACCTTTCCATTCTGACTGCTGCACAAGTTTTAGTTACTCTTATTGTCGAGATTTTCTGAGGTCAAACATAATTCAATTTTATAGATAGAAAATTAACTCAGACATCTGGCTGAATGTCTCAGCTCATAGAGAGTAGGCCAAAACGCTGTCCCATAAAGTTTGACTCTTGAGTCTCTTAAAGACAAGAGAATGGTCTTCAGGCTCTCACTGTGCTAAACTTAGCCTGTGGAAAGTGATGAAATGAAGCTCCCTATTCCACACAGCTTTGCCCCCAAGTGAAACCTTTCCATGCTCCCATTTATCAACTCATTTATAACAATCTGTATCTTTCCGTCTACTTCCTTTTAATATTAATAGGTATAGAAAAATGAACCTTCATTTTTTAAAGGCACTTTTTTAAGATCATCTTTCAAATTTTCTTAAATATATTTTAAGCTCTAGTATCCACATAAAGTACTTATTGCATTGTTAGTATATGCAAATATGATAAGTTCATGATGTTACTTTATAAATATCAAGCTCAACAACATTGAAAATAGTTGAAGAGTTTTTTTGTTATCATAAAAACTTCAAAATACAAATTTTTCAATGCCTATCCACATTTGCACTTGGAGAACACCTTGAAACCCCTTCTCTAAGTAGCTCACTTCAGATATATGTAGGGGGAGTATTTTTGTAGGAAATTGAAAAAAGCCACCTTTTTTGAAAAAAAGAAGCAGTCCTTTTTAAAAAGTTGCCTATAAGTCAAGTGACATTTCTAGCATCATTAAAGTAGGAATATTTGTCCCTTTTTCTTTGCATTCTTGTTAGAATGACCCTAGTCTTGTACTTAATGAGTTACTGTGGGATAATCTCATTGGTTAATAAAGAAGCTGCTTTGACCTATAGCAAGGCAGAATAAGTCTAGGCAAGAAAGCAAAGCTAACAATACAGAAAATAACAAGGTCAGAGTCAAAGAGAGATGCAAGCAGCCACCGGAGAAGCAAGATGCTTGAGGACAGATAAAGCCAGGAGCCACGAGGCAATATATAGATGAATAGAAATGGGTTAATTTAAGATGCGAGCGCTAGTTACTGATAAGCCTGAGTAATAGGCTGAGCATTCTGTAATTAACATAAGCTTTTGTGTGGCAATTTAAAACTGGACCATCAGGACAAAAGAAAAGCTCCACCTCCATTTACAATGAGTCCTTGAAGTATCTAACTGAGGAGAAAACCAGGCTTCCCTAGGCGGTATAGAAAAACAAACACCCGTAATTTGAAATATAGAAATGAGTGAGGTAGAGTCTGTCGTGGATGGGAAGGAAACTGGAAGGGGAAAAGGAAGACGGGAGAAGACAGTAATAAGAGAAACAGTTAATTTGTGTGAAAGGTTTCGCTGAACAGGAGAAGAGGTCGTAGGGTGTTCAGAGGAAGCCATGAGACCTTGGTCTTGTCACCTTGACACAGGCCCCGAAGACAAGCAAGTCCTTGGGAACAAGTGTGGGGAGAGAGCGGAGCGGGGAGAGCCCTGAATAAATCAAACGCTATTGCTTACTCCAAGGAACCGGAAGAACAGACGTGCTGTGAACTCTGAGAAAGCCGTGAAGAGTTAGAAGGTGGAGAGGCAAAGCCTGTAGAGTATGGTAAGGAAATTGAATTTTATCCTGAGAGAAATGTAAGTCAATGAAAGTATTCAACCTGAAAAGATGGATGTATAACACAAATAACAAATGACCAAAAGGCTGATATTGGGGTTCAAGCTTCAAGCTGAAGATCAGAGAAGTAAAGCAGCCAAGCCAGTAGATCTTGCCTCTACCTAGCTGAAATGGCAATCCTGTCTCCACGAATCCTGAGGCAAAAGCTCTGAATCTCTGTCTCCTACTCCTAATATTCCTCTCTCCAACCAGCCATATCCTCCTGTCTCCATCCACTTCCCTAGTTCTGGGATTAAAGGCCTGTGTTCCCAAGTGCTGGGACCAAAGGTGTGAGCCTGCTAGTCTTCACTCTTGTATGTGCCAGGCTGGCCTTGAACTCAGAGAGATCCATCTGCCTGTCTCCTAAATCCTGGGATTAAAGGTATGTGCCACCACTGCCTAGGTCCTACAACTAACTAGTGTGGCTGGCCTTGCTTTCTGATGCTTCAGGCAATCATTATTAAAGCGTAAATAGTGTATCACCATGTGGGTGATCCCATTAACGTTCATGAAATGTAACCCTATGGAAGCTGAATTCTAATATGAGCATATATCCCAGTAGGGATCAAAAGGAGCTTGGAGAGGGGTGTGTTCTAAAGCGACTATGTAGAGCCCAGTAAGTGAATACAATGCTTAGCTCAGGAATATGGTCTAGACAGAAAATCGAAGAGGATCCAGGACTAATACCTAAAGTTATCCATACACAAAAGCTGGGCAAAGGAGGAGAGAATAGTGAAATCACAGAAAATCGTGGGCTTTGTCTGGCCACCAGAGACTTGGCTGTTGTGGTGCATAACGTATAGATGCCTATGTCTTTGCATTTTCATGGTCATCTGATCTACTGTCGTTCGGTGTGACTTCGCCACACAAGATTTTAATTTGAACTTGCGTTCATAGCTTATAAAAACTGAATAAATTCAGATTGTATTAATAGTGTTAGTGATCATCTTTTGACCAATACAAATCGATGTGTTATAGAGGAAGGGAAGTCTACATACAATGCCTTCTTAAATATTGAAATCCAGACATGGATGACTCTGGCACTACAAATAACTATCCTATCAGGATGCATTAATAAGAGTTGCATTTCTTTCTGCTATTATGTAATACTTCTATCTCGAGAACAGTTGTGAGCTACCCACAGTACAACCACAGAGTGTCTAGAAGGATGCTGTGTCTAGTTATCCAATTAGCCTAGTCTTTCCCAAATTTTAGCTGAGTTTTCTTTCCCCTCAGGCTAAGTTTTTTTAAATGTTTTCAAAAGTTTATTGTTTTAAGTTTATGCTTAATATGGGATAAACTGTGTCTCGGAAAGAACAAAGACACAAAAAGCAAAAGCAGTTTCATTTGGTGTATAAATACCAACATAGGAAAAGCAGCCTATTATCCTGCTTGGCATTTTCCTGTTGAATTAAGTTGGATAAAAGTTCCAGATCGTCTTCAGGAAATAGTTGGTTGTTTTCTTAAACAGCAGTTTTCACTTAATACAGAACAACCCCGTGGCAAATGCCCAGATTTTTATACTGACGTGTGTAGTTTTCCAGAAGAAATGTCAAGTCCTGTTGCTTCCCCCTTAATATTGATTGATTAGATGCAGTGTCAGAGTTCTATTAAGAACATCTGAAATGGAGAATGCCTAGGAAACTGGGCACATCCATGGTAATACTAATATTTCGTTTCTAGAGAGGGTTTTTTGTTTTGTTTTGTTTTTGCACATTTCTCTGGGCTTGAATGAAGAAGATCGAGTTTCAGACTAACTGATGAAGTACAAACACTTGTGTTCAGATTCTGTTATTTTTGCACATGGATACACGGCCCTCAGGGGACTTCCTGATTCCTGGAGCTACACCTTAGCTTTGGGATCTCCTGAATCACCCAGCTGTAATGTAACAGTGAATGTCTGTATCCAATCCTAACACCTCCTGATCATCCTCTTCCCCCATGGGTCTCATTTGTCAAAAGTTGGCTATGAAATATTTGGAGCAAGAGTCTTGTTTTCTTCAGTGCTGAATAATCACATCCTTTTCACTATTTCTGATTGTATTTGAGTTTTATGCTAAAAGACTCTTAGAATACTTGCAGAGACTGGATTCTAATTTTAAAACAACCAATGACATTTACCTTACAGTAATAAGCTTGGATAAAATATCACAGTGTTTCCTATAAATTAAGCTTAAACCTATTTCTAGCTATTGTAGACACAGAGTAGGTTAGCAAATCTCATAACTAAGAATTACGCTTTGTATCTTTCCTTTATGTGTCATAGTCATGGAAAGAGAAGCCCATTCCAAATGTGTTAACAGGACATACTTGTTTATATGTACAAATGGATATATTTATATTTTATTTCATATGCTGTCTTGCTAGCACTTAAATGGCTGAAGGGTTGAGAGTTCTAGGCCAGGATCAACTACAGAGTGAGTAGTCAAAGGAGTAAAAAGAGAAAACCTGAAGCTTTTTTTCCTAAGTATCTGTTAATATCCATTATATATAATATTAAGAACTTAAAAACTATTTCTGAATTATAACAATACTTTACTAAGAAGAGATTAATCTTTTTCTGTCAATAACTTTTAAAGCATTGTAACAATTCGGCCTCTAAATATCAGAAATGCACCTGTGTGCTTGTTTGTAAGTGACAGGGTCCTGACTATGTATTTCAAGATGGCTTCAAACTTTTTTTCTGGGTTTTCAAAATAAGCCCTGGCTGTCCTAGAACTCGTAGACCAGGCTGGCCTCGAACTCACAGAGATCTCCTGCCTCTGCCTCCTGAGTACTGGGATTAAAGGCGTGTGCCACCACCACCTGGCCTCATATTCTTGATCCTCCTTTCTCTACCCCCCAAGTACTAAGTCTACCGATGCACCCCCAAACTCAGCTTTTAATAATATCTGTATGTTTTAGGAAGTCACACTTGGAGTGACTAACACTTGTCATCCAGCTCTCAAGAAAAAAGAATGGGGAATATGAGACCCACTCCTCGGACTCTTTGGCACTATACAATTACCTCTATGCTACTTTGGGAGGTCTCAAATCTGTCCAGGCTTTATGCTTTAGGGCATGGAGGTTTCAATGCGTTACACACTCTCCCTTTCTCTCAGAGATGTTGATATGTAATCAGTCCATTTCCTACTTGACAATTGTAACAACAAAACACAACATTGAATGCTTATTTGTATCCGAGTCGTGGTAAATTGCTTAGCCTGCACCTTAATTTTAACAACAGGTGATCGTTCCATGCTCTTCAACCCCTTGGGACTCCCCTACATCTCAGACCCGAAAGAACGTTAATTTGACTAGTGGTTACATCAACGCATACGCATGACACAAGGCCACCGTGTCCCATCTTCCTAACCATGCTCATGAAGCTTCAGCCTGAACCACATTCAAGTTCTCAAGTAGAATCCTTCAGAGTAGTTTTGATTCCTGTCACTTTCCTCAAGGGACCATCCTACAGCTAGCCCTTGCTCCAGCTAAATCTATCCTGAAGTTCCTTTGTTTCTTACACATTTGCTACTGAAAGAATCACACAAGCCTAGGAAAACCTTTGTGTGGTTTAACTAAAGTTAAAAAGAAAGAAAAGAAATATATAGAGATAGATATATAGATATATTATTTTGAGCCTCATTGTGTTGTTCATATTTTATTTTTTATTACTTTCCCCACTTTCTAATGGATCCCCCTTCACAAATTCATGCTTCTGAAACCTTACTTTCATTATATAATATACATGAAATTTCTAATCTCTTAATGCCAAAACTTTCTATCCTGATACACCAAGTCCATTGCAGTTTGACCAGAACGGTATACTTCAGTCAGGCAGGTGTACTCTCCAATCATTTTCCACTCTCTCCCACACAGAGCCATCCTTGAAGCCTTTTGTCTTTTAATTGCCTCGTCATACGTGCGTCTTTGTAAGCTCTCCCTCGTGTATTTAATTTCCTTCATCATTTGGTGTCCCATTTTGGTTTCATTTCAGTAGCTCTGCCCTATGAGCAGCATGCATTAATCTCTCCGTATGGAACTTACACCATCCACTACTTTTATTTTTTTTAGCAACTTATTTATTTATTTTACATCCCACCACAGTTTCCCCTCCCTTGTCTCCTCCCAGTCCCTCCCCTCCCCTCTGGTCCCCCATCCAATCCTCCTCCATTTCTATTCAGAAAAGGGAGGCCTCCCATGGATATCAACAAAACAGGGCATATCCAGTTGCAGTTGAGACTAAGCATCTTGCCTTGTATTAAGGCTGGGCAAGGCAACTCGATATGAAGATTGGGGTCCCAGAAGCCAGTAAAGAAGTCAGAGACAGCTGTCTGTCAGAAGTCCCATAAGAAGAACAAGATACACGACTGTCGCATACACACACAGGGCCTAGGTCAGTCCCATGCAGGCTCCCTGGTTGTCAGTTGGATCTCCGTGAGCCCCTGTGATCCCAGGTGAGTTGATTCCGCGGGTTTCCTTGACCTATCTGGTTCCTGCAATCTTTCCCCGTCTCTTTGGCAAGATCCCCCAAGCTTGGCTTAATGTTGGCTGTGGGTCTCTGTATCTCTTTCCTCATTTGCTGCATGAAGCCTTTCTGATGACTATTGGGCTAGGCATCAATCTGTGAGTGTAACAGAATGTCGTGAGGCACCATTCCATTGACATTTTTTCCTTCAGTTTTGTTTGGTTCTATCCTAGGTCTCTGGGCCATCCAGCCTCTGGGTCCTGGCCTTCCAGAGTATCAGGGTTGGGCTTAGCTTCCATTGCGTATGTCTGAGGCTTGGCCAGTCATTGGTTGGCCTCTCCTCAACTTCTGAGCCACCCTTACCCAAGTACAACCCATAGACAGGACAGACTATAGGTTGGAGGTTATGTGGCTAGATTGGTGTCCCAGTCCCTCCACTGATAGCCTTGCTGGTCACAAGAGATGACCAACTGAGGCTACATATCTACTTCACAAGGACCCTTGCTCGACTATGTTCATATCAGCTTTATTTGTAATACCTAGAATCTGGAAGCAACCCACATGCCCTTCAGCTGGAGAATGGATAAAGAGAACCTGGTATATATATATACACAGTGGAGCATTATTCAGCTGTTAAAAACAATGACATCATGAAATTCAAAGGCAAGTTGGTGGAACTAGAAAAAAAAACAATACCCAGAAAGAAAAGCATGATGTGTACTCACACTTACGTGGATGTTAACTATAAAGTAAAGGATAATCATGCTACAATCCACAGACCCAGAGAGACTAGGTAACAAGGAGGGCCCAAGGGGGAAACTCAGATCTCCCTGAGGAGAGATTTCATGGTGGACTGTCAGCACATGGGGATGGGAACATGAGAGATGGGGGGAGGGGTGGGGGAGAGTACTGAAATGGCCCACTAGGAAAGGGGAGGGTGAATTTTAGGGTCAGGTAGAAGGATCTACAAAGATGACCCCAGCTGAGACTCCTAGCAATTGCAGATATGTGCTACATCTTAAACTGTACTGCCACTCCAAACAGGAGTTTAACCACAGTTTTGCAAGATTTTCAGTGGCTATCTATTGCACTCTGACCAAAATCTAATTTCCAAACTGTTGGCTCTAAAGGCAGGACCTCTCTGTCTCTCTGTCTCTCTGTCTCTCTCTCTCTCTCTGTCTCTCTGTCTCTCTCTGTCTGTCTGTCTATTTCTCTGTCTCTGCCTCTTATTAAACTATAATGAATTGTTTTGTCTTTAAGAAGTACATGGAAAATCACTGATATTTTTCTAGGAGAAAGAAGTCAGTCGAAGATAATAAAAAAATACTTTTTAGGTCTAAGTTAATATTGAGTGGTAGTGAAATTTTATCTACATGATTCTTCAGAACTCTGACTTCCAAAGGCACGGGATGGCACATGTGCTCACATTCATGTACACGTGCGCACACACATACTTCTTTATGGTCATACTTTATATAATTATATTCACACAATATTCACACACAATAAAAACAAGCAAAACTAGGTGGTTTTCAACATTTGACTTATAGCAGTTGTTATTCTTATCCCCTAGTGGAAGCAGGGGTACAATTCTTCATGATAAACGTCTGTAAACATGGTTTACAGAACTTCTTCCAGAGGTAAGTGTGTGTGGTATTCATAACCAACATGAATAGTAGTTTTAAAGTCTAACTGTAAGCCAGACCTGTACTCCCAGCTATTCTAAGTGCTGAGGAAGGAGTACCATGAGTTCAGGAACTGTCTGAATGGCAGAGTCAGTTCCAGGCCAGGCTGAGCAACTTAGGAAAACCATCCATCAATATAAAACAACAGAGAAGGGCTGGAGAGATAGCTGAATCCTGGAGTGTTTGCCTACCATGTACAAGGTGTAATCCCAAGTTCTCACCCACAGATCCAGCTATAGCATTTATTGTATGGGTCTCTGAGAAGAAGGCTTTGACCATGTTTTAATTCATAAGAGGACATATCCCTTATTATAGAAAATATGATATAAGAATTTTGTACAACAACACATGCTGAGCCTTATAACTTTATTGTAAACGATTTGAATGTAATAGATAGGGCTGGTATTACCATTACTAATAAAACAATGTCAGTTTTTCAATCCTATCACTTCTCAGGTGTAGAGTTATGATGAAGCAAATGTTAGAGCACGGGGTACCAGGCCTTTGCTTCACCTCCTGTCCTGGAACATCCATTTAGTTTCCCCAGACTGCCTTCCCATCTATTTCTCAAGAGAGCCAAGCTGTTTCCCACCTCCACTGTTTATGTGCCAACCCAGAGCATACATCATCTCTTCTCCTAACTTCAGCCATGCCACCGCGAATGTTGACTGCTGCCCAACCCAGAAGAGATTTCCATTTTAGTCTCTCTTAACAACTGAAAAGCTTCCTTTACCAACTTTTTATAACTTTTAATGTTTCTACTTATTCATTTCTTTACTTTAAAAACTCCATTCCTATCAGATGGAATGCGCCTTGAAGATTGATAGTGCTATTTTGTTAGCTGTAGATATCCATTGGCTGGTACAGTTGTTGGCACATTTTACAATGAGTAAATATTAGTTAAATAGGTATCTTCTATATTTTAAGTGTTAGGCAATAGCTCTCTTTAGGTAGTAACATCATAATTTCTTAGTTACATAGTTTTTTAAGAAAATAGATTTTATGTTAATTTTTTGAAAACTTCAATAGAGGGATGTTTTGAAATAAAAAGATAATGAATAAAAATTACTTACTGCTCCTTTGAAAGAACCTGTACATATGAAAGGAGCCTAAAATTTAATGTGCATGTAGCTCTACCATAAGTTCTCCATTAACTACACCTCAGTCTCGATTGCAATGGTTTCTTCTTATCTCAGGCCCAGCAATGGCAAGTCAGAACATTAGGGCACTATTCATCTCACAGCTTATTCTGTGTGACCTTTGAGTCAACCCCACCCTTTCTCCATACTCCAATAACTGTTGTTTATTTAATGCAACAAAATGCCAACTGGGCATCAGTATAGGAACCCAGTGTCATCTAAACAGCGATGACTATGTCAATGCTAACCCAATGATGATACTCACTATGTAATCATGGTTCTGGGTCTCAACTGATCTGAAAATGTATGACTTGTGACCCCTTGTTTGATTTTCTCTCTCTTTTTTTCCTTTCACTGTTATTTTGCATCCAGAACTATCATCTATTTTATTGACAACCTTGACAACCAACTGTTTTTCTGTATTTTTTAATCACGTATGATTTAAATGTTGGGGATAAGGGTAAAACAAATGCATAACGGCCCCTTCAGTGCCCACTGAAATCTTACATCCCACCTACTCTGTTTCAATACTGGGAGGCGCTTTCAGTTTTACTGATGAGGCAATAAAGTTAAGAGAAAAATGGAAATATACTAAATATGTCACTAAGAATTAGAGTTCCTCAAATAAAGTTTCCTCCGGGCAGCAGCCGTTGAGCCCTCTGCCCAGCTGCCCATATTTTAGTCCAGTGACATACAGGCTTTCACAGTGAGCAGTTTGGTGCGTCTGGAGACAACTGGCCACCTGGGAGGAAATGTTTAGGTTAAAAGATCTGCATCAGAGGTTGGGAATGTTGAAACACGAGCAAAGAAAATAAATGTCTTGAGGGACTTAAACTTACAGCGAGCGTATTTACCCCACATGAATGTCTTGTGTGGTGGGGGGAACCCAGATATTTCACCTCTGAGGCAATAGTTGCAGCAGAGAGTAATGGAAGTGATGACAATCAAGGGGGTGGCTTGGGTATTCCAAGAATGATGCTTTCTTTTCAGTTTTCTTAGTGGAGTCTCTAGGTAAGGAAGTCTAAACTGGTCTCTGTGGGCTCTGCTCATGCAGGAGACATTGGGTCACTGCCTACAATGTACCAGATACTGTAATAAAAGATTGCTGACCTCAAAAAACAACACACGGCGTGATAGGAAAGGATTATACTCCAAGTATGGTATTTTGTGCTCTATATCACATAAGGGTCGCACAAAGGAATGAAGAACTTTTGATTGGGTGTGAAGAAGGACGTCAGAGAAGATGAGCATCTGAAGTCCAGTGACAGCCACTATTGGTTGCCGACGTTAGTTTTTAAGTCAAAGATGTTGGTGTAATCTCAGGATACAGTATGAGGAATGGCGATAATGAAAGTTCCAGGAACAGGTAGATAATCACTATGGTGACTGGTATCCCTGTGCTGGTAAGATTCAGAGCTGTCTCACTTCCTGTTTCACTACTTGAGAACTTCTTCTGGAGGGTACACTCACACAGGCAAAGAACACTCACAAGCAGAGTAAAACGGGAGGCCATGGGCATGTAAGCAAGTCATTAAGATGCCCACTTTTAATTGCCAGCACTGTCTATTTAATACGCATTCTTCATTTCATCGTTTGCCCTCTAAATAGAGCTTATTTTATTCGGGTATTGGTAGTGTCACAGCCAATATGTTACTCTCTTCAGCACCCAGAATGAACGTTGATTACTGTAAACTGATTATTCCATTTCTCTTATCATTGATTTTTGTTTTGTTTTGTTTCTCCAGACAGGGTTTCTCTGTATAGCTTTGGAGCCTGTCCTGGCACTCACTCTGCAGACCAGGCTGGCTTCGAACTCACAGAGATCCACCTGCCTCTGCCTCCCGAGTACTGGGATTAAAGGCGTGTGCCACCAATGCCCAGCTTATCATTGATTCTTTAAAAGTAGGAAATACTGAACCAAACATAATAGGTGATTTGCTGGGATTCTTTGGGGAAATTTTCCCTCAATTTAAACTGTGACAGACATGGGAATGTGTGTCTCTTTGGATACTTCATGGGGAACTATGGAAATGTGAAGCTTAGAGATGCAGTCCTCATCTTGAGTACTGACAGAAAGGTCTGTAGACTCGAGCCAGTGCATTAACAATGACAGAGGAGAAAGAAGGAAAACCCAGGCTCGGATAATTTCTTAAAGCTGCTGCTGAAACTTGGAAATACCCAGACTTCCTGAACATGGAAACAAGGATGAGCCCACTGACCATTTTAAAGGCATGTGGCAGAGGAAGGGATCAAGGTTGACTTGCCGTCCTGCTTGGATATGGATTATTGATGATAGTCTCTCCATCACTCCAAAGGAGGAGTGAATGAGCCAATGTCTTTAAAGACTAGGTTTCCTCGAGTCTGAAGATAGGATATGCAAGTGTTACGCTGCAGTGGCCAAGACAGGAAATCTAATGTTTTCTGAGATACAGTATTTTCCAGAAAAAAATAAACCTAAATAATTATGGAAGAAAGATTCCAGGGGTTGTAGGAGTTTCTTGGGTGAAGACACTGAGAGGGAAGAGGGTACCATGACATGGACCAAGGAGCCCTACAATTTATGTACCAGTTACAGAAAGCTAGGCAGGAAGAAAGGGAAGGGAAGGGGCCATTGACAGCCAGCTGCTTCCCAGGCACCTTTAGGATATATGAGTATGTCAGCTTCCTCTGGTACAAATGACAGCCTCTGTTTTCAAGAACATCTTTTCTCCCATGTTGGAAAACCCTCTTTGACGCATATGACTACAAAGATATTGACAACCTTTGACACAAATAGCATGGTTGATGATCAGTAACCCCCATGCTCCTATACAAATAGCTCGGTCACCGACCGGTTATACCCTATAGTAACTAAAGATATGATAAGAGAATGGGCATAATAACTGTTCCCCTTAATGAGATGTGTACATATGTCCCCCAAAGACCCTCCTTCCACGCAGTTATTTTCAGACTCACCACTAAGCCTGTCTTCTCCCTTCCCTGCATCTTACCTCTCTCTTCTCCCTTTTCCTAGTGCTGCTTGTGCTGATACACACGCAATCTCATTCTTTCTAAAATCCCCCCTTGCAGCTGTGCAACTCTCGCTGTGTAGGGACTCACGGACATCCACTGTGGAACCTCATAGATTGCTTGACTTCTGTATCAAAAAGCCCAACTTCCTCTATTCCTCCTCTATCCCTGGTCTCCTGGAAGCTGCTAAGGTCTCTAGCTTTCTTCTCTCTCTCTCTCTCTCTCTCTCTCTCTCTCTCTCTCTCTCTCTCTCTCTCTCTCTCTCTCTCTCTCTGTGTCTCTCTCTCTCTGTCTCTGTCTCTCTCTGTGTAACTGAAGACATCGGCCTTGGATTCCTTTCTGAGTCCGTTTTTAAATGCTTGTGTTGATCAGTCCACGAATCTGCAAAAGAACTGTGTCTCCCCCAGTGATACCATACCCCCACCTCTCACAATTATTGATATCTAAGGAAGGCCCTGGACCTACTGAGCAGGAATGGTACCACAGGGATTGACATAGTCTAATGCTGGGATGCTGTATACTCACAGGTAACCTAACTCAATCTGATGTCCGTAGGCCAGCTCTCTCTGGAAAGTTGCACACTGTACTGGTGTGTATGAGGGAGGGGTACACTAACTTATGTCCTGAAAAATTTGGAGGAATTGTACTTATATGTACACAGCTGTCTAGAGAAGTCTGTCCCCGTTCTTATTCCTGGTCCTCTTTCCAGTACTTGACAATCAGTCTCTGCCTTTTAGTAAAGAGAGATGGAATGCAGGCCTCACATGGCTGGGAAACTTTCATCTGGAAGAAGGAAAAATAAATCACTAAAAGATTTACACCATCTAGGTGTCTGGTACCAGTATAAGTTATAAGGATGGTATCGGGAGTAAGAGAAGCGTCCTACCTTCATAGAGCTTGCATTTCAGTAAAGAAACAGAATCAAATGACAGCATCATTCAGAGCGTGATCATCACTGCTCAAATGAAACACTAGAAATGACAACAGCACAGGGTCAGTCCAAGATTCAGGGACTATTTAGAAAGAAGGTTCTAGAGGTTCTCAAGAGATGCCAAAGCTCTAGCTCAGTAGTCTGCAAGGGAGAATGAAGAATGGGACGTGAGGTCCTGCATTAAAAAGAGCTCAGAATGTATCGTAGCATTCAACAGAAAGATCCTTGTAGAATACTAAGCAGAGAGTTGTTGTGATAGAATTTCCATTTTGGAATGACCGTAACATGGAGACAAAGGTAAGATAAAATTAGGGGAGAGACCAAACAAGCTAGAATCAAGATGGTGGTTGTCGATATACAGACAGAAAGATGACTGAGGTTTGGAAAGAGTAAAGACATCTTGGATTTGTGTATAGTGGTTTGCTTCTTTAACAGAAAAATGTGCGAAATGAGGAACATAGTATCAAACAAGAGGGCTGTGTTCTACATAATATCCTTTATTAGAACAATTGTTCTTTATTGTTAGAAATAGATTTTTAAAGGCATGTTCTACTTGTAATAATGATTGCTAATGGAAGCATACGGTAGAGCCAGTTGGAAAATGGAAAGGCACCAGCCTTTCGTTGGGCCTTTGGCATTCAGGACTCTAGCAACTATAGGCGGGCAGCACTACTCAGCCCTCTTCTGTTGCCAGGTAGGAACTCAGACTCTGTGCTGCCAGGGAATTTAATAGCCTATTTTTTCCCCTAATGTGAAATGTCCTGATTTTAAAGAGTTGGCAACGGATCCAAGTTAACTAAACAAAGTAAAATGAAACACTACGAGAATATAAATGAGGCAGGGGAGGAAACAGAGGAGGAGGAGGAAGAGACATCAAATGCTGGTTGGCTTTTAGTCACTCTGCAACGTACCGTTCCGCCACCTCTGCTGTGGGATCCCCGTCACAACCTGTCTTTTTGGTGATAAATCTAGGCGATACTACAGTGCTTGCGTTGTGGAAGGCATTATTCAAATCCAGAAGGTGAAAATATCCCAGAGCTCTTAAAAAAAAAAAAAAGAAGTGTTATTAACCAGAGCCCTGGAGTCCCCATGGAGAAGAGACTTGGCTGTGGCAAGGGTGATCCTTAACCTCTTGTATACTTTACAGTCTGCAAATCCTACCCTGTGGGAACCTCAGAAAAGAAGCCAAACTTTTCCATTGACTCCAAGGCTGTGTCAGCACATGGCAGACCCAGCAGGCCCTTTGTATTTTAAGGCTAAGGGTCCAAACAGCTGTAAATAGTTTATGCCAAGATCCCTACAAGTGTGACAAACACACAGCATTCTAAGTGCCTCGGGAGGCCAGTTAAAGCTAGGGGACAGCACAGATGAGAGTCAGGGCTGATGGCCATGGTGGTTTTTGCTGTTCTCTCCTCATCAGAAATGACGCTGGGGTTGGAAGTTACTTATACATGGGTTTGCTTTCATTTTTAGTGAAGGATTTTTGGAACTGTGTATTTTCTAAAGCGAAATGACTGCCTACATGTTGAATCCCTACATCTCCTCCTGCGGGTCCTCTCATGTGACTTGCTTTCCTCTAGATTTATCCAACCCAGGGAAGAAATTAATGGATATCTTCACATGTCAGCAATTGCATTACTAAGACCTGAAATATCTTTTGTGCTGTGTTAGAAATTGTTTGTTGAGCCTTTCAATATTGTTTTTGGCATATTGTCTCCCTTAATTCACAAAATCCCTGGCTATAAGATTAGTCTTTCTTGAAGGAATTCCATTTCTGTATGTGCACCTCTTATGTCCTGTTTTCATTATTTACAATTTTGGAGTATTCTTGAATCATTGTATCAGATTTATTTGATAACATGTTGTCATAAATTACTAGTGACATGGGATTGGGAAAGCCAAAGTCATACAAGATGAGCAATGGCCACACAGTGTTCTTGTGACTGCATGTACGATTGCCAGCTGCTGTGATACCTTAGAAACAATGGGTATAAATAGAAATTTACATCTAACTGGAGAATTATAGTGTGCTTTATATGAGGCAGCAACGCAGAAAAGAGAGATAAGGGTACTAATGCTGAAACACTGCCTAATGGAAAGCTAAGTATGTACAAAGTCAAATGAATTTTACTCCATAAGGAGGTAGTCTCATATTTGGCTATTTTTCATAAAATAGTAGGATTCCTGAGCCGGGCAGTGGTGGCTCACACTCTTAATTTCAACACTTGAGAGGAGGCAGAGGCAGGTGGATATCTGAGTTCCAGGCTAGCCTGATCTACAGAGCGAGTTCCAGGCCAGAATCCAAAGTTACAGAGAAACCTTGTCTCAAAAAAAGTTTCTTAAAACATAATGATCAAAGTCTTCAAATCAAATAATTATATTACTTCTAAAATGGTGTGACTTCTTGTTGGTTCTTATTGCCTATGTTTCCATTTATTTGACATATGTATCGCTAACCACTTCTCTTCAAGAGTAGCACTCCATAAAGGATAAAGCTGCACAAATAGTAAAATTCTATTTCTCAGTTGTATATAAAACTCACACTGGCCTGGTGGTGGGAGCACATGCATTTAATCCCAGAGGCTGGCAGATCTTTGAGTTTGAGGCCAACCTTGTATACAAAGCAAGATCCAGGACAGCCAGGGCTACAAAGAGAAGCCCATTCTGGAAAACAACAGCAGTAAAAATAAGTGAAGCAATATCTAAAATCCCAATTGCTTTGAGTAATTTTGTAACTAACTAACTAACTAACTAGCATCAACAACAATAACAATAATAATAAAATCCACTAAAATTTTAGCTGGGTGGTGGTGATGGTGGTGCACACCTTTAATCTCAGCAGTCAGGAGGCACAGGAAGGCAGATCTCTGAGTTTGAAGCCAACCTTGTTTACAGAATCAGTTCCAGGACAGCCAGGGATACACAGAGAAACTCTGTGCCGAAAAACCTAGAAAAATAAGAACAGAACAACAAAAAAACCTTACACTAGTTAGGGATTATTATCAGTACACTTTTTAATATGTTCATCAATCAAATAAAGTTATGGTTATGTTGAGAAACTGTGAATAAACTAAGAATATAATTAGGAATGAAAACACTTGGATAAGTTAGTGAAAATTAACAAAACATCATCAAGGGCAAGAGTTTATAAACATTAATTTTCTTTATATAATTGTGTAGGCAAGTTCCTTATTTTATTGTTTAGAATCCAAAAATCTAAGGATAATCCTTGGCTATCTTTTGCTCCATGATGAAATAACAAGAGCTATCCAGCCAGTAATAAATCAGCTTCATGTTGTCAATTAGTCCTGATCAGAGAGAAGCCTTGAACAAAACTGGGCCCACTCTGCTGTATGCCTTGCCAATTATACACTACTAATCTGTCTTGCATCAAGGCTACAGGACTGTTGGATTGATAATCTCCCAACCCCAGCCACAGGAGACAAACTCTTAGCATTAATCTCTGTAGATATTATGAATCTCATTCCCTGAGGACCCAGAGGTGAGCATACAATCTCAACAAGAAAAGCAAGACATAAGGAGACTTCTTCATGTTTTGGATTTGTGATAAAAAGAAAACCAGAAACCAAAACGAACCAACATTGATTGAGTAAATGCATGCCAAACGATGATTTTTGGAACTAATCAAGAACAAATACAGTCTAGAGACAGGGACATTTATAGAAGAAACCATTATACCTCTGTTAGAGTAGATTTCTCTGACATGTTCTTTGACGCTTTTATCAGTGATCATTTTGTTGGCCTCTGTGAAATTCTTTCAAGTTGATATGATGAAACAACTAGTTACTCATTTCTCCCATTTACCAGTTGTGTGTCTAGCCTTTCTATTCTTCAGCAGCCTTGTTAATGAAAACTCATTATCATAGTGTATGACTCAGGATTTTCGCATGGATAAAAGAAAATCTGAACAGAAAATGCACTGCTGTGATCCTTAGCTTTTGGTTCCTTTGCTATATAATTTTAATGAAAATTTTGACACAGTGTCGATCTATATTCAATAGCATTAGGTAAAGCATGTCTAATATATACATTTTATTAACTAAATGAGTTGATTAAGCATAAAATGATGCTACCCCAAATAAAATTTAAAATGAAATGTAACCAAAAGAAAAACACTAAGTAAACTTTGCCATTACCATTTTCAATCTATAGATTTTATTTTGATTATAACTAGAAACAGAAAGTAAAGCTAAGTTGGCTTTTTCAACACCAACCATATAAAAACAGCAATTATCCCCAATGTGAACAGAGAGGATTGCATGCTTGGGAAGTATAAGTCAACACAAAAACTGATTTTCTCTGTGCTTTGAATGTATCATTATGAGAAAATCAAATTTTATACGGTAGATAGATTCACATTTGGCACCCATTCATGCATAGACTTTTAGATACATAACAAAATAACAATTTAGCATGAGCATCTCATTTAGAAACTGTAATTGTTCTCTTTAGTGGTCCAGTTCTTAAGTCCAATTTCCATTCCACTCTTTTAAATGGCATTAAATTTCTGCCTCACTTATATTTAGGCTTCATTCTTTCATCAGTACATTGGTAATAAAATGACATTTATTGGCTAATTTTTATTAATTTTTGACTTAAAGATGCTTCATAGAATTAGGCTTATAGAGTTCAGGTCTCTTGAAGTATAATAGATAAATGAAACAGTGCCACTAGGAATGTGGATGGATATTTCTTCGTAAAAATACTGCTAAAAGAATTGTTCTGGGGGATAACCTCTTTAAGCCTGAGCAGTAGTTTTTAGCAATTTTTACAGCATCGAGATTACTAAATGATACATACATCTTGAAATAGTTACCTTTTTATATGCAGTTCTTAAGCTGGTTTTCCTATTCAGAAGAATACACAAATTTGAAGTAAGCCTGACTTGTCTTGTAATGATTTTGATCTTAAGTGCCCGTATGTTGAAGACTTGCTGAGGAAGATGATGAGGTCCAACCAGAGGCATTTAAGATCATTAAGAATGTCCCTCAGGCTTCTCTGGGGTTATGGGTTGTAGGCTGGGTATCTTTAATTTTATGTCTGGTATCCACTTATGAGTGAATACATACTATATTTGTCTTTCTGGTTTTCCTGGGTCTGACAAATGGGGAACTTGCTTAAGAACAAACTAGGCTCCCTTAATATAGGTGAAGATGGTGTGACTGGGACAATATATGAGGCCAATTACAGTGTGCCCAAGATCTAACACAAATGCATGAACTGACTTAGTGGAGACCATTCTCTATGGAGAGATACCTTGCCCAGCCTAGACACAGGGCTGTGGGGGTAGAGAGGTGCCTTGGTCCTGCCTCAACTAGATGATGGGATGGGCTTAGTAGACTTCCTAGGGGAAGCCCTACTCTCTCCATGGAGCAGATGGGAGGAGGAGGGAGTGGGGGAGCGGGAGAAGAGGATGGAGGGAGGAACTGGAATTGGAATGTAAAAAAATAAATTAGTACAAAGAAGAATGCCCCTCAGAAAGAGATTGAGGAATTCTGCCCACTGTTTGCTCCCTGGCCAGACAATTTTTACATTTTAATCATCAGCTGGGGAGGAGGATCTGAGGACAACTTTATGGAGTGGCTTCTTTCCATCCGCCTTTACATGGGTGCCTGCAGGCGTCAACCTCTACTGACCACACTTCTGTGGCCGTCGCCGTTCTCCACTGAGCCGTCTATCTCGCTGATCCTCTTGTTCATACAGGTAAGCAGCTTTGTTCCATCCCGTGCTTTCTGTCATCGAACTCCTGAATAGTAAGAGGAGTGATTCTGTCAACTCACAAACTAGAACTTCAAGAACTATGCACCGAAAACTGACCCTGTCTCTTTTATAAATTTGCTGGTATTTACTATAATGACAGAAAGCAGACTAAAGTCCCTTCCCTTGTAAGATTTGGATATTTTTGTGGTGTGGTGAAAGCTTTTACTCCACTTCAGTCATTTGGAAAGGGTTATGATATATGCCGGTCCACTCTCCTCATAAACAATAAAACGGGACTCGTGGCCTCAGAGCGTCTGTGACAATTACATGAGCTAATGCTGTGAAACACTTACATTGGACATTGGTGATTGTAAACTTTTAAATCTAATCCCCTTATCGCATCAAAGTCTATTCGTGATATGTCATTATTCAAAGACATCACTCACTTTCAGCTAGATATTGTATGTCATAACTTTTATTTTTCAAGTTACTTTAGCTGAGCAGCAACCAGCTACTGATGGGGACTTCTGGGGACCCCAAAATTGTCAGCCTAGTATAATGAGCAAATAAATACACTGGAAATGTAGGCACCTCCAGTTTCATAGGTATCCCTTGGGATGGGGGAGGGGGATGGAAAGTCTTCAGAATCCCGTCATCCCCCTGCTCCCAGTCCTGATCCCTTTTGACTGTCTTCCCTCTGTGACGATTCCTTCTTTGTGCATTTAACCTTCTGTCCATTCCCCAAAGCTCTACTAACACAGGGCCATTGGGTTACTAAGCCACGTTTCATTAAACGGAACATTTGAAGAGAGGGGGTATGTATAACCCAGAACAGGAAAAGCAGAAAGCTGATCATTAGAAGGTTGCTTTGAACTAAGCTTCCTCTCCATCTCTCAATATGCATCCTTCTTCTTCCATATGTCTCCCTACCTTAGAGGTCCAAACCCCAAATTTGTATGTCCATGTCCAACCAATCGAACGCTCTTATTAATATGTTATGCATAGCATTTTTGTGTCACAATTTTCTCTTTCAAAAATATGCACGTATATTTGAATATATTCAATACATTAAATATAACGAATGTAAGTGTACATATATACACACACACATATATATATATCAAGCTTAGCATTAAAAATTCAATAAATCAAGGCTAAAGGGCTATTGCCTTATCTTATTGTCTCTTGTTTTGTCCCGTTTGACTGTTGTCTCTTGGAAGCCTGCTCTTTTCTGGAGGAAATGCTGTGGGGGAGTGTAGCTGGGGGAGAAGAGAGGTGGGGAAAATATAATAAATCCATTAAGATGTTTGCCTAAATAGCAGGAAAGGTGGGGGGAGCAGACGCTTTCACTTAGAGTTCATCTTTTTAGATGCCTTGAAATGTTATTCAATTGCTTCCTATTGTTTCATTTCTCCTTTACCGCCTCACGTGTCTCTGAACACGATCATCTCAGATCAGCCCTACATCTATCTGTTTTTGTCTGACTTTGTGTTAGCACTATGAACTTATTTCTCTAATATTCAATATAATGTAGACCTAAATAACATTCTGAAATGAAACACTAAATACAGAAATAACCTGTTCCAAGTAATTGGAATAAATGTGCCTGTGTGTTCATCTCTCTCCCCTTCATTGGATTTTATAGCTTTAGTGTTCTTTGCCCTGTCCAATTACGTACTTACTGACAATGTACTTGGTTTTATCAGTCATTCACTCAGTGTTTCTTACATACTCCTTTGTAATAATCTTTGTTCTATCATAATTGCAACATCTTTGGAGAAAATTGACTCCTTCTATTTTATACCTAACAAAAATTTCTGTCTTGTTAAACATTCCATTTTAGTTTATAATAGTGCCAGTGTTCTTGACTCTTATTTCATTTGCAGATTCTCAAATTATTTGGGGGATTTTTGTTTGTTATTTTAAAAACATTTGAAGAAATTAATCAAGATTTTGTGGCATGAGGACAAGGAACTTGGAATGTTATGTTCTGATCATGTTACCCTGTCCAAATTCCTAAAGAGGTATTGGGCAATTAAAAAAAATTCTCATTCTTTGAAACTTCAGTGACGATAATAGATCATCAGAATATTGAGTACATTAAGGAAGATCATTCAAAGTGTTCTAAGACTTATTTAGCTTTATTTTATAAAATAGGATATTAACATGTACTGTTAAATTTTTAAATTATTGTGTATAGACTTAATTGTGCTCAATTTCTTCATTTTACCACCCCAAATAATTTGAGTCAAATGATAATGATACTACTAATAGTTAAGGTGGGTTTGTTTGTTTGTTTGTTTGTTTTGAGACAGCATCTCACTGTGTAGTTCTGGCTGGTCTGAAACTAACTAGCTGGCCTTGAACTCACAGAAATGAACCTTACTCTGTCTCCCCTGTGCCAAGATTAAAGACATATGCCACCATGCCTCATTTGGTCTCATTTTTTATCAGTTACAGATAAATAAATTCTATAGAGAGTATAGAAGATGTATTATGGAAAACAATATTAGGGGAAATATTTTATCATTTGTTTCTCTACATCTAAATGTGCTGCTTTTTTAAAAAATTAAACATTACCTACTGATAGCTTCCTGCTGTACTTAAGCAAATCAATCTCCTTTGTCTTACCATCTCTAGATATACACTTGTTTTTCATTGCTAACCTCTTTGCTATAGATGTGACCCAATTTAAGTTATTCCTTGTTCACTGTCACCATCAGTATAACTTTGTATCATTGTTCACATCACCATCAGTATAACTTTGTATTGTTTATTGTTGCCATCGGTATAACTTTATATCACTGTTCACTATTGCTACTAGAATAACTTTGTATCACTGGTCACTGTTGCTATCAGTATAATTTTATAGATGCCCATCAAAGGCATGTCATTCGCGGTGGACAGACTTGATTTTTCAATGTGACTGAATTCAGATCAGCGAGGGGACAGACTTTGAGGTATGTCTATGAGGACGCTGAAGTGAGAAGACACATCCTGAATGGGCTCAAAAGAAGGAAGAAATAAGCACCGCTATTCATCTCTCACTCT
Organism: Mesocricetus auratus; assembly: GCF_017639785.1. Classification (NCBI taxonomy): domain Eukaryota; kingdom Metazoa; phylum Chordata; class Mammalia; order Rodentia; family Cricetidae; genus Mesocricetus; species Mesocricetus auratus. The sequence continues at coordinate 8,381,891 of NW_024429204.1, read as the reverse complement.
TTCTGAATTTGGACCCAGTGTGATCATGCTCCTTCAGTGTGAGCTAGAGCTGATGTCACTGCCATACATTCCCCACTGTCGTGGACTGTACTGGCCAATGTGGGTCAATAGATCCCTCCTTTAGTAAGCTTCTTTTGTCAGCTATGTTGTGACAGCAATGAGAAAAGTAACTAGTCCTGAAAATTAATACTGAGAGTAGAGCCGTTGCTGTGAAATGCCTGACTAGTTCTTAGACATTTGGAGCTGACTTGGGAGAAGAGAACATGGAAGAGCTTGGCATTGAAGTCTCGAAGAGCCTTAGAATGTAAAGAGAATTCGATGAGTACTTCTTATGGGAGTTTGGAAGAGCAGACGGATAATTTAGTACTGGCTTTAAAGGCTTGCTTCGTGAAGTTTCAGAGCAGAACAATGGTACCTATAGAGAACTGTGCTGGAGGACATTCATGTTACACTCTCCCAATACAACTTGCTTTGTTCTGGCCATGTTCTGTAGCACTTAGTGGAATTGCATTTAAAAGTAATGGAATTCGTTTGTTGGAGGACATTCAAGATGTCACAGCATTCAAGCTTGCAGCATGCGTCTAGCGCTCTGACCTTCTCCAGGTCTATTAGTGAAAGAGGACAGCAAATAAAGAGGAGAGAGATGGGAATGGTGCAGGGTGGAGACGACGGGAGTGTGAAAGAGCTGAAAGCTACAGACAAGGCATTCTTGGAGAAGGCAGCTGTAATTGTTAAACAGACCTGTGTCATTAAAGACAGCAGATTCTTCACGGGGACAGTAGCAAAGGCGTCCTGAGAGTCAGGCTCTACCTACCAAAGGCTCTAATTTGTGAAAGGGCTAATTCATTTGAAGGGAACTGATGCTGAAAATATTCCACTGAAGGGTGTTTCTGGCTTTCAAAGAATTCAATCCCTTAAAAAAAGTTTTGTAAAGAAAAAAAAACTCAGCCTCTTACACGCTCAGAGAACACTTCAGCTGCTTTGAAAGATGGCCAGACGACATCTTGAGCTTGCTGAAGAACTTGGCAGCAGACTCTACCCGGTGCTCAGTTTACAGGCACTCACAATGGAAGAGCGCAAGGGTGATGGAGATCTGAACCAAGGGTCCAGGAAGCCGCTGAGACCAGGCCATGTGAAGCAAGGATGGATTCCCTCAAAGGAACCCAAGGGGCCATTGCCTGAAGCTTGGGAAGCCTAAATCATGGTGCAGACCCCAGCATGTTGGAGCAGGCAGGCCTGTGAGGTGTGTGCTGAGGAAACTGTAAGTGGGAAGTGGAGCTGGCTGTAGAAGTCGGTTAAGTGTGGTCTAGACAGCAGAAATCCCGAGTCATGGCTCCCCAAGCCCGTGGTAGATGAGATGCTACCATCAGAAGCCTCAGGTGGCCAACAAAGAGCCTACTTGGGTTTTGTTCTTCCTCTGGTCTAGTCTTAAGTTGGAATGCGCCCATTCCTTCATTTTGGCTTGGCAAGATGTAGCCTGTTTCATGTGTAGAAATTATGTAACATTTTTGTTGTCTAGGGACTCACTGTTAAGAGTTTATCTGAGTCCCAGACAAGAGTCTGAAGTGAAATTCTGAATAATTTTGAAACTGTTGAGGCATTAGAGGATTTTAGAGATGGAGAGATTGTATTTCATTTTTGCATTATGAGATGAAGGTGATAATTTCGGGAACAGAAGTGAGATGTTAGTGTTGTATTTGGGCTTCAGCTTGACAAGGGATGGATTGAAGATGGCTAATCTTTCCTGTTGACTAGATTGGACATATCACCTAGAAGAAAAATCTCTGAACAAGGTGTGGGGGTGCTTTCAGAGACAGCTGAGGTGGGATGACCTACCTTGTAACTGACATGGCAAGTGAAAATACTCTAGTGAGACATTTGGACTTCTCGAGTTATCAAACTATTAAGATAATGGTCTCAAAGAGATTGTAATTTGCATAGGCAACTCATGCAGAGGGATGAATTGTCTCTCAAAGAGAGATTTTGTAGTTGCAACAACTTGTCTGACCACTTTTCCAGAGAGTCTGCAGCCCAGATCATGAAGGTGGATGGGACCACACCTTGACCAGCACTGCTTAGTTATACTCATGCCTTCTGGATACAGGAAGACTGCTACACCCCTGAGCTCACAGCAGCCTTGGTTGCCTGCACAAGGGCTGTGTAAGACCAAGTCAGCCAACATTCGAGCATGGGGAGCTGTCTCCCAGCTCCTACCCATAACAAACTAAGGATCCATGAACAGCTGTTGGCTTCCAGGGGAGGAAAAGTCAGTTCGCTTAAAGAGTGAGGGCCCAGGTAGGTTGGCCATAATCAGAGATGGTGTTGCACCATGAATACCTGGGTGGCAACAAAGAATCTCCTGGGTTGTATTAATAAGAAAAGGACATGAAGTTAGGGGCGAAAGGAAGTGAGACGAATCTAGGAGAACTTAAGGGGATGAGGGAAGCAAATATAAAAATCTATGATTTTTTTTCAGAGAATTAAAAAAAATAACATATCCTAAACACAGCATGTGAATTTGGGAAGGAAAAGTGATGGGAGATGGGGAAAATTGGAAGAGTCCTGGGAAAGTAGGAAAGTGGGGGCTGGGAAGTCATTGTGCCTCCATTATAGGATAACACCATGTAAATTCCTTTTATGCATCTGTATGCATGTACCTTGGGAAGCTTCTGAAGGACTGTGGTTTCTTATGTCACAGCCTTTAGTGTGAGTTAATCACATACTCCCACCTCCCCCTTGCCCTCCGATGTCCCACCCCATTGAAACCCTTCCTGCTTACAATTTTACTTTCATTTAGATCATTTTTAGTTCACGTGATCTTCACCCGTCTTGAGACTGTGAAAGATAGTCAAACTTCCTTCCCACTGCATAGCTTCCGCTCCATCCAATACCATAAATGTTTTCTCTTGCTTTTTCCCTTTTCCTCTGTACCCTCATTTCTCTCCCCAAAGCTTAGTTACCTGAGATATCTACTCATACTGAAAGGCAGAGACTGCCGGGTGCGGTGGTACAAGCCTTTAATCCCAGCACTCAGGAGGCAGAGGCAGGCAGATCTCTGTGAGTTCGAGACCAGCCTGGTCTACAAGAGCTAGTTCCAGGACAGCCTCCAAAGCCACAGAGAAACAAAAAAACAAACAAACAAAAAAAGGCAGAGACCAACAGAAGATTTGAACATGAGGTGTAATTAACAACCGTTGTCTTCACAGTAGAATAACCTCATGGTATTTTGTTGGCATGCTTCCAGTTCTAGGATCTTACACATATTTTTGAGGACAACCAATTTCCCAGAACTGGCTTCTGGAGCCCTGGTGTATTTTGCTCATGAACGGGAAGCCTCGGAGTTTCACCTCTAGTGGCATGGCGCAACCTGCCAGCTGCATAGAGATGAGGCCGAGCTTCTCATTGCCTTCCAGATAGCCTTCTGCCAATAGTCTCCACATTCAAGTCGCTAATTGTTGGGGATTCTGTGAGGCAAATGAGGTGATCCACTTTATTATTTCTGCTGCTGGCTGGAGACTTTGCATTCTCCGATTTAACACTTAATGAGCTGCTTAAAAGTTCAAGAGTCTTTTGCTGTTTTTCACTCTGTTTTGTCTTACACGGGGTCTCTTATTTCATACAAATTCATCTTCTCCTCCTTTTCTGTAGAGTGGAGGACAAGATAAAAGTGGATATGTGTATATATGTGTGTTCATTCTTCCTGTTTATTTATTTATTTATTTATTTATTTATTTATTTATTTATTTTCGCTGAGAGTAGCAATGTCATACTTTGGGCTTGTCGGTCTGTCTGGATCCACTACAGATGGGGTTCCCTAACTTCTTACTTCCAAGAGGAGCCTCATTTTTTAAAGAACATAAATTTTATAGAGTTTTTTAACCCCCTCACATAATTTCTGTTTATTCAAATCATGATTCCCTACACTATTTCACTCTTTGACCTTAGAAGATTAACCTTGGCACTTAAATGTTGTATACCTAAAACACTAGGCACCTTTAAGAATGGAAAGACAGAGCAATTTACTCATCAGTAACTTACTTCTCTACCCCATATGAAGCGTTTGTTTTTACTTTTTATATAAGGCAAAGGTTAAATAGTAGGGGAAGAAAAAATCAATTAAAAGCAGAGAAATGAACAGATTCCTGGTAGGAGCTCAATGTTTCCTTTACTCCATGAATTGCCTTTATGTCTTCCCTAGCTACAAGTATCAATAATAAATTACCATTTTCCCCAAAATCAGTTACATTGAATTTCTGTCTCAGTGCCGAAGCCACTCTGATTAATTCCATAAACCAATGGCAGTTTTCTGGTACTAAGAATAATGATTTTTGTCAGCATGTTTAGAATGAATGTTTTAACTGCCTAAGAAATTATAGGGACATTTATATCCCTTGGTGTTTCTTTCCGGTTAAAGCAGACTATTATGGTTGGGATCCAAAGCACCCACCCCTCAAAGACTCGCATGTCAATGTCTTGGTCCCAGACTGAAGAGTCCAATCATTCAGAAGTGATTGGATATTGAAAGTTCTTATCTGTGTGTGGCCTGGTGCCTTCATAGATTAAGGATACCGTGGGGACCAGGGCACTAAATTGGAGTTGTTGAACAAAGTAGAGGTTAGTGGGACTGTGCCCTTAAGGAACTATTTCTTATCCTCATCTTCAATCTGCCCCTGTCTCTCTCCAAGTACTGGCTAATATGAATTAAGTAGACCCTAACCGTACACTTTTGCCACCCAAGTAATCTGCCTCACCCAAGACTCAAGGAAAGGGATCTAGCTAGCCTTAGATTAACCCTCTGAAAATATGAGCCAAAATAAGTCTTCCCTTTGAAAATTATTTTGTCAGAGCCACAAAAAAAAACAACAACAACTGATTAATACAGTCCTGAATAATGAAGTGTTACTGGGCACATCTGCAGAATGTATCTGTGTTGCAGGATTCCACCTGGGTCCCGTTGCCGCTTTAGCCCCCAAATAACACACAGGATGATATATCAATTATAAAGTTGTTTTTCATTTGCTATGGTTTCTAATCGACTAGCTCTGACTTAATTATTAACCCACAATTACTAACATATATTTTTATAAGGTCTTATCTTACCAAGAACGCCAGACTTGCATTCTCTCCTCCAGGGATCACATTGCAATGACTCTCTACTCTTGACTGCATTTCCCAGCATCCTCTGCGACTCCTAGTCCCACCTATCTTGCTTCCCTATTGGCCTACAGTGCTTTATTCATCAACATATGCACTGAAGGACATCATATCTGCATTTAAAGACTCCTTCTATTTCAGTTTATCTTCCCTTATTCAAATCCCCATGAACTAAATGTGAAGAATACAACCTCTTGAGATTAAAATTTTCCAGAACTGATTTTTTTCAGATCACGATGTCTGTATTTTTCTTATCTTTCTAGCAGATATCAAAATAATTTCTCAGGAAGCTATTATATTCAGAAGTACTCCTCAACCAGAAGTATAAATCATAGTAAGTAGGAAAGCTGGGTCTCTATGTTGTATGTGTGTGTGTCCTTCCAAATATGTCATTTTGTTGGAAATTTTATGCAATTTGAGATTTGTAAACCCCCCTACCTTTAAGACAATGTCAATTTGATACTTAAAATGAGGCTGGTCATATAATGGCAACATGTACATCTACTTAGGGAGCAATAAACAGCACCAAAAGTTATTAACAATAATTGTCTTTCAATCTGTGTGCTTTCAGATATCTAGAACTAACCAGTATCTCAACTAATAATACCTTAATGTCTGCCACATTACATAATGCCCTATGTCTCAGCACTTACGTGTTCTCCTTTAGCTTTTCAACACTCAAAATATAGACTATGACTGTATTTTTAATGTATTTCTCTCTCCTCTTCCTAGGTTCCTATGCTTTTATGAAAAGCTTCCTGTTTATAATTGGATGCCAGATTCCTTAAGCATCAATCTTGATCACTCAAAGCAAATCTTGGCATTTTTACACTTTCTCATGTAGAACAGGAACCTTAACGAGGAAGACGAAATTTTCAATGAAAACAAAATAAAATAGTAAGTATAAACATATGGCCACCTCAATCCATCCCCAGTGATGGAGAACTATAGTCCTGCTGTCAGTGTGGATGAGAGCCTCTTGTGCTCACCTGGAAAAGTCGTAGAGCTGACGAGCTATAAAATGCAACCTCTAACATAGATCACATGTTTCATCCCGTCTCTGTCTGCTCACACTCTACGCCCCAGTGTCCAACAGTCCAGAAAAGAACCACAATACACGTAAGCACAGCGCAATGGCTACTGTTACGTCATACAAATGTCTTCATTTAAAGTCAGGTACCCTGAGGTGCCCTTGTTCTCACCCCCTGGTAGATTAGGTTGTTGAGCCTTCAAGGGGAGGATCTCTGTGTATTGGTGCTATCCACTCTGTGTATTGCTGCTATCCACCCCTGGCTGCCTCACAGCATCTCTGCCAGCAGACTGAACTGGTACTTTTCTTTTCTTTTTTTTCCTTTTTGATAGTTTGACGCTCAGTCTTCAGTTTCCCAAGTTGATCTTTAAGACACTCAGTGTATTTGGAAATGTATCCGTGCGTTCAACTTCAAGGTCCCAGGAGCAAATACCTAATGGTGTTTAATAGGTATATTTATCGCTGACAAATTAGCTTCCAGTAGATGGAATGGAACTGAATGCACTGCAGTCTAGCCAACGAAGTTTCTGCTGCTTAAACTCAGTTTAACAGAGGTTACAAAAATCAAAATGGTCAGTGCTTTAAGAAGGTACGTGGGTTTCGCTGTTGTTTTAATTTTACTCTAGCTTGAAAAAAAACCTTGACTTTTCTATCTCTGGAAGTATGTAAATTAATAAAAAAAACCCATACCCAGTGCTATCAGTTGCCATTATGGCAATTAGCAGAATGTGCCTATGTAGAGGACTTTGTCCTTTCCACGTGGTTTAAGTTACTGGCAAAGTAGAGCTAAACATGATGTGAGTGAGTGTCTTTAGGTTGGTGATTTATAGCTGTCCACAGCTATCGATTTTTATTTTAAAATTATTGAAGTAATTATGAGCAGAGGATGAAAGCTGAACTTGAAACCATGACCCCTAGATGATTTATATAGTGAAAACTATACACCAAAGTGGCTTCCCTGGATGAAATGTCCTCAGCATTTTCTTTCATGTAAGGCTCTTAATATGATATGGTCCCCAGAAAGCTTCCCCCATGTGCTTTCTCACACTTTGATATTTTTACTATTTTGGGAAAAATGCAATTAATAAAGAAATGAAATAAAAAATAAAGTATTGTGAAATATGGAGACAGTATTTTCAAGTGATATCATTCATTACCTATCTAGTAGGCTCCAAAGAGGCAAATCTACAATGACAGCTCAACTATTAATTTAAAAGATAAATAATAATAATAATAAAAATGATAGATTCCCTATACATATTTGAAAGTAGTTTAAGTTTATGCAAAGGAAAAATGAATTATCAATAGAAACTAAGAATCAGAGCCGTACTTTTTTAAAGCAAAAACATTATACTCTGATGATGATATCAATATTGAGGAAAACACATTTTTCTTTCTAAAAAGATTAAATATTGTTATTTCCTTTACCTCTAATCTATGGGTTTAACTGTGATTCTAGTTAGAAATTATTTTTACAAATCCAAATTTTAATTGGTATATGATTGTATCTAGTATATTGTCAAGGAAGATCTAAAATAAAAGTAAAAAGCAGATAGCATTGATAAATTCAAAATGTACTACAAAGTTACAGTAGTTAAAATAGCATATACTGAAACAAAAATAAGACCACTGGCACATGTCAGAAAGTGTTGATCATGTTTGGGAATTCAGTATAAGCTGTTGAAGAAACACTGATTAGGTAATAAATTGTGTTTTGATGACTGGCTAGCCATTTGGAAACTAATTAAGCTAGATCTCTACCTAACTCATTATCCTAAAATAGATTCCAGATGGATAAAATATTAAACTTAAACCATGAAAGTAGTCTAAAAGGAACTTGGATAATTGTCTTTAATAAACTCACAATAGAAAAGGCTTTGAAAGGTGACACATAGCTTGAATGCCAAGGGGGAAAACCTGATCATTCTAACCACACAGAAATGAAAGTTTGCTCTTTAAAGCTAGTAAATGAACAAAGTTAAATTGGGCAAGACTAGTATGGTAGACAGAAGCCTAATTTCGTTAATGAAAAATATGAAAGCTCTTAAAGATACATTGTTTTTAATTCTTGGGGGCTCAGTAGCATATTGACAAAGTATTCCAAGTTCCTGGCCTCAGAAGAAAAAAAAAACTCATTATATAAACCTTTGCAAAGACAACTGTAGGTTTTTGGGTTTTTTTGTTTTTTTGGGGTTTTTTTTTTGGTTTTTCGAGACAGGGTTTCTCTGTTTTGTTTTGGAGGCTGTCCTGGAACTCACTCTGTAGACCAGGCTGGCCTCGAACTCACAGAGATCCGCCTGCCTCTGCCTCCCAAGTGCTGGGATTAAAGGCGTGCACCACCAACGCCCGGCCTAAGACAACTGTAGTTTAACAACTACGAAATTAAATTTCTGTACACATATAAACAAAGATTATTATTTGGCATTATGAATTACACAAGGGAAAGATGAAAAGAACATTGATGTTTTTCTAGGAGAATAAAGTAGTGTGTGTGTCCTTTCTTGAATGCAATTTACACTTAAGCATAACAATATACTGTAAATGACATACGAATGCCATTTACATTAATTATGACAATATCAATTTCCATTGAATACCACTTTCAGCAAGTTAAGCAACAGATACATCCAGAAATGACTGATACATATACAAGCAGACATTAAATATATCCATTTAGCAAAGTTGTAACCACGTGCCACACTTCTTTGCCCACAGAAACAGTTACAATACTGTGCTTCTTGGGTGTCTCTTTCTGTATCTCAGCCATCTAGATCTCTGTGTTGCGCTTCCCTGTGATCCAGAAAGTAAAGGATTCAAAACTTCCCTACTAGTGGGGACCATTAGCTCCTCCCTTTCCCATTAAAGTCATGTTCTACTTACATTAGTCACTACCTATGCCATAAGAACCTTAAAATATTTTGATATCGCCTATGTGAAAGAATGCCTGTTGTAGTTTCTTTGACAATGAAAATAAACAATCTGTCCAATTATAAACAGAAAGTATTACACATCAATTTGAAAAAATAATGAGACATCTGGGGATGTGGCATGGTGTACAGAGCGCTTGGCTAGCGTAAACGAAGCCCTGTGCTCGATTCCCAGCGCCACGTAAAGTGAGTGTGGTTATGGATGCCTGTGATCCCACCACTCTGTAGACAGAAGCAAGATAGATGAGATTTCAGTTTTCCTCAGCTGTGTAGCTCAAGGCTCTCCTAAGCTACATAAAACCCTCTCTTCCAAAAACATATAGTAAAAAATAAGGTGAATTTATGTAAAACCATTTGGAGAAATGTCTGCAATGAATTTATAAAAGTTAAGCTGTGGAATTGTGTGTGAGTTTTGTTTGTGTTTACCTATGTCTGTATATTTAAAATAGATTTATGTGATAAAATTTTAAACATATCTAGAAGATCTAATAACAAATGGACTGGACAGTGAGGAACATGTGCAAATAACAGGAAACACTTGGTTTTTACTCCAACACATCTGTAGCATTTATTTTTTTCATTTTCCTATTAAAAATGATCATGTGCTACATATAAAATAAAAATCTACAAACACAAAAGTAGTCCTTACATTGATAATATTTTAAGTCTCTTAACTACTAACCTTAAATTTTTATGAAACTTCTTTAGGTAGAGAAAACTGAAGTGTTACTTCCAAATGCATTTTTGTATGTATGAGATAAAATATTCCAGAGCCCAAAAGAAGCCAATGATAATACAGATATAAAATTATTAACATGCAAACCCATGACATGGTAATAGAGTTGTTTTCTGACACATTTCACAAAAATATAAAAAGCAGGCTAGAAACTAGTTCAATTCCAGGGAAGTAATAAATGTAAATGGTAATTTCCAGTGGCTACCAGTTGTAGTTACTTATGAAAATACACACAACTTTCACCCATGACATGCTTGCTCCAAGTTTGCCAATGTAAGTGTACTTTCCTGTTTATAGTAATAATTGGGGGAAATCCTAGGCTTGACTGGATGATAAGGAAAGCAAGTAAGTATAGACTCTTTCTCATTTGAGTTTATAGATCTTCTTAGTTCAGTCCATTGTGAAGTAAGGACTTGTGCATGCAGAGTGTCACACGGTAAAGTGCTGAAATGTTTTCCAGATTACTGCCTTTTAAAATAGGGCCTTAATTTGATAGTTCATGTGACATTTCCTCGACTTTTCAAAGTACAAGGCATCTGCAATATTACGTTTTTCTTTGATCTACTTTCTTGTTCCCATCATTCCCTATGTGGACACCCCTCTTCCTTTTTATCTTCTTTTCTTTTATACTCTAACATTTCTGTTCCTACTGCCTGGATTTCTAATATGTCCAGATTGTTTAATTGTTCTTAGTTTGGCTTCTTAGCACTCTTGATCTTGACTTAATGATGATCGCGATTAACCTCCTAGGTATCAAGATGTTAACTCTTATTCAATATAAGACATTCCAGTAATAGAGATGGGCTCACATTGATCCACTCACTCTACAACAGGGTCCCCATTGTGAGTAATGACGCAAAGCATCAAGGTGACTGAAATTAGTGGAAGCAACCGAGGTCATAGAATAGATCAAACTTAATGATTCTATAAGAACGTTGGATCGACCTTGTACTTAATGTTTTCTAACTTGAGACTTAAATGCTGTCAAAACTTTCTTTCTGTTCTGAAATATCCTTACGCCAGCTTTTCTTTGCTAATGTTGAGGCTGAGCTTTGATAGAGGCGTGTGTGTGTGTGTGCGTGTGTGTGTGTGTGCGCGTGCGTGCGTGTGTGTGCGTGCGTGTGTGTGTGCGCGTGCGTGCGTGTGTGTGCGTGCGCGCGTGCGTGCGCGCGCGCGTGCGTGTGTGTGCGTGCGCGTGTGTGTGCGCGTGCGTGCGTGTGTGTGCGTGCGCGTGTGTGTGCGTGCGCGTGCGTGCGTGCGCGCGCGTGTGCGTGTGTGTGTGTGTATGCGTTCATGTTTGAGATTATAAAATTAGCTATATATACATATATATGTTCTAAAATCAAAGCAGTTATAAAATAAAAATAATAGACGTGGTACATCTGAGTCATGTTAGTACTGAATCACTATAATATTATGTAGCTAGATCTGAATAAAGGTAAAGCTTTATCATTATAATATAAAGCTACTTGCTGCCAAGATTCTCAACGGTCTTATGCATTCAGCTTCCATTGTGCAGATTTTCCTTGGCTGCTACGCAGTATGTCACTATAATTTACTATCTTTTAGTAGGGCTAATTTCTATTCCAACACCAGGAAAATATTTAGAATAAAATGAGTGCTGAGACGATTCCTAGTTACAGATTTCTTTTATGATTACATTCTTTTCAGAATTTGATACATTTGTTCAGTCTGTTTTGGATATTTATATGTATATATTTATATGTGTGTATATGTGTACCTGAATATATACACATATATAAATATGTACATATCAAAGACAAAAATATTAGTTATATAAAGAAATATGCTGAAATGCCTTCAAAAGGTAGGAATGAAGTCATCTTAGACAGACAGATGCAAGAATAAAAAATAATTATTAAATTGCAAAAGTTATTTACTCTAGAAAGATGGCTTGTAAATATGTGACTAGAGAAATTTTGGAAACACTTCAATAAGGATTAATGACAGTTGGTCAAGAACAGTAACAAAAGAAATATGACTAATAACTTGTTGGGTTTAGATATGTATGTTGACTCTTTTTCTCCTTAAGTATGTCAGTGCTTCTGAGTCTTTTAACCTGAAAACCATAAGGAAACTGTTTCATTCCATATTTGCTTTCACGGGTATACATGCAGTATAAAATACTATAATGTATATAAAACACTAGGGTATATAATTTGGTGATAACTTTGGGCTGTAGTAAAAAGCAGTCAGAATATTATGTAAGCACAGTTGTCCAGATTTTAATTTTACTACTTTGCTGTTTGTAAAAGGATTGGGCTACATCTTGTTAAAATGTTAATATTCACCTATCCTTATATTTGGTTCATTATGAACAACAGATAGAATATAAATCCATTACAAAAGAACTGGGGTTTTTAATGCTCTCCATTGGAAATTACTGTGTACCTTTTGTACCTTCTTCATACAGTACACACATACACATGCTCACAGACGTGCAAACACACACACACAGACACAGACACACACACACACACACACACACACACACACAGCCAAAACCATAAGGGTAATCATTAACTCAGCACTGACCTTCCAGCATTTCTAAAAATATACTACAAAGAATAATTTAAGTCCATGTCTCAAAGTATGTTTTAAGAGATGATTATTAATGTCAGAGGAAAATAACTGAGGGAAGGATCTAGGCAGTTAAAGTCTAGGTGGTGGTTTTAATTGCAAATTTTTAAAGACTTTAATATGTTACAATGTGTCACTACATTCTTTAGAGCAAAAGTAAGCTACTGCATAAAATATTCCAAGACTAATTTTATGGAAAGCCAATTTTAGCAGAAGCCTGTTTTTTCTAGATATGAATTGGAAATCTGGAGACATTGTTTTAGAGACTTACAGTACATCATTCTAGCTGTTGCAAACTTAAACAAAGGTGTGAATTTGAATAGCTGATTTCCAGAAAAGCCTGGATTTATGTAGAAGGAGTCTATGTAGAAAATAAGGGCATCAAATTAAACTGGATTTTCTATACAGAAGCCAGGAATAAATTCTCTTAAAATATTTGTTAGAAATAAATTATTCAAACTCTTTATTTTTCTCTGTGAACCACTTCTTAAAAACACATTTTTCCTTTTCTTCAAATGAGGTATCACTGCCTTCTTACAGTAGACCTGACAGAGTAGGAAGTGAAGGTTTCCTGTAGAGATGATTTAAAGCCAATGTAGTACACTAATGTTGTCTTTCAGTTACTCCATAAGCTCGGTGTCTCTTAACATATAGCTATGCCAATTATCCTAATCTAATCATTGCATATGTATTAAAATGTAACACTATGCTCCTAAGTAGGAGTACAGTTGATACTATGTATCAACTAAAGATTTTTTGAATGATTTATAAAACTTGGATTTTAAAATCAGGCGTTCATCTGTTATTATATTTTTTAAAAAACATGTCCAAAAGGATATAACCTTACCCGGTAGGATAGTACCAATAGGGCCATACCATGATTTAGAAAGAAGGCCCATGCCAAATGCAGACTGCTTCTCAGACTCCAGAAACATGGCTTAAACAAACCTTTATTAATTAAACATTTCCTTTTTATTGTATATTCTACCCCAGCATCACAAAACAGACTAAGCTTGCGAAAAGTGAAATAGATAACAGCAATACTGCCATGGATGAGTGACAGTAATTGAGAGTATTTTGTTATATGATATCTGTACATGAAAAATGGGGGAGGGCTAATCAGAGCAGACATAAAAATAGCTAAACATGTAGCTCTGTAAAGTCTCTAGTGACCATTTCAAATACTTTGAATTATAATTGAAATCGTAAGACAAAGACCATGAAATCCTATAACATTATAAATAAGACTAGAGGTAGCAACTGTAGCCTCAAAGTCAAAAGAGACAATAACAGCAAAAGGTCCCAAGGAAATAAATATGAAATAATTATAAGAATGGTAAGTAGTCAACTATATCAAAAAAATCATCAATGACTATTTGGGTGAGATAGTTCTGCTATTAATAGAGCAGAATATTGATAGGCATCATTACATTGATCTTTTTCTCCAGTCATGTTTGGTTCTATCCTAGGTCTCTGGACCACCAAGTCTGTAAGTCCTAGGGTTCCAGGCAGTTTCGGGGTGGACTTAGCCTCAGGCTAGACCAGTCATTGGTTGGCCAATCCCACAATCTTTCCTTCATTTCTGGTTGAGTCTACAAAATGTTAGAGCTACTTTGGAAGACAATTTGGCAGTGACTTAAATAGATAAACTTCATACTACCCAGCTGTCATTTCCTGGTATATCAAAATGAGTCAGAACCACGTCCATGCAAAACTCACACATAAATGCTTGTAAATCCTTAACTTATAATTATGAAAGCTTTGAAGTAACCAAGATGCTATTTATCAAGGAAATAAATTGTACATATGCTCAACAGAGCATTATTCATCAATAAATAAAATTATGCTGTTAGGCCACAAGAAACACATGGTGAAAACTTAAGTGCATAATACTAATTAATAGGAAGTAAACCCAATAAAAAACAGGCTATTCAAGGTACAATTACAATTACAAGATGCTCTCAAAAAAGACAAAACTTAAGTTAAAACAGTGAAATTCTCTGCTGGGTAGGCCTTTAATCCTATCACTCTGAAGGCAGAGGCAAGCAGATCTCTGTGAGTTTGAGTCCAGCCTGGTCTACCAAGCAAGTCTACCAGGATAGTCGGGGCTACACAGAGAAACTCTGTCTCAAAAACAAAACAAAAACTGGAATTCTCAAATAAGAGAATGTCAGGGAAAAAAATAACACAGTAAATGTCAGGTGATCAGAGTAATACTGAAAAATTAATGATAGGAAACAGGGAATGAGCAGTGAAAGAATTGTGAATGATTAGTGGTTATAGATCTTAGAGAACTAGACAGCATAAGGAATGAACCCCAGTGTAGTTGGAAATGTTCTTTGGGCCATCAACCAGCGCCCAAATAAAGACATGGAGTCTTATTATTAATTGTGAATGCTTGACCTTAGCTTGGGCTTTTCCCACTAGTTCTTTTAACTTAACATGTTTCTATTCATCTTCTACATTTTGTCTTGGGGATTTCTACCTTTCTTTCATTCTGTATGTCCTACATTCCTCCTTCCTTCGTGTCTGGCTGGCTAGCCCCTGGCATCTCCTTGGTGTCCCTTTTCCTTTCCCTTCTGAGCCTAAATTCCTCTTGCTGCTTACTGTCCCTGCCTGGAATTCCCACCTATTCCTCCTCCCTTGCTATTGTCTGTTCAGCTTTTTATTAGACCAATCAGGTACCTCAGGCAGGCAAGCAATGCATCTTCACATAGTTAAACAAATATTATGCAACATAAACAAATGCAACACATCTTTGCAGAGTTAAGCAAATATTACACATTGCCCCAAAGGTATTGGTGCAGTTATATCAATATTGGCTCATCAATTATAACCAAGATAATATTACATGAAAATGTTAAAAACAAACAAACACACACACAAAAAAAAACTGTGTAGTATAGGGTTGGACAGATGGCAACTGGGCAGTCTACATACGTCATGCTCATACTTTCAAGACATTACAAGCTACTCTGAAAAATAAATTTGGAAGACAAATTAACATTTAGAATTATATTTGGGCCAGAAGCAGTATTTTCAGCATTTGTTTTTTACCCAAAGTAATGGTCCCATCCTGAATTGAGGTATATGGTTCTGCAAGATATAATGATAGTTCACATCAGAAGATTGCCATAGTATAATACTACATGGATTTCTCATCCTGAGTGGATCAAGAATGCAACTGTGATACGGGACTCATTCACTGACTTTAAAAATACCCTTTCTTCCCACAGTTTCTCTTAAATCACTTCCAATCTAAATACGATCGGAAACTATTTCAGGATTTCATTTAAATTAATGAGTCCTATGCCCCTCTTTCCATGGTCTTCAAATGGTGATTTAATTTATGGGAATGTGCTCACTAGTTCTGGGATGTCTGCCTGGGAGATTAGCTAGTGGTTGACTTTTTACTATACATACTCTATCAATTAATGATTGGCCAGAAACTTTGACATTATTTTGCTCTGCATGAAAGCCAAATGGAAGAAAATAAATCCCCAAATAGGTCCAAATTGCTGTCTCAAATATCCAAGAATAATTTCAAGAAACAGTCACATTTGTCTAATTTGGAGTAACCCTGTGGTTCTAGCTGACTCTAAACCTGTCTTTAATCTAGTAAGTCTCAACACATAAGAAAGGGTAAGGCACTGCTGTTAGGTACCTTCTTAGCAATATAAGATGCTACTCAACTTCCTAACTCTCCCCAGTACTTTTAATAACCCCAACTTCCTCTTTCTACCCATTCATTTTCAATCTAACTTATAATATATCTATATTTTTCTTGTCAATCTAACTTATATCTATATTTTTTCCCATGGGATAAACCCTGAGAATGGAATTTTTAAATGAAAACTTTCGAAATAACACAGAATTTATTTGAAAGTGTTTATACAGACAAAAAATACAAATACTATTAACTAGATGTGTAAGAACTCAGATCTTAAAATATAGTTACTTTAGGGGTAGGAAGATCACTCAGTTAATAAGGTACCTGCCACGCACCTTATTATTTCAGCTCAGATCTCAAGAATTTACATGATGCAGCCACATATGGTGGAAAATGCTTATCTTCCCAGCCTTGGAGAGCAGACACAGAGACAGCTCACCGATGAAGCTAGGCCAACCAATCACCCTGGCAACAGTCACTGAGAGTCAGATTCAGTGAAAGACTTTCAAAGAATAAAGAATGATTGAGAAAGACATTGGATGCCAAACTCAGTCTCCCACATGCATGTGTACCCGAACACACATGCACACACGCAGGCAAACACATGCACAGACACACACGTACACACACACACCACACACATACCCCACAACACACACACACACAAACACACACCACGTGCCACACACAACAAAAATGTAGTTCTTTTGATGTTGAAAGAACATTGACAGTGTCTTTTAGTGGCACAGACTTCACTTCTGGTTTTCTTTATGCTTAGTTTGAAATGAACTGGTAAAATATAGCAACTTACTAGATCAAACTTTTAAATGACAACCGAGTATTAATATATGCCAATATTAAGATAGTGTCATCCTTACCCTGATCTGCAGATGGTAAAGGATTCCCTACCAAGTAGCACTTATGAGAGAGATGCAGAGAAGACAAAATAGAGAGAGGGGAAGAGTTAGAAAGGACAATGGGTCCCTTCACAACACTGGGTTGCAGAATACAGATGTCAAAAGTCTTTTTTTCAAATAACTATATGAAACTATTCCTCACATACCACGCAGTTCATCTATTTGGGGTTCTTTTTATTTTGAATATTCAATTTTAGACATATTCAAAGTATTGGTTAGCCATGAATGCATGCTAACCTTGGAACATTGTCCGTGTTTCCTAAAAGAACCCCCTTACTTTTTAGGAATCATTGCTCTTTATCTATTTTCTTTCCTCCCATTGTGAAGTCACTAGTTGACTTTCTGTCTGTGTTTGCCTAATCTGAATATGTACGTGTTTTTGTGGATATGATATGTTGTAATTTATCTTGGCTATATGCTCAGAATGGAATTGCATTGTGCAGTTACCTGCTGACATTTGGATCTAGAACATGTCTTGATATCTCCTGTGTTTAAAAAGCTTCTCCCCTAGCCAGGCATTAGTGGTGCATGCCTTTATTCCCAGCACTTGGGAGGCAGAGACAGGCAGAGCCCTTGAGTTTGAGGCCAGCCTGGTCTACAGAGCGAGCTCCAGGACAGCCTCCAAAGCAATACAGAGAAACCTGTCTCGAAAAAAAAAAAAAAGCTTTTTCCCCTAGAGTTGTATTACTTGCAAATGGTGGAGCCTTTGAGACACAGAGTCTAAAAGGAAGTGCTAGGTCACTGCAGCTATGTCCTTGAAGAGGGTAGTGATACCACTCCTTTCCCTTTAATTTTTTAAAGAAAATTTGTGTGTGTGTGTGTGTGTGTGTGTGTACGCGCGTGCACGCATGTGCTCATGTGCAGCACAACACATGTGTACAAAACAACTCCAGAGAGTGAGTTCTCCCTTTTCACCGTCTTGGCCCCTAGGATGAAATTCATGTCAAAAATCTTGGATTGCAAGGACTGGTACCTACTGAACCATGTTTCTGTTTGCCATCTCTCTTCTGAAATCTGCCCCTGAGGCAGGTGATTTTGTCACATGCCGTCACCATCATGTACTGCTCTGCCATTGGTCATTAACTGAAACCCTTGAAAGCTTCAAAACAAGCCTTTCTTCCTTTCAAGTTTGTTATCTCAGATGTTTTGTTAGAATATCAGAAAGCTAACGTGTAATTCCGTCTCTGTTTTTATAAGGCACTGCCACACTGTTTCCTAAGGACCTATGCCAGGGTCTGTCTTCACCAGAAAAGTATGAAGGTCCCAGCTTTCACAAATTAAATCTTATTCATATAAATTTACATCCTAAAAATAAAGAAAATAAATCCACATTCTAAAAAACAAGCAGAGGGTAAGGAAGAGAGGAGGGAAGGAAGGAAGGAGGGAAGGAAAGAGGGAGGGAGGGAGGGACAGGAGGGAAGGAAGGAAGGAAGGAAGGAAGGAAGGAAGGAAGGAAGGAAGGAAGGAAGGAAGGAAGTCAGCTTGCTACAAGGTCATTCTACCAATGGATTAGACCATTTGGAGTGAAGGATAAATATAAGTTAAGTGATGTTGAACATTCTTCCTACATTTTTAACCTTGTTCTCCAAGGAATAATGATCCTAAATATTGTTATGATATATGAAGTAAAAAGTGTAAGAAGCAGGGTGTTGGTGGCACACGCCTTTAATCCCAACACTCGGGAGGCAGAGGCAGGCGTATCTCTGTGAGTTCGAGACCATCCTGGTCTACAGAGCAGGTTCCAGGACAGGCTCTAAAACAACACAGAGAAACCCTGTCTCGAAAAAACAAAACAAAAAAAGTGTAAGAAATAGAACAGTTTCATGCACATACACTTTTTTATTCACAAGCCAAAGATCTACAAGAAAATGCACCAAGGTTACCACTTTTTATCTTTCAGAAATCATGATCATTTGTCAGTTTTGTTGTGCTCAGGTATTTTTTTTTCTTATTTGTATTTGTAACTATCTTTTAAAACCCAATTACTTTGTGCGCTTTTTTTCTACTTTTAAAGAGTATTGTGCTCCTGCCACTTGGCGCTGTACCACTGAGTCTCAGTGTATCCAAACACAAGCTCTGAAGATGTTTTTTTTTAAAGCTACCAATGCCTGGATTCCACCTTCCTGAGAATGTCCTGTTTAAGCACTTTGAGGTTTGTATACGTGAAGGCAGATTGCAGAACTCACGCTGCTGGGCCTTCCTTCTTGGTAATTATTTACTGAGTTTTGTGAAGGGGGAAAACATCTTCCTACGGAATGACAGCCTCCTGGTGTGAGCTTAGTAGAGATCCCTTTATTTATGGTTCACAAGGTATTATCTTTACTGGGCTACATCTGCAGACGGTTCCATGGTATCAAGAGGCCACTTCAAGAAACCTGTGACGAGGTGTCCCAAACTTTCTCCTGGCAAGTGTCATGGGGAAGACCAGCAACTTAATCCGGAAAGGAAACCATCTGGCACTTAAGAAGCTGTGTGCCCAGAGAAAGGTGTAGTGCAAGCTGCTCCTTCACATAAAGCTGTCCTGGACTTAATGGATAAAATATCTAGACGTTGATTGGTCATGTAGCTCTAGACTGCACAGTAATGTGGAATTCACAGGAACAGTATAGGGATGGAGGGTAAAGGATGTAAACACGGAAGTGCTCAGCAAAACAGAGAGTCAGCACACATTATCTAATGCCTTTGCCTTCAGTGCAGGGAGAAAAGTAAGACCCGCTGAACCATCTAATTCTGGATATTACAGCAAAGAAACAAATGTCTTCAGGAATAGTAAAGCAGGGACCAGAGAGATGGCTCAGTGGTTAACATCCAGTTGCTCTTCCAAAGGTCCTGAGTTTAATTCCCAGCTCACAACCATCCACATTCAGGCAATGTGACTTATGAAAATTATATAAAAGTATTGTATATTTTTTAAATTCTTAAAAGAGACTATAGAAATTATGGTCTGTCTACCACAAAATGATAATGCACTTGACACTTGTACAAAAGATGCAAGAATACAATTCCATTCTTTTCAGGGGAAAATAACTTTTCACTTAACATATAAGACATGCTTATACATACAAGACCACAAGGAATAGAGAAAACGTTGTTCAGAGTAGAAGAAATTTAATGTTTTCCACCATCATCTTAAAGTTGTACTTTTCCTCCATTATTTCAAAAGTGGTATGCTTTGGGGCTGAGGGATAGTTCACTCAGTAAAGTGTTTGCTGTGAGTTCAGATACTCAGCAATCACCTGTAACCTCAGGATGAGGGAGGTTGACACAGTCCACTTCCCTGGGGCTCACTGGTCGGCCAGCATAACTGGATCAGTGAGATCCAGTTACAGTGACAGTCTTTGCATCGCAAAAATAAAGTGATGTACGATCAAGGACAATTATCACCCATGTCTGGCCCACACACACATGTAGACACATATTCGTGCCACCCACTTGAGCATGTCCATATATGTACACCAAACATACACACACACACACACACACACACACACACACACACACCACATGCTAACCTGCCTGAAAATGAAAAGAGCTAAATATCTTTTCCCCTATCCCATCATATTACGCGACTATTGAGCAGTGTTACATTTTACTCCAATTTTTAGAAGTACACATCATTTAGCATGTAAACCTAAATGTATCTGCATGTGTTTCATTTATTCACCATTGGTTCCGACACATATTTCCTTCTGTTTACAATCCCCTTCTTGCTGAAGTATATAATTTCCTAATATTTCTGTAAGAATTTATAAACACAAGCTATCTCATTTTGAACATCTGAATTTCAGTTTGAATTTTGACTTTGCTCTTAATTGTTTACTTAATAGAGCATGTAAAGTGGGGACTTAATTTCCCTCAAAAGTATGGAATTGTATCCTGGCATGTTTTGTGCATGTTGAGATTACTACGATTCATTGGTAGACAGACTATAATTTCTCTAACTTCTTTTGTGAACATTAAAAATATACTTTGGTTTTCTAAGTTTTTCTTCAACCTGTGTGATATGTATTTTTTTTAGTTAAGCTATTAAGAGCTGTCTGTTTCTTGAAAACCAGAGATTCTTGGTTTCCTTCTGTGGTGGTGTGAATAAAAACAGCCCCCATAGACTCATATATTTGAACAATAGTTATCAGGGAGGGGTGGAACTACTTGACAGGAATTAGGAGGCGTGGCCTTATTGATGGCGGTGTGCCATTAGGTCTGCGAGGTTTCAAAAGAGCAAGCCAGGCCCCATGGCTGTCTCTCTTCCTGCTGTCTGTGGATCTAGATGTAGAACTCTCAGATATTTTCTCAAGCCTGCTTGTGTGCTACCACGCTCCCCACCATGAAGATAAGGGACTAAACATTTGGAATTGTAAGTAAGCCCCAATTAGACGTTTTCTTTTATACCTTGGTCATGGTGTCTGCTTACAGAAGGAGAACACTGACTAACACACCTTCCCTTTTCAGAAGTTTGCTTCTCTCCATCTGTCTGTCATTCTGGAGAGAATGTTGATGCTAATAGGTATCTCTTGGGTTCTCCTTCCAGCCTCCACATCTTTCTGCAATACTGTTTTGGGAGTTAATAGCTGAACTGATAACTAATTGGGAAATCATATGCATAAGCATGTTAGATAATGTGTTATCAGCCTTTGTTAATTCACTCATTTTCTGTGGTACCTAGGATGTGTCATAGTTCCCCCTCCCCCCCCAGTGGCTTATCCTTTCAAATGGTCTGCTTCATTCTTCACAGATGGGTCTTCTCTTCTAGATGTCGTCCTCATCATTTTTAAAAATTTACTTACACCTTTGATCACTTAAAACCAACTTGTCTTCACAGGTTGTCATATTTTTATTGGTTTTGTACTGAATTGTCCTGTTTGCTGAGATTCCATGCTCAAAGGAAGGCCTATTTGCTTTAAGTCTTAGATGTTGACTATCTTTGTAGGAATCATTTCTGAAGTATGTGCCAAAGTTCTAAGTTGTGACATTGTCATTATAGGTGAATTAATGTTTACCTCCATCTTCTATGGTCTCTCAACCAAATTTTTCAGTAGCTCCTTGACTCTAGTTTCTTTACCAAGTATGCCATGTGAATTCCATCCCATATTCCATATATTATTGGCTTAGATATCTCACAGATAATTCATTTTCAACTTTGACATGTAGTAAGTAGACTCCTGCCTTTTGTTTTTTCTTGCCAAATCACGAGTGTAACATGAAAACTTCTCTCTGCAAGCCCTCACAAGTTTGTGTTGTTGTTGCTGTTTTGGTTTGGGGTTTTGTTTTGTTGCTGATTCTGTTTGTTTGTTTGCTTCTTCGTTTGTTTAGATATGGCTAACCTGGAATTTACTGTGTAGACTAAACTGGTTTCAGGCTTAAGAGATCCCCCTCTCTGCCTTCAGAGTGATGGGATTAAAAGTGTTCACCACCATACCCAGACCCAGGCTCTTACCTTTAAATTGGAAATGTACCATTGCATTTCCCTGTAACCAAAATATATGACTCAACCCCTGCCTTATTTGCCAACACTTTATTATTGGCTTGAACCTCCATCACAAACCCAGATAATATCTAGATGGGGCCATTTGACATTAGTTCCCATTCTGGCTTCAATGACTCTCTTCATTCCCCAATAATATATGGCCTCTATTTTCTCAAATTTAGATAGGGGTATGCATATTTTGTGGTTATTGTATCTATTCAGAAATAATCATTGTGTGGGACAATGAGTAGGAGAGGCTAATCCACCATGTGTTTAGTTAGAAACCTCAGTGTCACTGTGGAATTACTTGGCTCTGTTGACTTCATCTGTGTCCTCTATTTGTTCCTTTTTTAATTTTCAGTTACATAGATCAATAGATCACCTTGGTTGTTTTTGAAAACTGTACTCTTGGATCTGTGATGACATTTGCTTATTGTCTGAACATGCCAAAATCCTAAGGGAATATCACGCTGTACACATGGAGACACACATTAGCAACTTGGGAAAGTGACAAGGCATTAAGCAGAGTGTATGAAGTCTAGGAATATCCCACTTACCAGGAAAGTCTGTTTCTATGTTACCGGCTTTCTTTTTGGAAACATAATTTCATGGATTCAAACTTGAGGCAGCATTTCTTTTGACTTGGCAGCAGTGGTTCTTGCTGCCTTTATCTTATAAAAGGGCACTTTTGGAATACATAAGAAATTATTCTAACTACCAGACTTGCTTTCTACGATCAAATCTCCAGAAATGGATATTCTTTCCATACCAGACGTTACCTGGTCAAATGTTACTCACCAGCCCATATGTAATGAGAAACCTTTCTTTCCTTCTTTTTCTCTTTCCTTTCTGTCTTTCTGTCCTTCCTTCTTTCCTTTCCATGATGCGTGTGTGTGTGTGTGTGTGTGTGTGCGTGTGTGTGTGTGTGTGTGCGTGCTTGTGTGTGTGTGTGTGTGTGTGTGTGTGTGTGTGTGTGTGTAGGGTAGAATTATGAACTATAAAACTGAGGTGACAGGAAGGTGCTAGGAGAAATGTTCAAAACATTGATGTGATTTATGAACATGTGGCAAGCAGATGTGGTGGAGTAACGGGGACCCTCATCTCCTTCTATAAATTCGAGTCACATTTGTGTCTTTCTTACAACAACACCACCCTCGGGTTCATAATATGCTTTATTAAAATTCTCCACAGGGCATATGGGTGATTAATAATTGTTGATGACAGAAATTTGGTTTGGGTAAGCTGTATAGTGAAAGATAAATACAACAGGGCTATTTTAACCTCTGTATATTATACTTATTAAAGTGAGGCTTCTCTGTAAGATGGCCTGTGTTGAGATTATGTGTGATTAATGGAAACGTCACCAACGACCCTGGTTCTGGAAAACCTCTTAAAATCTCTTTTGTTGTAATCATCACTTGAGTTTCATTTGTCACTAGGGAAAATCATTTTTAGTTAAAAAATCCAATCAAGAGTAGTTAAAACAAAGTATATATCGACTAGCTAACAAGGAATAAAATACAAACAAAGCCATATATAGTTATTAGATGTAAAAAAACTATTTTGAAAACCCACAGACAGGAAAACATTGGAATATTTGGTTTTGATTCTCTTTCCATCTATGATGTCTGAAATCTTTAGATTAGCCATTCTTTGTACCTTTCTTAGGAAAACAAGCATTCTGCAATTAGTAGAGTAGTTATAGTATTGTTTGGAAAAAATAATAAAACCATTTAAGAAAACGTTGCATCCACATAGCAAGATATTCTAGCAGTACAAATGTATATATAGAAAAGAACTGTGTTCTCTCTTATCTTTCCCAAGTCCTCAATATCACTAGTTGTGATGCAACTACTGTTATAAATGAACATTCTAAGAGCTCATTGTTTTTCAAGTGGGACTACTGACACATACTGTAAATTGCATTTAGCCTTCTGTATTTCTCCCAGTGAACTGAGAGTCATTTGTAACACTGACAGTTACACTATAATCATGAAGTTCTCACTTCTCTCAAGTAATCTATTTTGGGCATTTTGAAAACGTTTAAAAGAAAAAGACAATCAAAACGATGCTGTATGCATCATGTTTACTGATGCGGTGGGCTATGCTCTGGTGGAGACTCTGTGAGGCAGGTCTGAGGGAACATGCTGGAGACTCTTCAATTTCTAAACGCCTCTATTTGTCCCAAGTAAAAGTTCAGCTAACAGTTGTCTGCAGGACACAAAGAATGAGTGCTAGCTGGGGGCCTCCTGCAAAGCAGACAGAAATCAGCATGGGGCCATTCCGTGCTTAATGTGTAAGTTTAAGTGAGAAAAAGAACCAGGGCCAAGCTATACTTCATGGCCTCATGTTTCAACCAAACAGGGAAAGTATAAACACAGTAACAGTAACAAAACCTTTTTTTTTTAACTCACAGCAACTGTGTCAGAATGCTTTTGAAAAATCAATGCAGAAGTTAGGCTTACCACCTTTAGAATTTGGAGGCAACAATTCTGATGTCTAGATGGAAGTGTATTGTTTATGTCAGATAACTTCCCTTCCCTTAATTCTGGAGTCTAGATGGAAGTGTATTGATTATGTCAGATAACTTCCCTTCCCTTTGTTCAGGTCATGGCTTACCCCTCCAGCAGTAATGACTAGGAACTCAGCTCTACAATGTATTCTTAAAAAATGTGTAGAGTGTTGCCCTTCAAGAAAAAAGAAATACCCACCTCTCTCCTTTTCTTTCTCTCTTTGGAGTATTTGGTCCTCAGTTTGAAGCTGACCTAAGGCATTTTGATTTGAGTATCTTGACTTCTTCCCCCACACACACACCTTGGTGGTTGAACAATTGAAGAAAGATTTACAGTTCCTGGAGTACTTTGGGGGTTTGGTTTTTGAAACTCATAACACTTGGAATATGGAGCTTGAGTAACAGCTAGTGATTTTTAAAACATGGAATTTGTCCAGTTATAAGTAAATGTCCAGCCTGACATATTTTCAGAAATATAAGTTACAACCAATGAAGAAGCAGGATTTTATTTTTCAAATTAGAAATCAATTTGGCATTTTAAAGTAGACCCCCCCCCCCAAGGAAAGTTGACCTTCCCAGTTGCAATGGTTCTCAGATGCCTCCTTATCGTGGAGTAGCTCCCTGCAGGTATATTGCCAGGTCTTACCTACTGAGACAGAGACAGAGAGAGAGAGAGAGAGAGAGAGAGAGAGAGAGAGAGAGAGAGAGAGAGAGAGAGAGAGAGACAGAGAGACAGAGAGAGAGAGAGACAGAGAGAGACAGAGAGATCATCTTGTATATCTTTCTAGAACAAAAGATAGTGTTACCTTAATTCAGACTTTCAAGAATAATATCTTGCAATCCATCAATATAGCATTCTTGAATTACCAGTTTACCTTATGCCGACTCTCAGCTAACAAACAAAATAATGCCTGAAGTTTTTTATCTCTCTTAGAACTAGTGAGTATCAAAGAAATAAGTAAGACAAAGTAGCATTTTTAGTGAGGGAAACGGAGCAGCTAGATAGCTAAACATTGAAACGAGGTTTCTATCTCATCTGATGCGAAGGTCTTGTCATCTATCATATGACTGAAGGTGTAGCTTCTTTTAGCTAGTGTATAAATAAGTTCTTGGTACTGTTGTGCCCAAATTCTGAATCCCAAAATCACCAAGAGGCCCATTTCGATGCAAAAGCAAAGAGTCTTTTATTAAAGTTATTTAATGAGCTAACCCATTAGCTTGGGCCCTTCACCCCGCCACTATGGCAGATGGCTGGAGAAAGACCCCAAGAGCAACCTGGAGGCAGGGACCTTAAAGGGCAGCGTAAGGGGAGTGTCTAGGGGGTATGCAACAGTCTCAGGATTGGTGTGCTTTCAAGTTTGGACGACCCGCCCTGTGTTGATTGGTCAACTGGTTGTTATGGCCCATAGACCCTCTCAGGGCGGTTGCTATGCTCTGTACGTCACTGTTGTGCACTGTCCATAAAGCACACCCAGAGTCATAAAGCACAGCCCGCCAGCTAACTTCTGATTGGTTTCTTGCCACAAGGAGGGCATCTGACCTCCCAGTGACCAGGACAGGAGCGGCAAGGTCATGCAAGCACATGTTAGCCTGTAATGGCCGCTAAAATGGGGGACAGGTCACTACAGTACTACAGGTACAAAGAATGTAAATATTTATCTTAGTTTGGGTTTCTATTGCTGTGAAGAGGTACCATGACCAAGGCAACACTTACAAAGGGAAACATTTAATTGGGAGTGGCTTACTGTTTCAGAGGTTTAGTTCATTATCATCATAGCAGGGCATGGCAGTGTGCCGACATGATGCTTGAGAAAGAGCTGAGAGTTCTACATCTTGAACCACAGGCAGCAGCAGTCTGTGCCCTGGGTATGGCTTGAGCATATATCAGACCTCAAAGCCCACCTACACAGTGACACACTTCCTCCAATAAGGGCCACACCTACTCCAACAAAATTACACATCTATTAAGTACTACACCCTATGGGCAAGCATTCAAACACTTAAGTCTGTGGGTACCATACCTATTCAAACCACCATATTGCACTCCTTGGCTCCCATAGGGTTATAGACATCTCATAATGCAAACTATACTAAGTCCTACTTCCCAAGTTCCCAAAGTCTATCACAGTCTCAGCAATGTTTAAAAATCCAAGGTTCAAAGATCTCTTCTGAGATTCATGCAATCTCTTAATTGTAATTCCCTATAAAACAAAATTCAAAAAAGCATATCACATACTTCCAACACATAATGGCACAGGATATGAATTAGCATTACAAAATGGAGGAAAAGGAGGAGAGTGAGGAAATACCCAATCAAGCAAGAAAGAAAACCAGCTGGGAAGACTCCAAACTCTACATCTTCATGTCTGGTGTCAAAGCATTCTCCCGGCTCTCCAACTCCTTTCAGCTTTGTTGACTGCACCATCTTTCTCTTGGGCTGGCTCCGCTCCCTCAGGAGATATCCCACAGCTCTGGCATCTCTAGAATTTTGGGGTCTCCAAGGCAATCTAAGCTTCACCTAGTTCACAGCTTCACAAAGTGGCCTCTCTAGACCTCCAGTCAGGGACACCCTTGACATATGCCTGGTCTCAGCAGCTATCCTTAGTTTATAGAGGAAGATTCCATAGCCCCCTTTATTGTATCCTTGACTAAAAGCCAGAACCATGTGGCCAAACCTGCCAAGTTCTGCTGCTTGCTGGGGCTGGATCATGGCTCGCTCATTGATTACATCTTCACCCGCTTTCTGTTTTCAGTGGTTTCCCTCACTGCCTAAACCTGGCTAGCCTGGAACTTGTTCAGTAGCAGGCTGGCATCTAACTCAGAAATCAGCCAGCCTCCACATCTGGAGAGCCAGGAGTAAAGATGTGCAGCTTGCCCTAAGCCTTTCTTTACACAAGTTGGAAGCTTAGCTGGGAGGGATCTTGCCCTGAGGTCACCACTCCCTTTATCCTGTTTTTTTCTTTTCAATCTGTTAATCTCCTTGAACACAGGTTTAGCCAGATTTTTCTTTGGGCCGCCAGCTCACAAATAATGACATGGAGACTTCTTGTTAACTATGAAAGCGCTGCCTATAGCTTAGGCTTGCTCCTGACTCGCCCTTGTAACAAATGAGCCCATTTGTATTAACCTGTGTTCTATCAACCGTGGCGTTACCCCTCTTCCATCTTGTACCTCCTGTGTACTCTCTGTGCCTCCAGTCATCTTCCTCGTGCCTGGGCTCCTCCCCCTCTTCCTTTCTCTCCCCAGAAATCCCGCCTATGCCTCCTGCTTAGCAATTGACCTTTCAGTGTTTTCATAACACCAGTCACAGAAATACACCTTCACGCTGTGCGCAACTATCCCGCACACAGGACTTAGCTTCATTCCACTCCCCGGTGCCCCTGTTTCCTCAGTCTGTGTAGTCTGCATGTTTCCTTGCTCAGCTTGCTCCTTTTCATTATAGCTCTTCATTAGAATTAACACCAAAAGCCACAAGACAGAGACTGTACTAGACTGCCTTCAGATTTCCTCTGCCAAGGGAATCAATCCGAAACTCAAAGAGCAGCCACATTCTTAGCCAAAATATCACAAGAACCATTCATTTCTAGGCAGCACAGTCAAATTCTTCTCCTCTGAAACACCTTCACCCAGGCCCGCACGGTTCAGAGCAGCCTCAGCACCACTGTCCTCCAAGCTCTTACTAGTATGGCCCATGACGCCCCACTTAAAGCATTCAGCTGCTTGTCTAATCTAAACTTCCAAGTCTACACTCCTCCAAAGAAAAGCATAGTCAAGCAGGTCTATCACAGCACTACCCCAGTCCCTGGTACCAACTTCTATCTCAGAGTTTCTATTGCTGTGAAGAGACATCAGGAACCATGACAACTCTTATAAAGGAAAGCTTTTGATTAGGGGTGGCTTACAGTTTCCGAGGTTGAGTCCGTTATCATCATGTGGGATATGGCAGTGTGCCGATGGGCATGGTGATTCAGAAGCTGGGAGTCCTATATCTTGATCTGCTGGCAGCAAAAGGAGTCTGTGCCACTGGGTGTGACTTGAACACCTATCAGACCACAAAGCCTACCTCCACAGTAACACACTTGCTCCAACAAGGTCAGACCTACTCCAACAAGGCCACACCTCCTATGCTAATACTGCTACTCCCTGTGGCCAAGCATTTAAGCACCTAAGTCTATGGGGGCCATATCTATTCAAACCACCACAATATTCCAAAGAAAATAAATGACAATGTGAAGAAGATACAGTATCCGTGCCTTTTAGTTGGTTATATTGGTAGAGGAAGAACAGCTACCTAACAGAATACTATTCAACACAGCTATAGACAGAGAGAGGGAAAGAGAGCTTGCCACCTGGAGAGGAACTAGAAGTGACATAAAGTGTGCTAGATGCTGGCATTCACAAGTGTGGTTCGTGGGTAGGCACGATTAGGATCTTAAGAAAGTAGAGAACACAGGTATTTGGAATGAAAAAGTATAGCCTGGCCCCTGTCAAAAACTCTCTCTGTGTCACATTAAGAATCTTGTTTTTTGTGGGGTGATGGTGTCACACGCCTTTGATCCCAGCACTCAGGAGGCAGAGGCAGGCGGATCTCTGTGAGTTCGAGGCCAGCCTGGTCTACAAGAGCTAGTTCCAGGACAGCCTCGAAAACAATACAGAAAAACCTTGTCTGGAAAAACCAAAAAAAAAAAAAAAAAAAGAATCTTGTTTTTGTTTTCACTTCAGGATGTTCAAACAGAAAAATCAACATGATTAGGCTTGTGTTTATACAAAAACCAGGAGAACAAGACTCCAGTGAGGAAAAGCAAACAGAGGCCCCTAAGAAGAGGAAACGGAAGATAAGTGGTCCTGCGGTGGAGAGGAGAGGACATCAAGTCCCTCCATCCCTAGGCAAGACTGTGCTAGTCCCCACGCTCATCACTCCCTCCCAACAAGTTCTCTCTCACTCAAGCTGCTGTGCGGTTTGCAAAGTTCCCATTTATCTCCTTTAAAAAGTATGATTTAAAGACTTGAGAAAACTCTAACACCTGATGTACTGAGCATCCCCAAGCCTGCTATTAGTTCAGGAAAGGAAACATTGGCACTGCTGGAGGCCTTGGCTTGCATGTGGAGGTCAGAGTACAGCTTGCAGGAGTCCATTCTCTTCTCCCAGCCTCTGGGCTCTGGAGATGTGTCTTGGGTCATCAGACTTGACAACAAGTGCCACCTCACCCACTCAGTTTCACTACTTAAACATGCCAAGACTTATTAATCGTCATAAATAGATGTATCCATTCTTATACTTGAGGTTTTGATAAAAATTTTGTCTCCGTCACTTTCTACCAAGGAGGTTTCTTTTTTTAAGTACAGATACAAGAACAAAATTCCTGACTGTACATTTTTTTTCCAAATTCATTAGATACTGATAAATTGTTCTCCAATGGGGTTATAACAGCAAGCTAAATTTTACAGTAAATTGAAAAAATAAAAATTAGCAAAGTAAAAGCTCTTAAACTTCATCAGTACTCAATATTGACAGATTTTCAATATTTTAAGCCATCTTTACTTTTCGTCTGGAGACGGGACATCCCTGGGAGGACTTCAACTAGAAGGGTGAAATTTTATGACATGGCTACTATGTGGAAAATAGATGTGTGTGAGAACACGTGTGCCTCTGTGTCATATGTGTTTCTTGTGCCTGTCCTTTGGCTTGCTTTCTTTTTTTTTTTTTTTTTTTTTTTGGTTTTACGAGACAGGGTTTCTCTGTATTGTTTTGGAGGCTGTCCGTCCAGCCCGGCCTCGAACTCACAGAGATCCGCCTGCCTCTGCCTCCCGAGTGCTGGGATTAAAGGCGTGCGCCACCACCGCCCGGCTTGGCTTGCTTTCTTCTGTTTGTTATGCCCTTGCTTTATCTTATTTGGCTTTATTGTAGTTCTCAGACATCTGTTCATTTTCTGAGGACAGAGAGAAAGACTGTGCATCCAGACAGGAAGGGAAAGGGAGAGGAACTGGGAGAGGCTGGGAAGAAGAAAACATTATCAGGATGTATTGTGTTGAAAAAAATTATTTTAAAAAAAGAGCCTAGATGCTATGAGCCTAAGAGATAGAAGCCATGCTGACAGTTAAGTGGCTACTGTATACCCTATTCAGCCCCCAGGAGAATTCAACCCCCTGGTTGTACAACCGAAGGGGGAAAGTCTTCCAAGTCTAATAAGGGATAATCCTTGTCATTGTCACTACTTTGTGACTATTGAAAATGATGTTTCTCATTTGGGTCCCCCTTTTCCTTTGGTTTCTAAGTAGCTTAGAGTCAAATGAGAGCCTCTAGCTTTTGTTTTTTGTTTGTCTTAGTTTGGTTTGGCTTTGAGCACTGGTGACTGGCTAGTTCATAGCTACTCCTTCCATTGTTCAAAGCGGCAACCTAAATGCTCAGTTATGTACAAAGGGGAATGGTGGGTGACTAGGTGATCCAGTTCCGCGCATCTGACTCTAAAAGAAAAAGCAAAACTAAAATACATGAACACAAACATCCACCTGATCACTCCTGCACCAGGAAATGGACAGGACTTTTTAAATGTATTATGGGTCCTGGCCTCACATCTTGCTTAATTTCATTTATTCATTCATTAACTTATTTTACCACCCCATCCTAAAGCTAATTGGATCTCCAATTTCACCATAATTTCATTTCAACACAATACACTGGACGTATCTTTAAATAAAGAAGTAATTATTTGATTTTCAAATACTTTCCGGAGACCTGAAAATGTTCTATCACAGTAATATGAAAGAGAAGGCCTACTCTGAAAGTTCTGTTTTATAAATAGAGTCCTAATATTTTAGACAAGCTCTTCCTTTGTAAGTATGCCTCAGTGACACTCTAATTGCAAGTCCATTTCTCCCAAAGACAATTCAGTAACCATTCCATCAAACCATCTTTGCCCCCCTTGGAATCATCTCCAAAATAGCACATACTAGCATGTAGTACCTTTCTTCCCACAGTCACCAGCATGCATTGTCAGAGCTGTTGAATTTAGGAACAACAGATGTCCACATGAATAAAGGACTTTGGGGACATCGAGGGTCCCGCCTTTTTTCTTTGTTTCTTTGCCTCCCAGTGAGAAAAACCAAGGTTAGGCAGAAAATGTGAGTGAGATGGAACACACCTAACCATTCACCTACCTCAGACCTCGCTCTTTCTGTTCTTACGTGTGTGTGTGTGCGCGCGTGTGTGTGTGCGTGTGTGTGTGCATGTGTGTGTGTGATGTAGTGTAGGCGTGTGCCTGTTTACATCCATACGGATGCTAGCTGTTAGGGTCTTCCTGTTTAGCTCGGCGTCTTATGTTTGATGCACATCTCTCACAGAACCTGGAGCTCACTGATTGGCTAGACTGACTGAGCAGCAGCTCCGACTGTCTGCCTGTTTACATCCTACCAGAACTAGGATCACTGGGATCAGGGACGCGTGTAGCCACGTCACCTTCTTTGCGGGGTTGTTGAGGATCTGAATTCAGGTCCTCATCATAATCTGCATGGAGTCATTTTATGTACTCTCCCCCGTCCCTCGTGCTTTGTTTATCATATTCATTTCTTCACTCCACGGGATTCCGAGTGACATGGGGGGACGAACGGGCTCTAAAAATGTGTATCTTCATCTTTCAAAGGTCTGGACTAGCAGAGAGAACACAGTTGATCGTGCTTCGAGTAACCCATCAAAAGCGTTTAAAGAGCCCATCCTACCTCAATTACCAGGAAATAAAACCTCAACAAACTCAACCGCAGTTGACACTTCATGTTGGTCAGCGCCTTGAACTGGAAATTAGTCAAGTTTCTTCCACTCCTCTTTTTATAAGAAACGGTCGTTTTAAGCGTACAATAAAAGCAATAATGTTGCTTGAGGAGTGTTTGCCTCTCTTGTCATGCTAAAGGGACACATTGAATTTGATTTAATGACAACAACGACTCCAACTCCCGTAAGACTGTTTGCCAATTGTTTTCTAAGGTCCGTAGCAAGAATAGAATAGAGCTTGCACCAAAGGAAGCAGCAGAAATCCCCAGAGAAGCACAGACCACCACCCAACAAGGAGCCTGTAGCCACATTTCGATGCTAAACTTGTGAGGGTACTGTTTTCCCTTGAGCCACCAGAATGCCAGTCTAGAGAAATTTTAAGGGTCAGTTTTAAAGCTCTGCAATAGAGATAATTAAGTGTGGTGTCAACATTTCATATTTTAAATGGCATTTTCACAAGAGGAACTTAATGACCACCGAATAGAAGTCCTCAAGATTTTGCTCTGCCTGGATTCAGCCTCGCCCCACACTTTCTGCCCCCAGTTTCTTAAGTCAGTTGGCACTTTGAGAGCCCCAAAAGCATTCCCTTGGCAACTTCTGGTTTTCCTCAGAGTACTATTCATGTGATGTTGATGATAGATACTCATTAGACATACCGAACTGTGTAAGAGTCACGGTTATAAAACAATGGACAAAGAACAGTCTCAAGAAAAGAGACGAAATGGGAGTTGAAAAATAGATGGTTTACCTGCCCCAATCCTGCTCTTCCAATACAATGCATGTTGGAAACAAGAAGAGTAGGAAAAAGGAAGGGTAAAAAGAGTCTAGAAAGAGTCAGAAAGGATAGCCTCATTATGTTTCTCCAAACGTAGAAGATAATTGCACAGCCATCTTTAGGAGTTCCAAGCAACTATTGGAAAGGAAACAGATTAGTGTTTGCTCTTGGATTCTCCCTTCTTCCCATTGCAGCCAAAGCTAGTAGTGTTACTAATCCCATTTTTGAGGATGCATAGATCTCTGTGAATTCCAGGGGAACTTGGTATACGTAGTGAGTTCCAATACAATACGGGCTACACAGTGGGAGTCTCTGTCTGTCTGTCTATCTATCTATCTATCTATCTATCTATCTATCTATCTATCTATCTTTCTATATCTATATCTATATATATATATGTATGTAGATTTATGTATATAATTTAAAAATAGAGCACCTACTGTTGTAGGTGATGATCTAAGAATTTAGCATACATTAATTCAGTCCTGAGTCCAGTTCTATAGGCCTCTTGGCCATTCTGTCACTCTCAGTTGAGTCTTTGTAATAATTCTGATAAAAAGATAATATTACTATCCTTGTTTCAGCTGTGGGGGATCTATGGCATTCCCAAGACCCCACAGCCTGCAAGTGGGTTACATATGACTTAGATGTAAGGAGTCTGGTTCTAGAATCTGGACTTTTCTATAAGCAATAATACTACAATAAATTTGCATTGGATGGGTAGATGGATGGATGAATGGATGGATGGACATGTGTGACTGAAATGAAGTATTAAAAATGGTCAAATCTTGTATATTCATTGGATAATGTTTCATATTATATTTTATATTGCTTCTGGATGTGTGGGTGTTTAATAATATTAAGATATTTAAAAATAACCCTCAAACTATCTCCCATACCTATAGAGACACTGTGTGTTGTTTCCTAATACTAGAAATTGGCACACTGCAGGTTTTAGAGGTAGTTTGAGTTTGATGCCATTAACATCTTTCTGGCATTCCTTTCATGAACTGGGAATGAAATGTCAGTCATACAACAGTTTAGAGGAAAAGAGTGCTGATAATTTAAATGAGAAAGGAGACTCCAGAAAGCACACAGAGACTATGGGTTGAAAACAAACTTTCTATTGCTTCAGCAAATGATCGATAATTCCAGGAGACGGAATTAGCAGCTTTTCCCTGTTTGTATTCTTATATCCGGCCTAAGAGGCAGAGAGAGGGTGACATGTAAGCTGTTTAAAGTTCAGGAAGAAGGGATGCATCCTATTGTGGAGAATTTCTGCCTCGGTACAAGGCTTCACTTGTGTTCAGGGCTGTCCTATCGGGGCATGTAGATCCATTTGCACCAGTATCCTCCCCTTCATCCTTCTGCAGCGCATATTACTGCCTTCTTTGTTTATATACCTTTTGGTTGGGCTGAAAGTAAAACAACTATTTTTAAAGAGTGTTCCCTTGTGACTTCTTCATGCAAACTTCACCTTGCTTAAGCTTTCTCCAAGCTTCTTGCTTCGCCAGACCAGCCACGTTACTGGCTGTTTGAACCTTTTTTCCTCTGTTATTTCACCTCTACCTTCATCTCACCTATAATCTGCTACCCCCTTCCCTAAATGCATCCACTAACCTACTGGTCCACTACTAGTATCCTCACTTCCAAGTGTACTCCAGGCTAATCGCACAATACAGTATTTGAAGCTACCACCCACATATGAGAAGGGCATGGATGGAAACATTTTAAATGATGTATGTGCTCACTTAGAGCCCATTGTCGATAGAGGACAGAGCCATGCCTACGTAAATGGATGTGTCAGTAGGCCTAGTTACCCAATCATCTCAGTGACTAGGAACTGTATATATGTGAAGCGTCCGGAGTTTGATATAGAATAAAATATATTTGGTTTTGCGGTCTCAGCCATTAAAATCCTGGGGATTTCCTAAGTAATAGTACTTTTTGTTAGCTATTATTCATCTCTATTGATCACACTAGAGTTATTAATACTGGGGTGACTTATGGCAGGGTACTTAAATAGTCAGGCTGTTTGACCAGAAAGATCAAGATATTTGAGCCCTACTGGATGACTTCAGGAATGGCTAAGAGATTAATCGCTGTAAGGTCTATCACATAGGCTGTGGTGAGCTACAGTGTGTTGAACTGTTACAGAGATACAGTACCCCAGAGAAGGGTGGGCATGGGAGCTCTACCCTCCCCCAGTAGCAGTTTGCTTTGTTTTATCTGTGTGGATGTTTGACCTGCATGTATGTGTGTGGACCACTTCCGTGCCTTCTGCCGGGGCAGCCAGAAGAGGCAGGCCATTGGATTCCTTGGATCTGTAGTTACAGAAAGTGATCAACCATATGGGTGCTGGGAATTGAACCGTGTCCTGTGGGAAAGCAACAGCAAATGCTCTTAAGATCCAGCCCCTATCCCTCTCCTTTTTCGCCCTGTGCAACTGTTCTATTTGCTGCTCCTTAGCTGAACCCTTTGCAATGAGCTTGTAGATACTCAGCCAGGCCTTTCCCTGAACTCTGCGGGCTCACCTAGCAAATTACCTAACTAGAAGTAGGTGGGGGTGTCATGGAAACTTGATTGATAACCTACCACTGAGAAATAGTGGAGGCCTGGACTTCATAATGACATCTAAAGTAAGCACGGTCTAACTTGTGAGCCCGGATACCAACATCAGACAATGTGAGAACTGCACTAAATTCTAAGACAGCTACTGTGCTGTTGGTATGGGTGTCGAAGCACGCGCCCCCACGGCTTAGTTCAAGGCCTCCACACCTAATACCCTCCACTCCCCTCTTAGCTCATCCAAAAAAAGTCGCCCGTTCTTTCCCAAGGAATTTTTTTCCATGGGAATGAGTTTTTATAGCACTGTTTTTCAATCCACAACAGCTTTTGCATGATGCCCAGCTCAACAGCTCACTATCTACTTCTCCACAGTGTGTTTGTGTATCTTACGTTCTTCACATAGATTAGGTGACTCTTTTAAAAGCTAAATCTGGCTAAGGGAATTTAGTTTGTGGTTTGTAAATTTCAAATTGCAACCACAATACAGCAATCACATAAACATAAAACCGAAAAGCAAGGAGATAGCTCCACGGTGAAGTGGCTATCTGACACGGAAAGGCCTAGGTTTGATCCCCAAATTATAACAAATCAAATACTTATATGCTCTAAACTAGCGACCTCTCTTCAATCTCACAAATCTGCATTACAAAGGATGTGTGCTATAAGTTATTTCATTAAAAAAATCTAAGGCTATAATAAACCAACATTTGGAATCAATTGAAATGTGTGAGTGCTATTTAGAGTGACTTTTGAACTCCTCTGATTTGGGGCACAGATAAGAGTAAATAATGGGCTAATTAATTTGTGAACCGTTTTTTAAAGTCTTCCCCATCTTGACAAGTTAACGAATATGGTAAATAAGGTAGCCCATTTCAGGCTACCTTAAGTGCGTCGAGCACTTTAAACTCTGTTCGTGTTTGAGGACCTGTCATTGACACTTCAGGAGTGTTTTCATCTTCTTAGACTCCTGTGTGAGTGGACTTTGACTGCCCCACGTCCTATAAACATTAACCCTTGCTGGTGCCCCCCCAATCTTGGCCTGCTTGTTGCCAGAATGTGGCTTTGTCTTCCCTTCTGATCGAGAGATGGAGTCGAGAGTAGGAGAACAACTTGTAGGTATGTGTGATTATGTGTGTGTGTGTGTGTGTGTGTCTGTGTGTGTGTGTGTGTGTTTCCTTTTCCATAAACAGCAGAGAAAGGTATTAAAACATATGTTTTGTGTATGTGCTTCACATTAGGTTTATTGTTTTCTTGAAACTTCATATTTGTGGACAAAGGACTTATCTTGTTTTAACTTGTCTGGTTAAAACACGTAAGGAATTATGCAAAAGGAAATCAATAAGTCAGCCAGAGGGACGATATAACTCACTCCGAAATCAATAAGTCAGAGGGACAATATAACTCATTACAAGTTGTACATAAAGACATGGAGCCAAATTAGTAGACAAAGCTGCTTACTTCTTTCCCGTGGTGCTCCTCAGTCTTCTTACAGCGGAATCTCCTTAGACCATTGTTTTAAGATACATGCTTGTGGTCCCCTCTCCAGCCTCATGGAAACTGAGGGATGGGTTCCAGAAGCAGTGTGTTGGTGCATCCATAAACTTCACAGAAACGATGGCCTTTTAAAGTATATTTGAAAAAAACCTCTCTCTTCTACTTGAAGCCTAGTTATGGAAAGTGTCCGGCACAAGCCTTTACAGTATAATTACAGTTTTATGTTGTGTTGATGCTAATAAATCTTGTCTGCAAAGCCTAAGCCTTAGTTGAGGCTGGCAGTAAATCATTATCCTAGGCACCAAAACTTCAAAAGGGAATCGAGTGAGGACAGTGTCGCAAATGACATTTCTCTGGCACCAGATTTCTCAGTCGTGCATTGACACAGCTTTTTTTTTTCCTTTTTAAATTCTGTTTTAATTAATTTTTATTTAAATTTAAAACAACCTTAACTTACATACCAATCCCTGTTCCCTCTCCCTCCTGTCCGCCCATTCCTCCCACCAACCCCAGAACAACTTTTTTTAAATCTTGAGTTGTTTTTCAATTAAGAATAAAAATGTACAGTTATTCTAACAATTGAAACTGGAAATGAGAAAATAAACCAGAGACTGAAAATTCCAAAATTAACCACATTAAATGGGCATGTCTCTCCCTCCCTCTCCATAGCTTCTTCTAAAAAATAAACTAAAAATTACATTAACATCCACATTAGCATTCAAGGAGAAATAAAACAAAAATATTAGTCTACACAGAGGACTTCATTAGCCTTGCAGCTAGTACAATTTGTGTGTGTGTGTGTGTGTGTTTAATTTCTAAATTTCTTTCCAAGAGAAAATTGAATTTTCCTTTTATGTCACTATTTCAACTTGAATGTAGGAACGACTTAAACAAACCCTTGGGCAGGGGTGATAGCACAGTGACTGAAGACCTTGCAATGTTAGTGGAAGCAGAGCCAGAGCTCAGACCCCCCGAACCCAGGCTAAGCAAGACTTTGCAGTCAGTACCTGTTTAATCGTGGGACCCCTAAGGTGAACTAGAAGGCAGGCAAGGGAGAATATTCAAAAGCTCACAGGCCAGTTAACCTGGCACATTCAGGAGCAAACAACTAAAGATAAACAAAAGGTAAAGGCTACCACCAGGAGCTGACCTGTGCCCTCTCTATGTGCACAGTGATGAGTGGCAATGTGTGTACATAGGGGGGCGCTAGGAAGGGAGAGAGAAGGAGGGAGGGATAGGGAGGGAGGGAGGAAGGAAGAAGGAAGTAATCATATTGTCTTCAAAACCCCAATGTACTGTCAATTCATCATAAAAAAAAACAATACTTTTCCAGATACATTCAATCTGAAAGAAAAGAAAGATTGAAGGGGAGAAAGAGAATACTATGTATGTATGTATGTATGTATGTATGTATATATTTACATATATTCTATATATGAAGATTAATGTTGAATAGTAATTGACTAGAACAGTTAATATCAACCGGAAACAAAAGGGGGAAATGACCTCTTGATCATTCGCAAAGACAAAACATGGTTTTCTCAGGTCCTAGTGATTTGAGGTAAATTAAAAGTTAGGTTTCAAGATTGGTTTCGCTTGTCTGAGCAAAAGCGTAACCATGTGGTACTTTGTGTGAGTCCGGGCACACGAGGATTTCTTGATTAATGTTAATTAAAGCCTGAAAGGAACAATGTCATTTACCAACTTCCCCAATCCTCTACATAGTAACGCATATGAATAAGGTAGAGCCAGGTGGTGGTGGCGCACGCCTTTAATCCCAGCACTTGGGAGGCAGAGGCAGGCAGATCTCTGTGAGTTCGAGGCCGGGCTGGACCGATAGCCTCCAAAACAATGCAGAGAAACCCTGTCTCGTAAAACCCAAAAAAAAAAAAAAAAAAAAAAAAAAAGAATAAGGTAGAAATATAATTGCTTCTCTCACTTTTCGAAAACGGAATGTTCTTTCAGGATGTGTCGCGGCCTAATTTTACTGGAGCACTCCCTGACAGGCTGGGAACTGTGAGAGAAGGGAGCAGGTGTTCTATTTTGCCTCACCTGGCTGGACGTAGCCAGTTCAGAGTGGGAAGGGCGGGCGACAATCTGGAAGACTAGAACGCGAAGATTTATTCATGAAGAGGTGACAGCAAGGATGAACTCTCGAGGAATCTGCCTGGTTATGACAATTCCGTTGCCAACAAGCACAGGAGAGTGTACAATTAAGTCAAAGAAGGAAACACAAATGCAGCCTCTTCACAGCTCACTATTGTGGTAGCCTAAAATATTGGTACCCTGGTACATGTATATTTACTCTTTGGAATAGCTCCTTGCATTTCTTTTGCTCATGTAATACCCATCACAGACATGGGGGAAATAGTTTTTCAAAGAAAATCCTATAATTTAGGCACAATATGAAGACTCCATATGCTGATCCTTTTAATATAATAGCTGCATAAAACACTATGATAAAGGGATACCCTGGAGTTAGACACAGAGGTGATGGTCTCTGACCTTTATGGGCAGGGTCGAAACTCAGAACAGCAGTATAACATCAAAGAACGAGTCACTCACAGTCCATCCTTGCATTTTGTGCCACAGGAGTCCTCCCTGGTCTGGCTTACGTAGAAGGATGCTTGGAGATATGGTTATTTCTGTACATAAAAAAATCCAGTGATTATACTTTAAGACAAATTGATTTAAGACAAGTTAATCAATTGATATCCTTTCTTTTCATTTAGACTGTTGTTCGTCCCTAAGAACTAAGGTTCCTACAATGGTATTTTAACATTTAGACAAAGTACCTATAAGCAATCAGACTACTCCTGTTGGAATGTCCTCATTTTCAGCTTGAGAAAAATATGCTACTCAGGCTAGGGAGGTGCTCAGAGTGTGAGAGCACTTGTTACACAAGCGTGAGGACCTGAGCTCAAATCCCCAGCACTCCACATAAAAGCAAGAGTGACTGTGGGCACACCTGTAGTCCTACTGCTATTGGAGCATGGTGCTGGTGGATGCGAGCAGCCAGCCTAGCTCAAGATCCGGTGAAATCCCTGCCTCAAGGGAATAAATGATACAGTAGGAAGTTGTCATCCTCCTCTGGTCTTCCCATGCAAGAATTCGGGTACACCCATCTTCACACACATGCCTGCATATTGCCACCCATGTACCCGCACACATATACCCGCACACACTCAAAATACTACTCACATACTTGGAAGAAGTTGTCAAATGTATATAATTGAAGCATTTTTCGGCTTATTCAGCCATATTTTCAGCATTTATTATTTTATTTTTAGATTTCATTTTATGCGTGTGTTTTGTTTGCAGGTATGTATACATAATGTGTGTGTGTACCTGGTGTCTGCCGAGATCATACTATGGCATTGGATGCTCTAGGACTGGAGTCACAGACAGTTGTGAGCCAGCATGGATTCTGGGAACTGAACTGGGTCCTCCAACATAGCAACAAGCACTTAACTTTTCGAGCCCTGTCTTGAGCCCCATAGCATAATTTTAGTGACAGACACGCTGATGGCGATGCCATGTGTCTCCCTTGCATTAAATAACCTGGTGAATTGTAAACTAGTCATATTGAACACATTAGATGTTGTTTTATGGTTTACGTTTGAATATATGTTTTGCATGAAACTTAACAAAATATGCTCACAAAAGTTTCATCATAGATAAAAGTTAGAAATGCTTGTCAATATATGTATGAAAATCAATACCATCATATTTCAAACTGATTAAGTGAAAGTTAAGCTGGCCCTGATGACCCCTTGCCTATTATTTCAGTTACTCATGAGACTGAGGCGGGAGAATTGTCAATTCAAGGCCATCTTGGGCAACTTATCATGAGTCTGTTTCAAGACATTTCTTAAAACAGGCTGAGTATATTAGCTCAGTGGTAGAACTTTTGCCTATTATGTAAAACACTCTGGGATGAATTTCTAATAGTATTTTTTTTGGAAAAGAGTAAATGTAAAAACTCCAGGTGTGGTGTGGTGATGCTCACCTAACCCCGTACATTGGAGGCTGAGGAAAGAGAATGGAAGAATGCAAAGCCAGTGTGCTCAACACAGTGTTTAGTGCCAACCTGGACCAATGCTATGCCATTCTAAATAAATAAAGTATATGAATGCATAAAGGGTGTTTTAATGATTTTAATATGGGCTTTGGAGACAAGTTTATCTCAATAGCTTTACTAAGCACTGTGTGTTCCCAGGTCTTTAAAAGGGATTTGATTTGATGTTGTACAAATGTGCAAATGCTTGCATATATGTAAGTATGCTGTGTATGTGATGCCCACAGTGGACAGGAGAGATCATTTGGTCCCTTTGCACTGGAGTTTCCAGTGGCTATGAGCTGTCACGTGGGTGTTAGGAACTGAACATGGATCCTCTGCAAAACCAGGTCCTCTTAACCACTGAGCCATCTCTACAACTCCTTCCAGATGTTTTTTAAGCTTCCATTTTCCTTGCTGGGAAAAGAAGGCAAATAAAATTATCATCTCAGGGCTCTTTGTACATATTATCTAAGATTTACATAGTGCGTGATGTATGGTGAAAGTACAACAAGGAGTTACTGTACATTTATGTGGCACATTTTTGTTTTCCAATGTAACAGTTTCAAAATTTTTTATATAATTTTCAAACTCTAGAAAGCCAGATTTTTAATTAAACACAAGGTCTCCTCATTGGGAAAGGTTGGACTTGAAAAATCTTGCTGATTGGGATCCAAACGATGTATTCAAAATGATCTTAAGAGGAAACTACTTGGACTAATTTTTGTTTGTTTGTTGTTTAAGATGCAGGCTGGCTTTGTAGCCCAGGTTAGCCTTGAACTATGTAGGACAGGGTGACCTCAAACTCAAGGTCTTCCTGCCCCTGACTTTGGAATATTGAGATCACGGATACCTACCTTCACAGCCAATGTCAAACTGTTCATTATGTGAATTCATACTACAGCTATGTTCCACACTGAATTCAAATTCTCCATGCATCTACCCCGACATGTTACACATCCTCATAATTTGCTGGTTGATTCTCAAGCTAATTACATCAGTTATCCCTGAGTCCTTTTATCCCCTTTCACACTCTCATTCCATTGTCCTGAAAATCTCCGTGACTTCAAAACATTGAACTGCTTCTCTCCACATCCTCCATTATGCCATGCTGGACTACTTTGAAGTCAATAATAATCTCATTTTGTACATTTTCATTTGTACATTTAACATGAATAGAAGTGAAAACAGCTATTATTTATTTTCCTAGTTTCAACTTATACACGTTGAGCCTAATCTTTGAAGATGACTATACAAGTGTTTAAGAGAATCTAAAAGTAACGAATGCTAGTTACTTAGCAGCAATTCAGCTGGAGCAGGTAGCAAAACGATTACTCACATGGTCAGGACCAGAATGTGAGGATGCAAACTTCTAGACTGTCTCTTAGGGATCGGTGCGTCCCACCCACCGCAGCCTGTGTTTCATTAAGCTACCATTCCTCCATGGTTAGCCATAGGATGACTC
The DNA here is from genome assembly GCF_017639785.1 of Mesocricetus auratus. Taxonomy (NCBI): domain Eukaryota; kingdom Metazoa; phylum Chordata; class Mammalia; order Rodentia; family Cricetidae; genus Mesocricetus; species Mesocricetus auratus. The sequence goes on along the minus strand of NW_024429204.1, from coordinate 8,338,756 downwards.
CCTGCTTTATTAGCTTTGTTTAAATTTCTTTACGCTCCCCTGCTTTCTGTCCTTCCTTTTGGGAATCTTGTCGGGCTGTGAACATGAAGCCTCTCAGGGAAACATGGCACATGTTACTTAACCTTGCGGGCTTATCCTCACTAGCCCCTGTTTTCATGAGTACCAGGTTCATTGTCTTTTCAAAGAGGAATGGTAAGTGTTTCATGATGACGGAAGTTTGGGTTTAATTGTCACCCGGAGACACATGGATACTGTTGCCCCAGAAAACACTGCTCTTCAGGAGATGTCCAAGTGTTCTGTCTCCAAAAGCCACCAACACCTGTGACAGCTGCCTGTGTGGTGTGGCACTCATGACACCAAGGGCTGTCAATAAAAGTGTTAGTAGAGACCAGCTGCCCTCCTAAGATCAGCCAGCGGGGCTGCGGTCTCTCCTCACCTACTCCTTGGAGCAGAAACTTGCATGCAGAATTGACTACTGTGCAGAAAAGAAAAATGGTTTAAATGTTATGGCAAAATAACAGCAGCCATAAGAGACTTGGAACTATTTTAACCATAACTTATTAACTATTTAATTTCATCTCAATACTATAAGCATGCAGAAATTTAGTGCCCTCCCCTCACAAATGCAAGAATACTTACATATAATACCCTAAGTCTTTAAGTTAATTTTAAAAAATCCCCTTTCAGATCAACACAAGACTGAAGTAACTCAAATGAGGTGGAGGGGTGTGTGTGTGTGTGTGTGTGTGTGTGTGTGTGTGTGTGTGTGTGTCTGTGTGTCTGTGTGTGTCTGAGTATGTTATTAATATCTTGATTCTTTCTAAAGAGGAAAAAAAGATCGAGGTGAGTTTGAAAGAGCAACGTCTTCAATGATAATTCATAGCAATCCACTAAAGCACTCTCCGAGAGGCTGGAGAGATGACTCGGTGGTTAAGGTTACTTGCTGCTCTTCCAGAGGACATGAGTTCGGTGCCCAGCACCCATGTCAGGCAGCTCACAGCTGCCTGTAACTCTAGCTCCATGAGATAACACCCTCTTCTGATCTCTGCAGGCAGAAGCATGTGCGTGCCTACACATACACATAGACTCGTATACATACTCATAAATGAATAATAGAATAAATCCTCATTAAAATGAACACTCTCTATGTATGACCCTAGAAGTAACAATAATCTTGAATTTAGCATTGTTAAAATTATTAGTATTTCTTAATCTTTATTAAGTGTCATGTCTTAGCAAATTAGATGTACTTTTTTTTAGAATTCTTATTTTTTGTTAACATTGGCATTTCCTATTTCTAACATATATCTTGGGTTTTTACCAAAAAATGAATATTTTTACTCTAATACTATTAGTAATGTCTTGTTAACACCCCCACCCCACCCCCACTGCCCCAAGAATTAGGACAGTATACACACAGGTAGCTCTAATTCAGGGTATCTGATGTTCTTTCCAAGGAAATTAAAGGTTTAAGCTCAAGTAGCATCTTCTCTCTGTATCAAGTGATAATGGGGATGTTCTTCTGTTTATATGTTTCTCTTATTGGTTGATGAATAAAACACTGATTGGCCAAGCAGGATGATAGGTAGGATTAGGAGACAAGGAGGATTCTGGGAAGTGTAGGCAGAGAAGAGTCGTCACGTGATCCCAAGTGGCGTAGCTGGACAGAAATTGCCACTAGCTAACCATAGAGATCTGGATGTCTGTACAGACAGTCAGGAAGTGACATAGCTGGGTAGAATCAGAATATAAACAGGAACAAACAGGAAATCGCTCTCTTCTCTGTAGAGACATGCAGGATGCCACAGTAACAGGTGCCAGGACATTTCTCCAGTAAGAGATGACCATGTGGAAATACATGGATTAATAGGAATGGGTTAGTAGTTAAGACAGAGATAGCCAAATAAGATGCCTTAGTCACCGGCCAACAGTTCCATAACTAAATAAAATAGCTTCTGTGTGTTTACTTGGGGCTTCAAAGGTGGCTGCAGAACCGGGCAGGAATTCTGTTACAGATGGAAGCAAAAGGTTTCTGCCACTCAACATCCCTTCATCCCTCCTTACCACTCTGAAAACATACTCATCTCCATCTTTGGAGTCCTGTCCACACGTAAAAAGTTCAAGAGTAGAAAGTTCATCTAGTGAACGAGCCTTGCATTGCCTTTCTTCCTGAGACCAAACCAAACTAAGCTATAAGCTTGAAATTTAAAAAAAAGAAGAAGAAATGTGAGCCTGATATTTGCTGGTTTTCATTCGTTTGATCACTTTTTTTGGCTCACATGGTCTTTGGACAGCTACTTAACCCCTCTGGCTTCGTGCTTCAGGGAACTCTAACTCCGCCTCCTTTCTGTGAGTGGCGCATGTGGTGCAGGTCTGAACTAGTCAGCCTGAATTGTAGCCAGTTCAGAAGTATTTCAGAGATAGTGGCGTGACCTAATTACTGCAAGGAGAATAAATCCTAGGACATTAAATCAAAGGTGAAGGGGATAGGAGAAGTCCCATATGCTGACGAGGAATGAGGAATGTCGCCTTGAGGACTGCTGGCCGCAGCATGGAACCCAAGCAGAAGATTCTGAAATTGGACCTGAGACGTTGGAGGTTGTTGGTTATACAGTACAGTTCCAACGAAAACCTAGTTAATCCACCAGGAAGGTGACAGCACAACTCTAGGTATTTAAGATGTGTCTTCCTGACTTATTCCCATGTTGCAATATCGTCCGCGAAAAGTAACAGCCATGCAGAATTATGCACTCGTAATGCTAGAAGAAAGGATTTTCCTTTTTTCTCGTGTCGTTAAGCTTGAAAGTTGCAAATGCTATGCCAGTGGCCATCCCCCTGCCATCGCGGGCAGCTTGTCTGCAGAATGACACAGAGCAGAGGCAAGCCGTAACGAGAAACAGGCAGAGTTGGAACAAGAGGGGGAAAGTGAGGGCATCAGGCATGGAGGAAGTGGGAGGGGGTGAGCAGGGAAAGGGGAAAAATAAATGTTGGAAGAATTATTAGCGTATAGATAAAAAGTCAAGTTTTGCCAAGACATATTTTAAGGGACACTGGCATTTTAGTGACCATTTTTCAAATACAAAATATAGACTCAGAAGTTATATGCTTATTTATTCAGGTTTTAATCAATGGCAGACATTGCTAGATGCACACATTAAAAGTCTGTAACTCAGTGTAGACTCTGGGAAATTGTTAAAGGTTTTTTTAAGTACTATGTAAAAATATAATTAACATAATGTAGTGTGAGAACTGTTATATGTGAAGAGACAATTGTTATGGTAACAAAGAACAAAATGAAATTCACGCTTCGGTGACTAAGATCATTAAAGGGATTGGAAGAGAGCTCTCGTTAATGGCAGCTAGAAGGATTCTAGTTATTGCCCGCTGGATCCCAGCATGGTCCAAAGTAAAATTTAAAGACACAGCTAGAAAACAAAAGCATAAACAAGGCTGCTGCTAACCACGTTATCAATGAGAGCGTGTAAAATCTTACAGTGACACCAGAGACTAAATTCATATAAGATGAATTAATTAATATATTAGACTTCATCGTTAGCATCCTGTATATGCTCTGGGGAAAATAAAAGCTCGCATCAAAATGCCAGTCCTTAATGTTAAAACTGTCCCAAATGCACTTTGGGTTGGGGTGTGGCCAGGTGGCATTGGCTTAGCATAGTCTTTTTGCACGGTTGCCCCAACTGTTTCAATAGCTTTAAGAGCTTGCAAAAAAAAAAAAACAACTTACTTTTGAACTGTGTTTCCTCCGCTGTAAAAGGAAAGAAATGTACTTAATGTCCCAGCTGGTCCTATGTCAACTTGACACAAACTAGAGTCATCAGAGAGAAAGGAAAAAAAAATACCTCAATGATATCCATCTACAAAGCATTTTCTTTTTTTTAAGATTTATTCATTTATTATATACACATTGTTCTGCCTGCATGTATCCCTGCAAGCCAAGAGAGGGCACCAGATCTCGTTACAGATGGTTGTAAGCCACCATGTGGGTGCTAGGAATTGAACCCAGGACCTCTGGAAGAGCAGTCAGTGCCATCTCTCCAGTCCAAGGCATTTTCTTAATTAATGATCAATGTGGGAGGGCCCAGCCCAATGCGGGTGGTGCCACCCGGGACTGGAGGTCCTGCGTTCTATAAGAAAGCATGTTGAGCAAGCCATGATAAGCAAGCCAGTAAGCCACTCCCCTCTGTGGCCTCTGCACCAGCTCCTTCCCTCAGGTGCCTGCCCTGAGTGAGCTCCAGACCTCTCTGTTCTGCGTGATGCACTGTTATGTGGAACCATGAGAGAAATAAACCCTTTCCTCCCCAACTTGCTTTTAGTCATGGTGTTACGTCCCAGCAATGGTAGCCCTAGCTAAGACACTTAACCTTCTTTTTTATGTGATGTATAGACATCAATTAACACCATACTCAATTCCTGGTCCAACAATCAATTAGCTATGAATGTCTACCAAGTAGCTACTAATTGGAGGGCAGCCACTTCTCTTCCACTGGCCAGTCCTGGGGTCACTTTACCAGAGGGGATAGTGTTGTAATAGTAAATAATAACAATAATAATAATAATAAAGAAAGAAAGAAAAATCAACAGTGTATCTAACAGTGAATACTTTTAAAATTCCTCACCCTGGCAGGCCCACTTTTGCCAAGGCATTTTTTTAAATCAGGTCCTGTCCTGAGAGCAATTTATAGCTGATATTTAAAAGATTCATCGTTCTAAAATGCATTCTCAGTAGTACAAACTTAGCCACAAGTGTTATTCTTTTATGCTTGTCATCATATGTTAACATTCCCTGGCTATCCATTTCACAGGGACAAAGGGGCCTGTCCACAGTGTAAATATGCTGTCAGGCAGTATGATAGACTAACAGACAGAATAGAGATATTCATTTTGTCTTGTTTTGTTTTGTTTTGAGACAGGGTTTCTCTGTATAGCTTTGGAGCCTGTCCTGGAACTCGCTCTGTAGACCAGGCTGGTCTCAAACTCATAGAGATCCACCTTCCTCTGCCTGCCGAGTGTTGGGATTAAGGGCATGTGCCACCACCTCCTGGTTTAGAGGTATTCTTAAAATCCCTTCACTCTGCTCAGATCAAACTCAAATCCACGTCCCTAACAATTGATAGAGGAAAATTGCACTGTCATTGCTTGCTGCTTTTTCTCCAGTGTTTGCTTAATAAAGTTAATTTATGAAAATAATAAATCTGCTCTACAAGCTAAAAGCAAACAAACAAAACCTCAAGTTAATTTCTCCCTTGCTAGTAACAGCTTCCTTACCCTTGATAGGAAAATAGCAACATGGAGAGCATTTAATTCTACCTTTGTTTTCTTTTGGAGACAGAGTTTCTATGCTCACCAAACTGGTCTCAAACTTGCGTTGATACTTCTGCCTCTGCTTCTGAATGCTGGGATTGAAGCCATTAAGTCCTGGTTTTGATTCTGTTTCGAATACTGAAGATTTCTCCCACTAAGTATGCTGACTGAAAGTGCCAGGCCAAAGACAGTAGTGAAGCTACATCTACCTCTCCACCTTATCTGACTGTATAAAATGTCCCTACCCTGGTGTGTTTCAGAATGTTATTTTAAGATGTGTTAACATTTATTTATGTTGTGGAATATTTGCTTAATGAAGCAAGGATGTGTTGCATTCTTTTATGTTGCATTTGTTGAGCTCTATGAAGCTGGATTACTTTGCCTGTCTAAGATTCATCTAATAAAGAGCTGAGTGGCCAATAGCCAGGCAGGAGAATGAATGGCGGGGGGGGAGCTGGAAGGCAGAGAGAATAAATAGGAGAAAGCTGGAAAGAGAGATGGAGGAGTTTTTAAGGAGAAGGAGAGGAGGACTCCAGAGGTCATCCACCCAGTTACACAGCAAGCCACAGAGTAAGAAAGAAAGAAAGGTATATAAGGGCATGACTAGTTGTTTTGTGGTTGTACATTTTTTATATGCAATAACTACATTTATTTTTACTAAACTCAAAACACAGATGAAATTTTTTTCTTTTTTTTCTTTTAATTTTAAAATAGCTTGTTTTACATGTCAATCCCAGTTCCCTCTCCCTCCCCTCTTCCTGCACTCCCCTTCCCCCCCCCTCCCTCCCACCCTATTGCCAAATCCTTCCACATAGGGGATATCTAGAGTCTGTCATTTTACTCTTGGTAGGGTCAAGGCACTCCCCTAAGAGTCCAGGCTGAGAGAGCATCTCTCTTTGTGCTATAGGCACATGAAGACAGTTTGTATACCAGGGATAGACACTGATCCACAGCTCAGGGCCCCATAGGTTGCCCAGGCCTTCTCACTGACACTCAAAATTTAACAACTTGATCAAACTCTCAATATGAAAGTACTGTAATAATATGAACAATTTTAAAAACAATTTCAGAGATTTTGAAATTTAAAATCTAACCACGTTATGAGGATACTGAGACCATTGGTTTTCCATTGAATCAGGACTACATACATCAGTGGCACATCCAAACCAAATCACAGAGCTGTCCTGACAGAACAAGACCAGGCCTGGCCAGGTCTAAAATGATCTGTTTGTTATGTAACATTTTTCTAAACAAAATTTAGCTTTTGTCCAAGGAAGAGCCACAGTCCCTGAAATATTTTACCCACAGCAAAAAAAAACCAAACCAAAACAAAACAACAACAAAAAACCTGTTGGTAAATCTGATTTATTGTCAATGAGAAGGAGCTGTCAATAACAACTCTAAAAAAACTAAAACCAAAGTATGGGACATTTCTACAATTCAAGCTAACTTAGGATAAATTTGATTGCATGTGGGGAATTAGTAATCTAATGCAAAGGACCTACAATAGTCAAAATATCATAAATAGGGAAACAATGTATTCGATGGCTTAGTGTCCTGGTTGATGAGACTTACCTTAAAGCTACAATAAGACAGTGTGTTGTTACTTTAGGAAAGACACATAGCTACATTGAACAGAAGAGGCAATCTGGAAATTAGCCCTCCTGTATATTTAGCCAGGGCACTGAAACAAGGCCAGTTTAATGGAAAAATGGAAATCTCTTCAACAAATGGCACTAGAACAACTGAATACTGGCCTCTCCTTATCTATACATTATAGAATATAAAGAATGAAATTAAATTATGACATTAGAATATGGAAACATTTTTTTTCACTAATGGGCGTTCAACGATCTTTTGTTACCTAGCAAGTGCTGACGTTAAAATGGGATTTTGTCAATTTACAGCTTCTGGGGCTAGGGAGATGGCTCCGTAGGTAAAAGTGCTTGCTGCGCAAGTCTGAGGACTGGTGTCCACCTCTTTAACACCCACGTAAACGCTGAGGAACATGGCCATGACCGTCTGTGGCTCCATCATGTGAGAAGTGGAGAAAGGAATCTCAGAACAAACCGGTTTGGTTATGTTAGCCAAACGGAGCTCTGGGTAAATTTAAGTGAAAGACTCAGCCTCAATATTTAATGTAGAGATATGTATTAACAACCATTCTATGGCTGCAATAAAATACCACGGCCGGTGCAATTTAGAGAAGGCTTTATTTGGGCCTGTTGTCCCAGAGAGACATCACGGTAGGAGAGGATGGCCCAAAGTGGTAATAAGCATAATAGTAGCATCAGAAAGCTGAGCACTTAGGGTTCCAATTTGTTTTATTTTATTTATGTTTTTATTGAAAAAATATTTTTCATACGATGTATTCGAATTGCGCTATTCCCTCTTCTAACTCCTCCCAGGCCCACCTCCCCAGCCACCCAACTCCAATTTCTTTATGTCTTTGCCAAAAAACAAAAAACAAAAACATGCACACAAGCCCCACCCCCAAAATGGAATCAAAACTATACAGGCAAAAGACTGATAAGACAAAAGATGTCCCAACAAAGCAATAGGAGAGTGAAGGTCTACAGAAAAACCATTGAGTTCATTTTGTGTTGGCCAACTGTTGCCTCATGAGCATGGAGGCTGCCCTGAAGTGTGGTTAATGTGCCCAGTGAGACTCCAGAAGGAAAAAAAACTAATGTGTCCTTTGCCGGTAGGTATCATTTGCAAGCAGCTTCTTGGTTAGGGGTGGGAGCCCATGCACAGTTCCCCCTGTTGGTGCCAAGACCCTGTTTGGCTTGAACTCTGTAGGCCCTGCTCATGCTGCCACGGTCTCTGAGTCTATACGTGTGACAGCCCTGTTGTGTGTGGTATTGCTGGGCCCAAGTTGTAGAGTCTCCAGAGACCACCTGGAAGACAGACCCACTAAACAGCAAAAGCAAGGGTTAATGATTGTTCATCCGACCATGACAGGGACACCCCATCTGAATAGCTGACTCAGCAGCCTCCAGAAAGAGCGAAATTCCCTGTCTACTGCTAAGTTTTATAGACAAAAGTTACAGGATTATATCAGTAGGTACGGGTTGATTTCTGATTGGCTGACATTTGGGAACAATCAGGAGAATTTCTCAAAGTCATATTTGGCATGAAATGCCTGTGTTCCAATTATTCTCACTGGTCAGTGCTGAGAGGAAAGAGTCTGTGGTTTCTATGGCGTTGTTTTGTTACTTGTAGGTGGCCTGCTGTACGTAGATATCAATAGAACTATGTCCTGGAGACTACAGGGGAGGTTTTAGTCTCCCTGGAGTTTCTTTTGTGGCCAAACAGTTCCCAGGAACCCAGCATCTAGGAGGCTGGGGCCGGGTCTGGAGTTTCTTTGTGTTGAGTTCTGACCCTAGACTCTGGGAGGACAGAGGATCTGGAGTTTCGTTGTGTCAGAGGCCTACATGTCTTTTCTGTAGCCTGTCATGGCTGCTAAAGCAGGGGGCTGAGTGAGGGTCTGGTCCCTTTATTTCTAAATTATTAGAAGGGAAGCCCTTGAGTTTAGTTCACCCCTTTCAGTATATTTTCTTGTAGTTTCCATCTCCTCCGGCTCTTACACTATTTCCACCTCCTCTTCCACATGGGTCCCTGAGCCCTGAAGGGATGGGGTTTGATAAAGACATCCAACTTGGGACTGAGGGAGAGCTCACCTCCACAAAACAGAGAGAGCGGACAGGAAGTAGGGTGAGACTGTAATTATCTAAAGTCCACCCCAGGTGACATACCTCCTTCATCAAGGCTGTACCTCCTGAACCTCCCTAAATAGCACCAACAACATCGGCAAATGTGTGAGCCCATGGGAAACATTTCTCATTCCAACTACCGCATTCCACTGCTCGTCCAGTATAAGCCCGTGGCCACACCATGATGCAAAATGCATTTCGTCCATCTTCAAATGTCTTCATAGTCATTCACAGTCTCGTTGCTGTTTAAAACTCCAAAGTCTCCTCTGAGTCCCAAGACCATTACTTAATTGTAATTCCCATAAAATTCAAAATCAAATTAAGTACTTCCAACATATATTGGCACGGAATATACATCACCATTCCAAATGGGAGAGTGAGAGCCTAATGGAGAAATATTGGATCAGATACCTCATCCTAAGGCTCCATGTCTGATGTCTAGAACTTTAATTTCAAAGGCTATAGATGACTCTGCCCTTCCAGCCTTGCCACCTATACAGTGAGCATCTCAATCTCTTGGGCTGCTTCCAGCACTGATAGACTGTGAGAGCCAAGTTACATTTTAAATTTAAAGTACTGTGCCTAAGAGAGCCATGAAACAAAAACGCCTCTGATCTGCAAGCCCCTTGCCCAAGGACAGACAGTTCCTGAAATGCTGGAGGTGGTTGTTTATGGGAGATATACTGTATGTTTTCACTCCCTAAACAAGTGTGTTTGACCCATCTGCACTGGATGTGCTTGATCACATGTGGTCAGAAGGTTCACACAATGGAGGTACACAGGATGTATGCTTGCCCCTGATTGGATGTAGGCTGGAGGTACACAGGATGTATGCTTGCCCCTGATTGGACCTGGTGGGAAACGCAATGAATTATGGGTTTTCCTTTTTAAGTTGCTAAAAATTGATTCTGGGCCACATCCCAGGAAACTGGGTATGGGCCTGGCCAGAGCCCATCCTCCTGGCCAGTATTTAATTAAAGCTTGCTTCCAATTTGGCTTTGAAGTGTGGTAGTGGTCATATTCTCCATCGAAGGGATTAACAATATAGTTCTCCTTGTCAGACATCCTATAATTCTGACCTTTCCAATGTCTTGGGTCTTCTGGTTCACCTGAGTTCCATTTTCACAGAAGGTCTTTCAGGGCTTCCACACAAGGACTCTGCTTCCCCACTGTGCCTGGCCTCAGGAACGCTTGGAAACCTCTTAAGAAGAATCCATGGCCCCTTTACTCTTGCATCATGTGGAAAACTTTACTGCGTTTGGCTGCCAGCTTGGGATGACCCCTGGCCCCTTAAGTCACACTAGCTGCAGCTTTCTTACTTGACTGCTTTCCAGGAGTAGAAAATGCTTTATATTCCCTTTCACAAGCCAGAGGTTTATCTGGGTGGGGTCTTTCCCTGAGGGCACCTTCACTTTATTCCAGGGCAAGAGGGTGGAGAGGGCTTCTCCTTAATTGAACTAACCTCCACAACAATTACAGCCTCTCCTTTATCAAGCCTTGGCTGTAACATTCAACTTCCTAGTATTCTTCTCTCCTTCAAGCTATGTGTTTCCGACTTCCATCAGCCCCACGTGTGCTTCTTCATTTTAGACCTGAAAAAACAAACAAACAAACTGTGGGATGGGGTTAAATAATAGTTGCCTGCAAGTCCAGTCCAAAGTTTTCATAATCTTTCAAGTGACTTTGGGGTTTTTCAATTACAATGTGGATAAAGAAATCCTAAAAATACACCTATGGCAGTGTCTTTATAATTTATACTCCCAGAAGCTCTTTGGGAATTCTTCTCTAAAATGAACCCTACTCACAGGCAATGGGAAGTGATATAAGAGACTGGGTGTAGCTTGAGCATATATGAGACCTCAAAGCCCGCCTCCACAGTGACACACTGCCTCCAACAAGGCCACACCTCCTCAGAATGCCACTCCCTTCAGAAGCCATTTTCTTTCAAACCACCACAACAAGTAAATTATATTCTTCTCCATTTGAGACAGAAACCAATTACAAAATAGCCAAAATTAACAAATTATAAAAATAGCAGTAAAAGCATGTTTTCTGGATCAGGGAAGCTAGTTTAGGATTGCTTCAAAAATTAGAGCACTTTGCTTTTTTGTTCTGTCCACTTGTTAATATTTCATTTTTATTCATGCATGTGTATTTCCAGGGTTTGTACAGAGATGGGCAAATGGGAAGAAAATGATGCCAGGGGCCACGAGAGTTATATCAGGTTTAAATAATGTTAACTATTAACAGCCTGCCTTGTTCTCTTACTCAGACTAACTGCACACAATTAGCTCGCTTTCACCTCAGAGCAAGTTCAAACTAGACTAAAGGCTTTTTGTAAAAAGAAAATTTTAGAGCTTGCACAAGGTCAGAGTCACAGATGTCTACCAAGGTTACTGGCAAGTGAAGAATTAGCATGGTTTTCTTAGCAACCTTGGTAGACATCTGTGTCTCAGAGTTATCACTGGGCACTGTTCCCTCCCTGTCTGGTCATGGTTTTGATCCTATGGCCTTGGACCCTTGTGTTGTCATGGTAAACATCTCAACTCCTTATTGCTTGCTCTAGGAATGTGCTTTTGACCAGTAGAGAACTCCTTTATCACTTCAAGTCTCCTGAAGGAGAAGAGTTTTTAGAACAGAAGAAGCATGGAGAAGTTAGAAGTAGGACAGGATTATTAGAGTAGAAACAGAGCAATAAAGAGCACAGGAAATAAATATTATGACCCTCAGACTGTGTGTGAAGTTACTACAGAAAATTTTCACCCCTTCTTCACTCCTGAGAAGCTGTTCACCTTTGGGACCCTGGGTAGGGGCTGCAGCAGGTCTCCGAGCCCTTACAGAGAGGCCAGAGGTGAGGGAAATTTGCACAGACAGAGGGTATCATTGCGTAGTAAGATTTCAGAAAATCCTTCCTTTATTTTGCCTCTCTGCATGATGCAAATATATTCAATGAGTGGGCAGCAAGTTATGTAATGCAAATTAAGGTGTTTCTTCTTTGACCAATAAAATGTATTTTTAAAAGTGGGGCCAGTCATGGTGTAGCATGCCTTCAATAGCAACTCTAGGGAAGCAGAAGTGGGTTCAAGGCCTACCAGATACACATGGTGAGTTTGAGACAAGGCAACATAGTGAGACTGTCTCAGAACAAAACAAACAACACACACACACACACACACACACACACACACACAAAGGTAGCTAGGGATGTAACTCAGCTGGGACTCTTTGCCTGAAACCCTACACTGGGGTTCGTAGGCAGCGTGTCATAAAACCATGAACCGTAGCTCATGCCTGTAATCCCAGAACTTGTCAGGTAGAAGCAAGATGATCAGGAGTTCAAGGTCATCCTTGCGTACATAGTATGCTCAGATTAGCCTGGACAATTTGAGAGCTTTCTCAACCTCCCCAGTCAACCCACCAAAAAATGAGCTTTGCTGAATACTTTATTGTCAGAAAATAACGTTTAGTGATGCTGGGATAACACTACTGAAAATGTCCAAGTATTACTGACTTCTTGATATGCATCAGTGTGTTACACTAAAACAAACCACGATTATTTCAGAGGATGAAGTCTGGAGAGTCCTCAGCCAAAAACTGTGGGATGTGGCTAAAGAATAGTTGCCTGCAATTCCAGTCCAAAGTTTTCACAATCTTTCAAGTGACTTTGGGGTTTTCCAATTACAGTGTGGATAAAGAAATCCTAAAAATACTCCTATGGCAGTGTCTTTATAATTTATACTCCCAGAAGCTCTTTGGGAATTCTTCTCTAAAACGAAGCCTACACCCGTAATTATGTCATCATGTCCACAAAAGTGTCATTCTTTTGCTCCGTTCTTGTAACTTGTTTGTAAGCCTGGAAGATCCATAGCCAACGATGTCCAAAGCCATCTGCCATTTAGACACCAGAACATGTTGTAGTGCTCCCACTAGAGCAGAGATACTGGTTAAACTGTGCTTTAAATTAGGTGCATAAAGAGTAAATTATGTGACTGAGGAATGTGTTTTATAGCAAATAGCATCATGATCCAGAAAGCAGTCACGAAGTTATCTTGGCCAGTGTGCACGGAGCACATAAGGAATCATTCTCAGGAAAACACTGAATGGAAGCTCTGAAGAGTGGTTTGCCTATGATTTGGCCATTCCAAAGTCTGGAAAACAATAAGGCACATGCCAGACTATGGAGTGTCATAGGCTAACTCCTTGACATAAGATAGTGGAAACTCAGTTAAGAACTCTTGTTGATTTTATAAATCATAAATGAGTTCTAGCATATGCCTTCACAAATAACATCAAAATGCCCCCTAGTTCTTTCATTCTTTCCTCACATTGGTGGGTCAGATGTTGGCAATAGGGAGTATACTCCTGTATTATATTAGGCAGTTACAACTATAACCATGCACCCAGGCTCTATTTAGGTGTCCACTTAAAAATTGAATTTGGGGGTCTCTAAGGACCTTGACTAAGTACAGCAAAGTAGTTCAAAGTAGGATTTTGAATTCAGACCAACTTGACCTGGGATTCTTTAGAGCATTTTTCTCAGCCTTCTCAAGTTTAACGTTAGCTTTCCCCTCTATAAATCAGAAGCAATGTTCAACTCCGACAACTGCTTACCTAAATGAAATCACTTACATAAAATCATGAAATGATTAGTTTATAAGGAGATTTAATTTTTTTTAAAATGGCCTTGTGTCCCTTCCAAAGACATTGGGATTTGCTTGATAAAGGTACAGTTTGGGCTTTGAAATTTTTTGAAGATCTTTAAATAATGCTGGAAAGCAGATGCCTAGGAATCACTGGTACATTGAATTCATGACTGTGCATAACTATGCCTACATACTGCAACTTATAGTGTTATAGTATTTATAGCTTAATACTTTTATAAACATTTAACTCCATATTTCTAACCTCCTAAGAGCCAGCCAGTATATTTATTATTCATAGTTTTGTAATTATAAAGAGGAATTCGGAGACTATCAGTAACAAAACCAGAACCAGATACCCAATATATGGTAGATTCAAGATATGAACCAATTTTATGTGAATCCAAATCCTTAGCTTTTAATCATAATGTTCTCTGGTCCCAAATAAGCTTCCTATATACAAATTGTACAAATTCAGTTGAAGTATGGTATTCTGAGAATTTCAGGTTTGTACAAAATAGAATGAAAAAAAATACAAAGTCACCTGAATGGTTTAGAACACATGATCGAAATGAAAGAACATTGTCTCAGTTGCTTGTCTCATTGCTTTCATATATGCTGACAAAAGCAACTTTTGATACAGTCCATCCAGTGGAGAAGTCACAGTAGCTGGTCACATTCCATCAACAACCAGGGAGCGGAGAGCAATGAATGCATGTGCTTGGGAGTTTCTTCCTTTTATGTAGACAAGCACACAGAGAGGTGCTGGTCCCTCCTTCACAGTGGATCTTTCTATTCCAATTAACCCAAATGAAGATATCCTTCATGAGCACACCCAGAGACCAGTGTAATCTAAATTATCTCCATGTGTGTGTGCGCCTGGAGATTTGTCCCCTAGGGATTTTGGATCCTGGCAAATGGACAATCAACACTAACCAACCCAGACAGTAAAGACTACTGATGATTGTCTTAAGGAAGTATGTTTGATTAAAAATATTTCTCATCTCTTACATGTAATCATGTTGGATATTGGTACTCACTCCTGCAGAGCTTTTAATGGAATTTTATAAGAAAATTCACTCATTTTTTTTACATACAGTAAGAACTCAAGGAAAAGGATATGTTTTGGAAATTATACTTAGCACTTGTTTAAAAGTTATTTATACTTTAAAAGTATTTGCCAAAATCTGAACTAACATAGTTTAAGCCACAATAATTAACACATACCCAAAGGTCATTCAAGTTCAAGGTACAATTAGAAATATAAGCACGAGTATATATATCTACTGTGGGCACATGCTACATAAAACAACTCTGAACTGAAGTTTTAACTTTATCTTCTCACAGTAAACTAGAATAATGGAGTTTTTACACTTTATTTTTTACTATTACGTGTAGAATAACCAAATAAACAAGAAGAAAAAGTAAGAAGGCAACTACTTGATTTCGAGACTTACTATAATGCTATGCTAATTATGACTACATCCTTGCCATAAAGGTAGATAAATATCTAAATGAAATAGAGAGTCTAAAACAGATCCATGTGTTACACAGGGAATTATTTTTTGACAAAGTTAAGGCAACTCAATGTAGAAATAATTTTAAGTAAATGCTGCTTAACTTGAAATATCCTTGGATGATAAAAATACCCCACTTGATTTATATTCTTCATCATAAGTTTAACTTAAAATTGTATGAAGACCTAACAGTATGGAACTTTTAGTAAACAGTGTAAAGGAAAAGAGGTGTTGGGTTTATGTTAGACAAATATTGAAGGTATATTCCTTAAATATCAAATTGACAAGGTAATGACTTATTTTTAAAAATGAACATATAATTTATCAAAGAGATAAATTGATAATGAAAAGCATAAAACTATGCTTAACTAAATCAGTGCTGCTGGGTGGTGGTGGTGCACTCCCAGCACTTGGGAGACAGAAGCAGGTAGATCTCTATGTGTCTAGGCCAGCCTGGTCTACAGGATGGCCAGGGCTGTTACACTAAGACACCCAATCTAAAAAAGCCTGTGTGTGTGTGTGTGTGTGTGTGTGTGTGTGTACATATATGTAAAACAATATTAGTCCCTAAGTAAATACAAATTGGAACTACAATTCCACTACTTTGTAGACTAGCAAAAATAATAGAATGGAGATATCAAACTTACATACCTTTACATCATTACAGTGGTAAAAAGACAGCATGAGATTCACAGTTGTAATGCTGATTGAGTGTGTAATAGGTTATTAGGGATCATGATACACTTGGTTGTGAAGTTTGTTTTAAATCAAGCATATCCTCAAAACCTGTGAAAAGTAACAATTACAAAAATCATCTCCTTGTATAAGCACTTCATTAGCTATAAGACGTAATACATTTTGTATTTTATATTCTTTTCTTTTGCTTATATGATCTGGTGAATTTTAATCTTTGTGTGTGTGTGTGTATACATGCATATGAATACACAGGTGTACATGTTTGTATGCCATGTGTTTGCAGGTGCCAGTGGAAACTAGAAATGGGCTTTGGATGCCATGAAGCCAGAGTTATGGAACATTGAAGCTATTGAGTGTAGATGCTGGGAACTGTACGTGAGTCTTCTAGACAAGGAGCAAGTTCTGTTACCTTCTGAGATCTCTCTAGAACTCTGCAATCATTTTTAATACAATTAGGTGGTTGGGAGGGTTGATGGTGAGCAGAGGAGGAAAGGAGGGAGAGGGCGCTGGGATTGACATGTGAAGCAAACTTGTTTCTAATTTAAATTTCAGAAGGAAAAAGAATATGGACATTTTTCAGCAGTAAAAGATTACTTTGCCAGGTGATTGTTTATTATCTAAATAGCCACAAATATTATCATTAGTGAGCTAAGAAAAACTAAAAACTGCTTCAAAAATATCAACAATATCATGTGATATAGAAAGCTGTAAAAAATTTTACACTGTCAACTGCCGTCAATAGTTGATCAAGAGTGTCTTCAATATTTTGTAAATTGTCCATATTTTCAAACCCACCCTTCTTCTTAAAACAAGCAATTATGGAACCTCCCCCATGGTGAAATGTAGTTGGATTTTTCTTTGGGCCACCAACCAGTTCCCAAATGAAGAGACGTATCATTAATTATGAATGCTGGGCCTTAGCCTGTGCTGGTCCCACGAGCTCTCTTAATTTAATTTAACCTGCTTCTTCTCATCGACATTTCACCTCGGGCTTTTTAACTTTCTTTCGTTCTGTGTGTCTTACTTTCCTGCTTCCTTTATATCTGGCTGGCTGGCCCCTGGCATCTCTTTCCTTTCTTTCTGGAGCCTAAATTCCTCCCCCTACTTACTCCCCCTACTTACTCCTCCCTAGCCATTGGCTGTTCATCTTTTTTTATTAGGCCAGTCATGTGCCTTAGGCAGGAAAGGTAAAATGGCAACACATCTTTACATAGTTCAACCAATATTCTGCAACATAAACAAATACAACACATCTTTACATAGTTAAACAAATGCAAAATGTCTTTGCATAGTTAAAGAAATACCTGCTACAGTGAAATATGCATTCTTATGACTAAAGATACACACCCACACTTCAATAGCCTTTCCTGGTGCATTTCTTTTATCTTCTCTGGCCTTTCTTCTCCAAAAGTAAATGATACGATTGATTCTTAAAAGACAAAGTAAGAATTCAGCAAGCTGGTCTTGGATTTGTTCAGGTTCATTACTTTGTTGTTAATAACTTTATGAGGTTATATGTAGACAAGCACGGCTAAAAGTCAATACCTCCACTCTTTCAATAAATTAAAACGCTAGTATTTAAAATTCTTCTAAAGGATGAATAGCTTAGACATTTTAGATTAGAATTATTTGTGACATATCTATAATGGAATAGATATTTTACAGATACTTACAGAGGGGATTTTAATTATATTAATATTAATAATTACCAGTACTCTGGCTGTCTTATTTACCTTTCTTATTGCTGTAATAAAATAACTTAAGGGAGAAAGGCCTATTTGAGCTCAAAGCCGGGAGGCACAGTCCATCCATACAGAGGACGTCCTGGTGGCAGGAGTTTGAGGAGCTGGTCACTCTGCACCCAGTCAGGAGACAGAATAGTTAGTGCTCAGCTTGCTCCCTCACTTATAACGCAGTCCAGAAGGCAGCTCACAACACACTGCCACTCACAGTTAAGGCTGTTCTTCTCACCTCAGTTAACTTAAGCTAGAATATCCCTCAAAGGCTTGAGCAAAGCCCCATCTAATCTAGACCCCTCCTCATGATGAGCCTGGAGGCTCAGCTCCTGGGTGATTCTAGATCCTGTCACCGTGTGGCCAGCCATCATATTCTGCACTCGCCCGACGGACGTCACACAGCAGCACGCCTCGCTCTTCAAGGGAGCGATTATGTCTTAAGAGCTGAGAGGAGACTCTGGGGTGCTTAGAACGGCCCTGAAAAGGAGGGAAGTGTGAGGAAGTTGCTCAGTTGCCATGTGAAGACAGCAGTGGTCATAGCTGTACATTGGCTATTGATGAGAGAAGCTGATAATCAGTGGGGGGGGGGGGGAGAAAACCTCCGAGATAGACTACGCTATGCCAATAGTCATACTGTAGTTGATATTACTGTTTTGCCACAAGATGCTACCATTGGATATGAACAGAACATTAAAACTTTTGCCTGCGATC
The DNA here is from genome assembly GCF_017639785.1 of Mesocricetus auratus. Lineage (NCBI taxonomy): Eukaryota > Metazoa > Chordata > Mammalia > Rodentia > Cricetidae > Mesocricetus > Mesocricetus auratus. Next base: position 8,320,418 of record NW_024429204.1, on the reverse strand, counting down.
GTTTCGCACTCTGTATAAATGGTTATTTCAATACAACATTTTATAATGAATATTATACATATAAAGTTTATTTTGTTGTGTTTTTGTTTGTATGAAAAATGGTGGCACTTTCCATGTTTTAGGAGACATCACTGGATTTAAGCATGATGGCATATGCTTGCTTTTCTACCCAGCGGTCTGAGGCAGGAAGATTTCTTCAGGTCAGCCTTGATACCATGGTGCAAATCATCTAAAAAAAACTATTTGAAAGGGAATAGTTAAGTTATTATTCTGGTTTTAGAATGTTCCATATTATATTCCTGGACTTCTAACTTCTACAGTATTATGATGATAATAAACTGGTCAAAACACAATCAATTTTGAATAACATAAGAGCTTTTCAAACATAATCTCATAAACTTTTAAAACTTTAGAAGAATATAGGTTACAAGTGTTTGGGGGAAAGTGTGTTTTCAAAATGAAGTGGTAAAAGCGAAATTTTTAAAAAGCTAATTTACTTCATGTGATTTGCCAAGACAATTGTGTTACTTAGTTTTGTCCTTGACTCTGATCGTTTCTCACTAACCAACGGTACACCACACAACCTTTGAACTATTCCCAGAGTCAGTCCTGTAAGTAACGTGCCCTCTTGTGCTCTGGTGGAAAACCAGTGGTTACTTGTGATTTCCTAAAATATACATTCTAATCTTTACTACATGTCATAAACGTCTAAAATCCGTACCCAACCCATCTCACCTGCCTTTGCTCTATGCCACCATTCCAAAATACACATCCAGTGCTCCCTGTGAGCCAGTGCTCCCTGTGGGATAGTGCTCCCTGTGGGATAGTGCTCCCTGTGGGATAGTGCTCCCTGTGGGCTAGTGCTCCCTGTGAGCCAGTGCTCCCTGTGGGCTAGTGCTTCCTGTGGGCTAGTGCTCCCTGTGGTCAGTGCTCCCTGTGGGTCAGTGCTCCCTGTCCCTTTAGAACATATCAGAGTCCTTCTGTCTGGAGGAGCCATCGTCGACTATGCCTGGTTCCTCCCTGAAGCTGTCCGCCACATCCTCAGCAACTCCTCCGTCTCTCCGTTTATTCTCATGGGATTTTGTGTGGAATAGCAACTGCTATTTATTGAGCACTTACTGGGTACTGGGCACGGTGCCTAACTAAGCATGTTACAGACACGACCTCATTTAATCTACCCAGCAGCCCTGTGAGGTAACTGTGGCACTTCCCATGCTGCCCTGTTACTCATTGTTTTTACATCTGTCCTTTCAGTGCGAGAGACCAGTCCTGTTCATCTTACACAATCATCTGATACTATAAGATATGATTGAATGGAGTTTGATCTGTGCTTACTTGTAGAATGAGTTTCTGTTCCACCAATCACACAGTCGTTAAGCCCCAAATAAACACACATAGACTTGTATTAAATGTAAACTATTTGGCCAATGGCTTAGGCTTCTTGCAGGCTAGCTCTCTCTTAATTGTCAACCCATTTCTATTGAACTATGTATTGCCATGAGGCTATGGCTTACCTGTAATCCAGCATGTTACTTTTTCAGCAGCAGCTTTTTCTCCCCAGACTTCTCCTCATCTGGAGGCACCTATACTGCCTGCCTAGCTACTGGTCAATCAGTGCTTTATTAATCAACCAATAAGAGAAACATATATACAGAAGGACATCCCACATCACTTACTCAGTGAACGAATGATGGAATGGGGTGAAATAAATAAGCCCGATGAGGTACATTTTAAAAGCAACTTGATAGAAAAGATTGGCTGTCACCACACTTCTGCAGCAGGGACACTGGGGGTGTGTAACATGCTAAGTCACATTTTTCTCTTCTTGCCACCAGGGTTCCCTATGGCATCTCCATGGTTCTCAAGATTCCTTCCCTCTTTGTTCTTGTTGTCCATCTTGGTGCAGTTGCAGAATCAGGGTACAAATGCACATCTCAAATGTGAGTAGCATTCTAGCAAGGCAATGAGATCAAGACTGCAGGAAGAGAGAACCAAGAATCGACCTGAAAATCTGGAGAAAGGTTGACTGTGTGTGTGTGTGTGTGTGTGAGAGAGAGAGAGAGAGAGAGAGAGAGAGAGAGAGAGAGAGAGAGAGAGAGAGAGAGAGAGAGAGAGAGAGAGAACATCTTGGTTTCCATTAGCTTGGCTGATACCCTAATACAGGAAGAATCACTATTCACTAGAGCTTTCTTCAAAACCTCCAGTGTTCCTTCAATAAACCTCATTCTCAGATTAAGATAAAAAAATTTAAGTCATCTAATACCTCACAGCCAAGAATAAAACAAAGACTTGAAATATTTGGCTCCTGATGAATATTGATTCAGCGAACACGCATAGCACAGGCTGGTAAACTTTTCCTCACACTAGCAGCCTCTGAGATGTTTCTCAGTCTCCCCTCTGCATGCAAGCTACTGAAAGCCAGTTATATTCAAGTGGTGTTGTATGAGAGAGGGATTAGGCTCTGTTATCTTATACCACATCCCTGATAATTCTAAATTAAGCAAGATATCTAATCTGAAAGTAGCAAGGGACAGAGCATGCTAAGTCACTTTTGTTCACTAATTCATTCATGTCACAGTTTTGTATGGGATTGCACTGACTGGCTGAGGGGTTACTCGAGTCAACATGGGATGTCTTTGAAGGAAGGGCAGCTATAACTGAGTTCAGTACATGTTTTGATAGAGCAAGACCATATGATGAACCTGGAGTAACTGTGTTAAGAGTAGCTAATCTATGAGGAAGAAATGGGCGAATACAGTCAATTGCATTCCAAAATAACGAAACTTTTAATTACAAGGATATTTCACTAGCGTTTTCCAGAGTTGCAGTACCAGAGACCAGCTAGACAACTAGAACATCCCATTTGACCTAACAATTAGACCAACATAATCAAACAAGTGCTTCTAACCCAATTTCTCAATGTTGATCTTTCATGAATAGTTAAATTAATAATAATGGCGTGGTTAGGAGGCAGAGTAAACCTCTAACAGTTATGAGCTATTGCATCTCCATATATGTCTCTGACATCCAATATGATTGCATCCTACTTCTGTTCAGATCACACCTTCTCTTCATGGACTCTGTCTTGCGCTGTGACTGTTACAGCGCTCGTCTGTTCCCTCTTATTTATTGTAAGTTCTTTGAGGTAGTGGACATGCTATTCACCTTTTACATACTCCCATGTCGACCCTTCTTCTGTTGAAGTGATCTAGTTTTTCTTTTGGATCACTTAGGCATAAGCTTGGCTGCAAATACTGTAAAATTTACAGTGTTGGCTTACACCGTGCGTTTCTCTCACATAGGAAAAGACTCAGTTACAGGCAGTCCAAGGTTGGTGCAGCACTTTAAGGAAGCCAGTGAGGACACGTGCTCTTTCCACATCATTCTACTTCCGTCATCCTTAGTGTTTAGCTTGTCAGCCCATTGTCAAGAAATGGCTGTTGACCCTCTCTAAGCACTGAATGATTTTGCACTCAAGAAGGAACTAGGTTGTGCAGACCCAAAAGACCATTCTGTCCCTATGTGTTACTGTTAAATGCTACCCTGAAATCAGGGGTGGTGATACATCCCTGTCCTACACTTGAAAATCTGAAGTGGGAAGATTGCAAGCTCAAGGCCATTGTGAGCTACATGACAAACCCCTGTTTCAAGAGAAAGAAGGAAAGGGAGAGAGGGAGGGAAGGAGGGAGTTAGGGAGGGAGGAAGTGAGGGAGGGAGGGAGGAAAGAAGGGCTTGGTCCCAAGGCAAAACAGAACAAAAAAGTAGTGTTGTAAACAGACCCTCCGCCACTAAGCCAGTAGCAGATCATTGATTAGAAATGGACACATGTTTACCCGAAGACCAATACTTGGAAATAGCTCACGAGAGAGAACTGGAAAAGGAATTTGTGTCTGCCAGACACATTGTACCACAACTTTTGATACTAATTAGAATTGAAAGGAACATTAAAAATTATTTGGCACCCCATACACGAAGTCTGACAGATGAGAAAACCATGGCCCGGCAATGTCTACGAAACTCAGCCAGATAATGGCAGAACAGAGTCTAGACTACGATCCAGCTATTCGAATTTCTAGGATATTGCATATTTCATTTATCTGTGCATGCATCATTTGGAAAACCTGTCTTGACAGCTTACACCCCCTTTCCAAAGGCAGAATTTTGAATGCTGTCCTTGGAAAAGGGGGTGTTTCTACTGTCTCTACCTTCCGGAGCAGCCAATGCATAATGGGACCAATAAGTAGGAAAGGTGACAAACCAAGCCGTTCACAGTTTCCATAGGACATGGCTTTCATCGGTTGTTTCCCTATGTAACACAAAAGACTGTGGGTTCTGTTGTTTGTTGAAATCCTAATCCAGGATGAACCCTACAGGCAGTGAGAATTCTGGTGTGCATGGAGTGCAATCTCCATTTGCTCCTCTGGCTGGGGTTGGAGCTCCGTGATGTGTGTTTGGCTAGCACAGGCAAAGTCCCGAGTATTAGCAAAAGAGCTCTGTGTCTCTCTGTGTGTTTCTCTCTGTCTCTTTCTGTGTGTCTCTGTCTGCCAGTCTTTCTCTCTTTCTCATTTCCTCTTTTTGCTTATAAATGCTCCCAGGAAATTTAAAGCCAATCATTTTTTGTTGCTGTCAAATTACTTTCATGCAAACTACTAGTGTAAATAAATAATATAAATGCATATAAATTAAAGAAGTATCATTCCATGCTATTTCTGGTCCTCCAGATAACCAGTTTTACCTATCTGGACATGTGAGTCACATTTGTGAAAGGTGTACATTTTCATTTATCTATAGGAATATTATGAGTGCTTCTTCAGAGCTCTGGTTTTGAATATTCCTCACACAACACTTAACCCTTAATTAAGAACTACAGAAGTTTTACTTCCTATTTCCTGAGTAATCACAATGTGATTTTTTAAATGAAACTCAGTGTTAGCTGCGTTTAGTGAGAACTATTGTATCATTGGACACCCTGGTGATACTTGCATTATGAATGTGCTTTTATCAAAATAGTAGAAGTGAGAGTCTAGTGGGTTCATACAGCCACCACCTCAGACCAGGGTTAAAATCTCACAATACATCCTATCATGTTTCAACTCTCAAGAGTTCAGCTCTCTTCATCACTGGAGATGAAAACAAAAAGATCCAATTCCTACACAATAGCAAGAATTAAATGAGATGAAGTAACATAGTTTTCTCTTGGTGACAAATGCTGAATAAATGGTAGCTACTATTACATTTAGGACAGTTAGTTAAACAAGACATAGGTAAATGAGCTTGAAATAAAAGTATATGTTAAAGTAGAAATAATTTGTACTGTTAGTGGATTTACATACATTTAGGCTTGGATTTTAGGAACTTACAGTTGCTCATAAGTATGTCATTTCTTATATTCAACATCTATGTTTTATAGTGTCCATAAGTTTGTTGTGATGTAAAACTATATTAGACCAGATGTAGAATTTATTCGTCAGTAATCTTGCTTCCACCAAGACCCTGTTCTAAAGAAGGGAGTCTATAAAAATTATATTTCCTAAACTATCACTTAAGTGTAGAAAGTGGTAGTGAACAGATCATTCAATCATAAATTTTATAACAACTCTGTAGTTTTCCTAAGCCAGTTTTAATCTGTTTGGGGTGTATAGTTTATCGGTTATACTCCAGTTTCCATGGCAACCAACGCAATCATAGCATACACATTCTGCAGCTGGGTAGACAGGCAGTCTCCTCTGAGCCTTCAACTTGCAAATCAGACAGAGCGTGAGTAAGAGGAAAGTGTTCTTCTCTCCAGAAGACAGAGCACGTTCTACTTTTCGGACAGCAGCCTCAGGTGATAGCCAAAACACAGCTTCCAAACAGACGCGTTGTCCAGGTTTCTCATGGAAAAACTTAGGCTTCTTTGCTGAAGACACAGAGACATTTCCTCTTCTGCTCTCAGAATCTAGAGCTTGGGTTAAATAAAGCCCAGTGGAAAACATACACAGAGCACTGGGTCTCATCCATTACTTAACGTCTCCTGTCTCCCGAAGGGGGAGTTATAAAACAACATGGTTTGTATGTTCTGAAACTAAAATATAGACAACGACAAAAATAATAAAGTTGCAGGGGTTACTGTAAAACAAGAAAAAGAAAGGGTCAAAGAAAAGTCTGTGAGGAAATTCACTAAGCACCATGATTTCCTGGAAACTAGAATATGCGAACAATCATGCTGCGTCTCTTAGACATCACGAAAAGCCATTGATCAAGATGTTTCCGTGGAAACCTTTCCTTAGAGTGTGGCAGGTCCTCATCTTTCTTTTCTTTGCTACTTAGCTTCTAGAAGGTCCTTGTGGAGGTGTTTTCCCCTTGTCCATGTGTTCTCAGCTTCTTGGCTCTGTGAATGTCTTTATCTGTCTTGGTTTTAAGTGGTTGATTCTGTATATGTGCTCTTCCTGGTAAGCTGTTAAATTCACCGCATGTAGCGAAAATTTCCCCATTGTTATATGTGAATACAGCGAAAGAACTCACTTGATTCACTGGCCACGTGTCCATTCCTAGCATAAGTTGGAGAAGCCCTCACTGCCTGGCCCCTCCCCACAGAAACAGTCTATGGCATCTCGATTACTATCTAGATGAGAAAGAAAGAACAACGGGCTTCAAGAAAAGTTGGTGGGACAAGAGGTCATGTGTGATATGAAAGCTGGAATGGAAGCAAGGCTACGGGAGCTGGTGGGGAGCACAAGGAAGAGAGAGAAGATGGGGAAGAGTCGGAGAAAAAACGACACATTCCTTGTAAGCCAACAAAAAAACGTAGATTAAAATAGATAAGCAGGGAAGAGAAAGAAGATGGGAAGAGAGTCGGAGGAAAACGACACATTCCTTGTGAGCCAACAAAAAACTGTAGATTAAAATAGATAAGAAAGCATCATAGAACTATATGTTATAATGTAAACCGTTAAAATTCTTAAAGATAAAATAAGAGAAATGGGTGAGCTGGAATATGACGAGGACTTTTTAGACAACACCAAAATCATGGTGCATGAGAGAATTGCTAATTAGGTCTTCATTAAAATGCATTACAAGAGTTACAAGACTGTTCAGTGAAAAGTAATGTCATGGAAATAAGGCAAGCTACAGAGTAGGAGGAAGCATTTGCAAATAGCCTATCTGGTAGGGCTTGCTTTCCTGCAAAGAACTCTTGAAATCCAGCAATAAAGGTCACTGGACAGCCGTGACTGGTGGGACTCACTATATAGTCAAAGTTGGGCTACAATTCCTAACGCTCCTCCTGCTTCAGCCTTCCAAGTGCTGACATAGCATGCTTGTGCAAACCACACTTGGTTTAAAGCAATACGGAATCAACCCGAATGAAAAAAAATCACAGCCCTTAGCAGACAGTTAACTAATGAAGGTATGCCATTCACAAATAGGTATACATATGTATGACCCGCATATTGTATTACAAATTTAAATAGCGAGCTATTGTTATGCATCAGTTTTCAAATGGTAAGAATCCAGAATAATGATGCCTGGAACACTGATTCCTGGTATCAAGCCAATGAGAATTCTCTCCTGTTGTTGTCAGGAGTACAAAACAGTGCTGCACCTCATTTGGAAGGCAGTTGGTGGTTTCTTATCAAACAGAATTCTTACCATAGAACCTGGCTATAGTCATCTGTGATCTGTGATACTTATTCCAAAAGGCCGAAGAAAAAAGAACATGTGCTCATGGGTTTCATTTGATCTTATCCAAAGGCTGAGAAGCAGGACACATGGATGTCTATAGCAGCTTCTTCCACAACTGCCCTAATGGGGAAGCAATAAAGATGCCTTTTCCAAGTGGGTGGATAAATAATTTATGGTGGATCAAGACAATTGTAGATGATTCTGCACCAAAGGAGACAAGCATCCAAAGGATGAACACACTTCATTGTCTCAAGAAAGCAAACTTGGATGCCTGCTACTAAGTGAGCAAAACCAGTTATGTAATTCTAACTGTATGACATTCTGGAAAGGGTGAAGCTGTAAAGAAAGTAGAAATATCAGTGGTTTCTAGATGTTGGGGCAGGAGAGAAATTAGCAGGCAGAGGGTTCAGGAGAACTTTACAGCAATCGACAACACTCTGTAAGGTTCTGTGTTAATGGATATATCCCATCACACATGTGTTCAGATCCACAAAATGTACAAAACTAGGAGCATGTGCAAATGTAAGCTGTAGATGTGCTGACTATAATGTCAACGTGGGTTCATAAGTTATGACACCGTACCTTCTTAGTAAGGGGATGTTGATAACCAGGAGGCTACCTAATATTGGGGAGAGAAAATGGAGCCATAGTTATGACAAATCTCTTTCTCTTAACTCTACTGTGAATCTAAAACTGCTTTTAAAAAATAAAGTCTTTAAAAACAAGGACGAAACACACAAAATGCCAGCACTGAGAAGAAGCAAATGCATAGCCAAGAAGCTATCTACAAATGATGCCTGCAATTATAAAAGAAAATTAATTTTCTCTAAGGAAGTGCAGTGGTATATCAACCACATTCCAGGGCAAGTCTTATGCTCACGAGTGGTTGGCCAACACAAAATGGACTCCATATCTGTTTCTGTTTTGTTTTGTTTTGTTTTTAATGTGAGAGAGCATTTTGTTTCATTTTGTGTTGTTTTGATATTTTTCCATCTTAAGATTTTTGTCTATTTGTTTTGATTTTCATTTTTCTGGTTTGGGTGGGTATTTTGGGATAGAGACAGCAGGAGAGAGAGAGACAGAGACAGAGAGACAGAGACAGAGACAAAGACAGAGACAGAGAGACAGAGGGCAGATAGAGAAGTGGAGAGAGTCTGGGATGAGTTGGTGGATAGGAAAACATGATCAAACACATTGTATGAAAAATTTTTAAGAACAAGAACACCATTAGAAACATTTCCAAAATAAATCAAAATTACATTCAACTTTACTTTTTTCTTCCTTTGGTGTTAGAGTTCTCTGGGATCATTGGAAAAGTTGACTCTATTAAGTAACTAGCTATATATCCGCTGAATGATAATAGATGATTGGCAAAGAATTCTAACCATTTGATAACCTGGAATTTCATTCATTCTCAGAAGCCATGCGAACAGGATATAGGCTGTAGTTTTGCTCGTATATAGATAATGTCACTTGGCAGAAGAGTTCAGACTCACACCGCTGGTACTCTTGAGTGTTTCTTGCAGAATCCCTAGTCATTCCGGTTTAATTAAATGCCGATTGTGTGGGCCTTGTTTCAGGCTTTAATATGAAAGGCATCTGTCTCAGAGACAGCACACCTTAAGTGGCTTCATTTTGCCCTTTGGGAAACTGAGACCAAGAAAGCCAAGCTCTGCTTAGTAAGTTAGAAATGGAGTTTAAACTAACCAGGTTACTGACTGCAAGTCCAGTGCTTGCCCTACATTTTTAATAACCAGGGAATATACTGAGGCTGGGAAGGTAATAAAGTGGGTAATATATCTGCTGCACAATGGGGAGGGCCTGAGTTTGACACCAAGCATCCATGTGGAGGGAGGGGCAAAGATGGGTGAACATGATTGTAATCCAAGCAGTTACTTACCAGAGGAAGGGTCCAGGCATGTTACTTCTCCTGAGTCCTACATCGTGACTGACTGTGCCGCTCTTTCCCAGAATCCTCCTTGACTCCTAGTCCCACCTAACTTGCTTCCCTATTGGCCAACAGTGCTTTATTTACATATACACAGAAGGACTTCCCTCATCACACACACACACACACACACACACACACACACACACACACACACACACGCAAGCTCTCAGTTCATAAAAGACCATATCTGAAAAACAAGATGGGAAAGTGACTGAGGACATCTTGGCCCCATTTTATAACCCCACACACACACACACACAAACTACTCTCACACACATGTGCACACACAGATGAGTTTACTATATAGATCGGTGGTTCTCAACCTTCCTAATGATACGAAACTTTAATGCAGTTCCTCAAGTTGTATTGACTCCCAGCCACAAAATTATTTTCATTGCTACTTCAGAACTGTGATTTTGCTACGGTTATGAATTGTAATGTAAATATATGTGTTTTCCAATGGTCTTAAGCAACCCCTGGAGAAGGATCGTTTGACCCCCCCCCAAAGGGGTCATGACTTCCAAAGTGGTCATGACCCACAGGTTGAGACCACTGTTATAGAGTGACTACTCACTTGCGTTGGTTTAGTATGCACTATAACTAGTTTTCCCAGGGCACCCCATCCTTCCCTACTCTTTGGCCTAATGGGTACAGAACATTAGAGCACACAGGACAGCGACTGAATTCATCTTCTCTCATTATTATCATGCTGGCTTCAGCCCATAACATTGTCGGCATATGACTACAAGGGACTTTCCCCCATTAGTTACTTGAGAATTTTGTACTATGTTTCAATCATACCCACCCACATCCCAACTCATCTGTTAACCCACATTTCCCTACCCGTCCAACTTTGTGCTCTACATTTTTGTTTTCAACTGTGAGGTGTAAATTGCACTGCCCATGTGTGCATAGGTGTGTGGGCCTTTTGCCGGAGCATGGTTAACCCACCAGCAGCAAGCAACACACTTAACAGAAACTGATTCCTCCCCTCCTAGCAACTGTCAATTGTTGATAAATAGCTCCTCCTCTATGGGTGGGAATAACGTGCCCACCTCTCCTCTAAAAATAGTAAACATCTCTCTCAGTGAAGCAGGTAATGCTGGAATCATCTTGTAAACTAGCATTCTAGTTTGCATGCATACCTGAAAGGGCACGAATGACTGTGTCTTCCTCTTTCAATAGCCCAGTGTATTTCTTCGATGTCATTATTGACATATTTCCCCAAGAGCAAAGTATTAGAGAGGGCAATTAGATGAAGTACAGATTGGCACACGTGTCACATTCTTGCTGTGAACACAGTGCCTTGCTAACGATGATGGGGAAGAATGTGCCAAATGTATCCTAAATATTTGTGTAAGAGATTTCTTCGTGGTGTTTTTTACTCTCCAAAGAAATTTTGGAAATGTGTTTTAGTTTTTCAGTCCTAAATGGATGACCTGTATTCCAAGGTATTAAATAAACCTGTTTTAGAACTCGCCATTTCTCTCATCTATCTTGAGATCACTCACATTTTCCCCCCACCAAAACTTGATTGTGAGAGCTATTGCTAAAGACACTGCACACTGGGTCATGGGACATGGAGAAATTCAGCTGGTATTACCAGAAAATGCTTTACAGGCTTGGGGGTGGGGGAGTAACCGATGGTCTTTCCTGACTCTTAAACCCTTAAGCAATAGTCATGACTCGCCGGGCCAGATCTGTATATTGGTGTCACAGAAACATGAATGTTATGGGGAAACTGACTACTTTCTGTTTGGATTTAAGGCCCACTCTGCATGCTTGGTACTGTAAATCTTGTAAGGTGTTTTTTTCTCTGTTGGGGTCCTGCCACCCAGCTCCCAAATGATTCACACATGGAAGCTCATTCTTAGTTATGAATGCCCATTTTTAGCTTGGCTTGTTTCTAGCTTTTCTTAAATTAACCCTTCTAACTTTTCTCTCTGGGTTTTATCTTACTTCTTTTTATTATTTTTTTAATTTTTTAAACTTTTGTGGTTTTTGTTTGTTTGTTTTTTAAGACAAGGTTTCTCTGTATTGTTTTGGAGCCTCTCCTGGCACGCGCTCTATAGACCAAGTGCTGGGATTAAAGGTGTGTGCCACCACCACCCAATTCTTTTTTGTTTGTTTGTTTGTTTTTGTTTTTTGTTTTCTTTTTTTGTTTTTTACGAGACAGGGTTTCTCTGTATTGTTTTGGAGGCTGTCAGTCCAGCCTGGCCTCGAACTCACAGAGATCCGCCTGCCTCTGCCTCCCGAGTGCTGGGATTAAAGGCATGCGCCACCACCGCCCGGCCACCGCCCAATTCTTTCTTACTATATATCTTTCCTTTTTCCTCGGTGGCTGGGTGGCTGGCACCTGATGTCCCCCTCTCCTTATCCTCTTATTTCTCCTCCTATTTATTCTCTATTCCACCAGGCCCGCCTATCCTTGCTCCTGCCTCACTATTTGGCCATTCAGCTCCTTATTAGGGTCATCGGGTGTTTTAAAGAGGCAAAGAATCACAGCTTCACAGAGTTAAACAAATGCAGCATAAACAAAAGTCACACACCTTCAGATAATGTTCTACCACAGAATCTGTCCAAGAACTCATGGGGATCTCATGGGCTTTATGAATGAACCTACTATGATTTCACCAAAAGGACATGGTATCATATCAAGCTGTCCTCTAAATGTATGTCTCTTCATGTATAAATTAGAGCATTCTTGGAACTCATAAGGGAAACTTCTTTGTGTGGTAAAACTGGTTAGTGTAGGAAGAACTTACGACTATGGAGTGCTCAGCTACAAGTGGGACATCAGCTTCACATTCCATCTCCCTGCGACTCAGGGGACATTGCAGAAAAGGGGGTGGCAAGATTCTAAAAGCCAAAGGTTGGGGAAGACTGTGATAAAATGATGTCTTCTGAACACGGCATGATCACAGAACGCATGAACACATCCCAGCTGTGGTTGACGGCACAAGATCCATCTGGTAAACCTTCCAGCGTAGAAGTGGGAGAGGCTTACGAGCACACACCCTTAGCTGAGGAACTAAGTTGATGGCAGCTAGCAGAGGGAGAGTCTGTTTTCTTTAGGGGTGTGGTTCCTGGTAAGTCCATCATGCTCCTGTGGATGGACCCACACCCAAGTGTCTATGAGCAGCAGCTATTGGACTCAGAACTTTATGAAAAGAATGACAAGAAGGAAAAAAAAAGAATGACAAGGAGGAGGAGGAGACAGGAATTTGGGAGTGAAGCAAGGATGGGAGATGAGTCAGGAGGAGTTAGGATGTAAAGGTGATAAAAATACATTGTACATTTGAAATCCTTAATAATAAAAATATATATACTTAAAATACCATTGGCTTTTTATATTTATTTGTGAATAACCCCCCATTATATAATTTCAAAAAGAGAGCACATCAACACCTTTCATTACAGCTTTGTAGTCATCTGAAGTCAGAACTGTTGAAAAGCCACTGCCCTTATTTCAGTGTTTCCGATGAGGAAGATAAATAAATATTACAAATGTCACTTTGGTGAGGTTATTAACAACCTTAAATTGTAGGGAGGTGCCTCTAAAGGGAGAAAACGGATGATAAAACACGTCTGCATGAAATGGCTTCAGAGTGAAAGCAAACAGCATAACCAAAAAGTATACCACCCAACAGGAAGTGGAAAGAACGGATTTTAAAATGTTCCAGAGAAATAAGATCGTTACAAAGGAAAGCTGAGGGGGTAAAATATCAAACCACTGTGACTCATCAATTGAATTTTCATTGACAAGGAGCAATGTCACAATGTAGCCAGTTTATGCCAGCTTCATTAAAACATACTAATTAGAATCTTTATGCTTCATAGTTAACTCATCTTAAAAATATTGTTAGAAACACCCAGCATCCTGCAAAGTGTATGTGACTTGGAACAGTTTTTCCCCCCAATTGCAATGTCAAACGGTAACCAAAAACTGGACACAGAAACTGACGTATTAGAAAGACCTGGGCGGGAGGGGGTCTCAAAAGCAGTGTGAATGTTTCCATCCTACTTGTCAATCAACATTAATTAACTTATCTGGAGCTTCAGCTTTTCTTTGTCCAGGAAGTAGAATTTTTATTCTTGTGCCTTCTTTATACTTGCAAGATGACACATATTTTAACATGGTGCCTGGTAGATTTTTACATATTTCCCTTTATGATTTTGATAATCCTGAACTCTAATTTTATCTATTAAAATAGAGACTATTATTTCTTCCCGTAGATGACACAGCATAAATAAGATGGAGGCTACTGTGGAAAGTCTAGGAAATAAAGATGCATCTAAATTAAAAGAAGCGTTACTTCCGGAAAGTTAGATGGCCAGCTGAGAAGCCCAAATAAATATATTGAAGAAATGATGCTGCACCCCCTGTACCTCTGACACTTGTATGTCATGGAAATTTTGGCAAGTCCCCATTGCTTTAACACACTGTTGGGGCAGCACTGATTTCAATGATTTTGTTCTGTCTGTTCTTGAATTTTCCCAAGGAAGCCTGATAACTTTTTTCTGGTCCTTAAAATTTAGATTTTCAACCTATTGTTGCAATATTTATTTTACATAAGGAAATAGCTAAATGACTGGTGAACACCATTACCTTTTGGTTGGATTTTAATAAGAAAGGCATATGCTTTCATTGCTCGGTCTGGAAATACCTTTTTTTGGGGGGGGGTGTTTCTAGACGGGGTTTCTCTGTGGCTTTGGAGTCTGTCCTGGAACTAGCTCTTATAGACCAGGCTGGTCTGGAACTCACGGCATGCTGGGATTAAAGGCATATACCACCACCGCCTCGTCTTTGGAAATATCTTTTTCAAATAAACCTCAGGATAGATTTATGAGAAAGCCACCTCAACTTTGTTTTTGTTTAACACATCTGTTAGTGTTTAGAGAGTAGTATCTGGTCAAGTCACAATAGTTTTCTCTCCTATGTTCTGTTTTTTTTTTGTTTGTTTTATGAAAAATATTCCGAGACTGTCACTTTTTTTAAAGCAATAATTAGATAAGTATAATCCTCAGGCCCTGTCCTGTAACCTAGAGGGCTATTATCACTGAAGATGGCCACTTCTGCTTTAAAAAAAATCACTTTTTGGGGAAACCGATATTTAAATGGCAAACTAAAGCTTCACTGTACATATTGTATTTTATTAGCTATCATTTTCATAAGAGTTTTGTGAAGCTTTTAATATTTATTGTTGTTTGTTCATTGTATATATATGTCCTCTCTGTGTGTGTGTGTGTGTGTGTGTGTGTGTGTGTGTGTGTGTGTGTGTGTGAGAGGGGGGGGAGACGGGGGGGAGGAAGGGAGAGAGGGGGGAGAGGGAGGAAGGGAGGGAGAGAGACAGAGAGAGAGAGAGACAGAGAGGAGGGGAGGGAAGAGGGGGGAAGTGTCAGAGGACAACTTCTCAGAAATCAGTGGGTCACTTGTCTCCCTCTGCCTTTTTCTGAGGTAGGGTCTCTCGTTATTTCTGCTGTTGTCCTGTCTCCACCCCCACCTCCTCTAGGAGTGCTACACAGACTTAAGTCACCCCATCCGGCATTTTTACATGTATTTGGGGGCTCAAATTTATCAGTGCTCAAATTGTATGCCCTACCCCATCTTACCAGCCCAGGTTTTGTATTTTAATTTCTGGACCCCCTTTAGAAGCCAGCTTCGTAATTATCAACACTTTACAGATAATGAAAATGCAATTTAGAACGTTTAGATTCATGAAAAAGTTACAGGCTGCGCAGGATGTCAGGTAGTTCTAGAACCCATGTTCATGAGACCTGTGTGGTGTTCCTGTAATGAGCTTGGGTGTTTCTGCTTTTTTCCCCTGAATGCCAGCTTGTTTCCTAGAAAGCAAGAGCTGCTGTGGTGAATCAACAGGAGGCCGACTCTTCTATTCCTTCTTCATTTACCTAGCCTTGGGAATTCTACGTGTTCTAATGACTGCAATCTTCCCATTTGTTCATCCTGCAGTCCTTACCTTGGCCTCTATCTGGTACTCAAATTCCAAACCACATTACTGACCTCTGGCTAGGTATCTTCCTAATGTTACACCATCACAAGATTACACAGGACCAAACTGGGCCACCTCTTCTTCTGAAATAGTTTTCCTTTCCATACTACGAAGTTGCTGTGGACTGACTCTCTCTCTCTCTCTCTCTCTCTCTCTCTCTCT
This sequence comes from Mesocricetus auratus, assembly GCF_017639785.1. Taxonomy (NCBI): domain Eukaryota; kingdom Metazoa; phylum Chordata; class Mammalia; order Rodentia; family Cricetidae; genus Mesocricetus; species Mesocricetus auratus. The sequence goes on along the minus strand of NW_024429204.1, from coordinate 8,304,632 downwards.
CTCTCTCTCTCTATCTCCATACCCTGTCAGTTACGTATTTATATTCGTTTACATATAATGTAGTCCTTAAATAGTTACGGGGTACTCTCTATGCTTCCAAGGCTAGAGCTGGGAGGTAGAATATCCACATATCATGCCTCTTAGTCTCACCGTGGCTGGATTTCAGACTCTTATTTATTATCTTTCACATCTACTATTCCCCATTCCCACTGCCAAAGTGTTCATTTTATTGTTTCGTCAAGCAGAATTCCCCATCTGGTAGCCTGTCCCTTCCTCTTCTCTGCCTGTCCCCAGACCTGTCCCGTTTCTGAGACCCTACCTAACCTCCCTATTCCTACCAACGATGGGTCCTTCCAAGTCTTACTGGGCAATGTTGGTCTTTGTGTGATTTTAATGTTTTCTATTGCTAGAGGCGCCATGTGCAAACCTATTAATCTGTACTTGAAGGAGCTGCTGCTGCTGGAGCAACCATGGTCAAACCTATTAGACTCTACAACTCTTCCCCTTTTGCAGCCTCGTTTCCCTCATAGCTGCGCTTCTCAAGCACGCCTTCACGCGGAGTCAGCGGGTATCTTATTAGAGATAAGCATCTCTGGTCTGCCAATGAATCAGCACGAAGCATGCCTCTGAGAACCTGGAAAACAGCCCTGGTCATCCAAGAACTGGCCTGGCACTCATGGCTAGGCTGTGATGTTCTCCTGTTGAGGGCAAGCAATCCCAAAAATGCCAGCATCAGACAAAGCCACTCGGAGACGGTGACAGGCAATCTGCAATCTAGTTTAAACACACAAAGCCAGGACCAGACTGCTATAAATGCCACACAGCTCCCATTCTGATTGATTGTTTCTCCTTTGTCAGTTATAGTTTTAGTATGACTGGGTTCTTCCATTTACCAGGTACGCATTATTAAGGGACCCATTCATAGAATTAGGCCTGGCTCCTGGCAATGTCTAATCCAGAGGACACCCCTGTTTCCTTATGTAATACAAACTCAAGTCCTTTAACAAGATACTCAACTCAACATCTTTTTAGCAAGATACTCCATTGTTCTCCAATGGTGTGTGGTTTCTTTCTTTGAAATAATAATAATTAATAAACAGACTTCAACTACTTTGGGTGGAGGGCATTTAAGAAATCACATAAAACTGTATTTTACTGAACCCCCATCTTAGGGTTTCTATTTCTGTGAAGAGACTCTATGACCATGGTGACTCTTATAAAGGATGACATTTAATTGGGTCTGGCTTACAGTTTGGGGGTTCGGTCCATCATTATCATGGTGGGAAGCATGGTGGCATGCTGGCAGACACCGTTCTGGAGGAGGAGCTGGATCCACGGGCAGCAGGAGGAGACTTGGACACCTTGAGATCCTCAGACCTCAAAGCCAGTGACACACCTCCTCCAGCAAGGCCACACCCCTTCAGCAAGACCACACCCCTTCAACAAGGCCACACCTCCTCCAACAAGACCACATCCCTTCAGCAAGGCCACACCCATTCAAGAAGGCCACACCTCCTCCAGAAAGGCCACACCTCCTCCGGCAAGACCACACCCCTTCAACAAGGCCACACCTCCTCCAGCAAGGCCACGCCCCCCAGTAGTGCCAGTCCCTATGAGACTACCAGGTCATTCTCATTCAAACCACCACAGCCTCAAATCTGAACTCAAGATTGACAGCCACTGCTGCGGCCATTCTGCCTTTCTCGACAAGAGGCATCTTCCTGAGCCTTGCTTATGAAATCGCTTCTTTTCTTACATACCTTTCATGGCAAGAACTGCTGCCCGAAACCAAGTTCAAACATTCTGACCGGGTGGGATGGAGCAAGATGAACTCTTTAATATCAGACCCTGTAGAGTAAAATATAAGAAAAAAAAATCCCAGATCTCTTCCAGGACCAATCCTAAAAAGAATTCCCAGGGAAAGTGCCAGAGTCTAAAAAGAGAGAGAGAGAGAGAGGAAAAATCTGGCTTCAATGAGTGTGAAAGCAGTAAGTGGTAAATGAATGAAAAGTAGTTATGAATTGCAGGTGGTTCTAGAACTATCGACAGAGATTCTTGGGCACCTGTATATGTTGGCTGTATTTCTTGCAATTGCATCGTTTTAAGAAAGTATTATATAATTACCAGTGTTTAAGAAACATAGAATGTTTTACTGACATTGTATTTTCCTCTAGTCACTCAACAAATACTCTTACACCACCTTTCGCATGCTGGGTACAGGCAGTACAAAATTAAGAAAGATCACTGTTTTTATTACAATCCGGAATTTATTAGCAAAAACAAATAATTACATTTAAAGGGACTTCAAATTGTGTTAAGAACCGAGCAAGATGCTATCTGACTGTACAGTAGGAATTTCTGGAAAAAATGGATTTCAATAGACACCTATTAAATTCAAACGTAATCCTTTTATATAACCATTTAATACACATTATAACACGTTTTCTGAAACATATATCTTATTTTTAATAATGATAATAAATAATAATAAAAGTTTTGGGAACTTTTTTTCACTTTTCATATGTGTGTGTATGTTTGGGCAGGTGACATACGTGTGCATGGATGTGGAGACCAAATGATGACCTCAGCTATCACTTCTCATATGTTATCTACTCTGTCCTTTTTATATAAAGTTTATTTAAATCAGAAACAATCTTATTTTACATATCAATCCCAGTTCCCTCTCTTTCTCATCCTCCCATGTCCCCCACCGACCCCCTTAACCCATCTCCTATCCACTCACCCAGAGAAGCTGAGGGATCATCAAAATCTGTCAAGTCATTTGGGCAGGGCCTAGGCCCTCCACTGTGTATCTAGGCTAAGAGAGCATCCCTCCATGGGAAATGGGCTCCCAAAGTCCATTCGTGCACTAGGAATACATCCTGCTTCCACTGCCGGAGGCCCTATAGACTGCCCAGTCCTCCTAGCTGACACCCACGTTCAGCGGGCCTGGTTCCATCCTAAGCTGGTTTCCCAGCTGTCAGACTGGCGTCCATGAGCTCCCACTTGTTCAGGTGAGCTGTTTCTGTGGGTTTCCCCAGCCTGGTCCTGACCCCATCCACCCTGTTCTGAAGGCAGAGTCTTTCACTGACCCATAGTTACTAAGTAGGATAGCATGGGACTCTTCTGTTTCTGCCTTCCTGCTCTGGGATCATAAAGTCATACCCAACTTTTAAAAATGTGGTTCCTAGAGGATCAGACTCGAGTCCTTGTGTTTGAAAGGCAGACACTTTTCTAATAGACCTGTATCTCCAACCCTAGGGAACCTCTCTGAAGCCTCCCCTCCCTTTACTGCGCTCTGTTGTTAAGGATGTTGCCCTCTCCTCCTATCTTCCCAGCATCCTGAGTACTTTGTGGTCTTCAATTCAAGTGAACTTTGCCATCCTAAAGTCTCTTCTTTGGAATGAACTATCACTTAGTTTGTCCCGTCAGATCTACATCTGGATACCCAGCCGCCGAATATCACAACGGCATTGCAGACACTGCCTGCAGGCTTTCCCAGGAATTGCTGCCACACAAGTATGTTACTGTCTGATTACCTTCTCGGTAACATGCAAACCACACGGGTAGCAAATGGCAGGAATACAGAGTCCAGCCTGTCTCGTCCAGTGACACATGTTCTCTCAACACCTAACACCCTTCTTTGCTCTGTGTGGGAATGGCGAGCACACAAGAAATAGCAACGAGTCTTTAGATGACAGAAGGAATAAAATAGAGAGGTTGAAGTCAATGGAAGTAAATAACTCAAAGGACCCTGGATCTCGCTAGAGATGGGTGGGTGGCATCCTGAAATGATTGCTACACCCTCTCCCAAGGTCCTTGTGGCTGCAGAGAAGGTGTGCAGCAGGAGGCCCACACGCACTCACATTCCAAACCAGGAGAACTTGTGGTTGGAAGGGGATTATTGAAAGAGATACGTTCCTTTTCGAAAGAAGCCTACGGTCTTGCTGAGGAGACTGAGGAACAGGAAGTAACCTGACATTAATTAAAGATTAGTTATAAGGGACTCGGCCTAAACCATGATGGAGGAAGAATGGGTGAGTTGGAGAAATCACATCCATTTAGAATCTGTAGTTACATTCTTCGATGTGCTTTCCAATGTCGACTTATCCGTTAAAGCACAAATTGGCAAAGACTAAGAACCATGATTGTTCAATTGACTAAAGCCATACTTGCAATTACTCACCCTGGATGTCTTAAGACGCACACAAATGTGTGAGGCAATTATAAAATCTTTCTTGCTGTGTCCATTGAGGTCCAATTCACATTGCACCCTCCACTAACCTTCAGGGTTAAATACTAAGACACCAACTTGCTTCAGTGTTCCGTATGATCAGTACTTTATCAGAACTACGTAGTATGGGTCTTGTTTATCCTCCTAGGGAAATGGATGCTTGGCCGTGTTTCCCAGACAAAACTGGCGTATTGTGAGTTTCGTGTCTTTGTATTAATTTTCTATTGCAACACATCAAATCTCCCCGAAGCTCCCAGTATTTACTCTCCTACATAGTTTCTCAAGATCAATAGTCTGAGAGGATTGTAGCTGTGTTTCTTCAGGTCAGTCTCTCGGGAGACTGCGGGCAGTCAATGAGCTGGTGCTACAGTCATCCAAAAAGTTTAAATGGGACATGAGGACCCGCTTCAGAGCTTGCTTACACGGGTATTGGCTGGGTGACTCCGTTTCTCACCACACGAGTCTCTGCATAGAGTAGCATGGGACCTAGCAGCTGGATTCCCCAAGAATGAAGCACTTTGTGATCCCCTGACCTGCCACGTGGCAGCATGGGTGGCCCTGAGGTTCTAAGGGTGGGGGAGCTGTCCCTGCCCCCACTAGCTGCAACACTTGGGAGAGCAGGCCCTGTATCTCAACTGGGCGAGTTAGTAGAACCAACCATGTTGGCAGAGGTGTGAGTAAACCAGCCCTGAAGTCCTGAGTGTGGGGGAGCTGTCCCCATTTCTTGTCTGTCATGTGACCGTGGGGGTTGGGGAGAGACGTCCACCCTTACCACTGGCCCCTTATTGCCTGCAGCAGATGAGTGAGCCGACCCTCCCTCCCCCTTACCAGCTGAGGCACTCAGGTAGGCACGCCCTGCTCCTCACCTGGTGAGCATTGTAGCTCTGACCCCTGTTGATGGAGGTGTGGGCGAGCCAGCCCCGATGTGGTCAGCATGGGAGACCTGTCCTCGTTACTCATCTGTCCTGTGGCAGCGTGGGTTGGGGAGAGAGTCCCCCCCCCATCAATGCCTGAGGCAGGTAGGAGAGCCGGCCCTGAGGTCATAGCAGCAGGAGAGCTGGCTCTGCACCTCATCAGCTGCAGCACTGGGGGAGAGAGGTCCCTACGTCTCTCCTGAGGGACACAGCGGAGCTGGCCCTGAAGGTGTAGGTGCCGGAGAGGTGACCCTGAGGATGTGAAAACGGGAGAAATGGCCCCGCCCATTGCTCATCACTACAAGGGGTGAACTAGCCAGGGCAATGCTGGAGAGCTCACCCTGGTGGTGAAGACAGAGGAGAGCTGGCGGGCTGACCAGCCCTGTAACTACCCAGGCCCAGAGCCAGGGTTATGAGTTGGCTCACCCAACATCCACCCCATCTGTGATCCGCTGGGGCATGGGAAGGGACAATTCCTGCAGACCCAAAGCTGCAGGATCTCCACAATGGGACATCCAGGGAGAGTTCTAGCGAGGGCCCAGCGCTGATGATGTAGCAGAGACCAGAGGCCTTGAACCAGACCGAAGGCTCTTGTGATACACGTTTACATGTAAAACTGCGCGGGTTAAGGGGTTTACTTCGTGACTCATTACAGCTTCCGTGACGAGATTTTTCCCCTTCTTCCTTTTTAATTTTTGTTATTATTGTTTTATTTTGGGGTGTGGGAGGCTTCAAGGGCGGAGGGCAGATGCCAGGAGATGGGACATGGGTGGGATTAGGATACATGATATGGAAGACAGGAAAACCAAATTTTAAAAAGTTCAACAAAGGGATGACGCAGGTTGGAGAAGGAAGAAAGTACAAAGATTGGGGGGTGGGGCAGTAAAGGAGAGAGAAGCCGGAAAGATAGGAGGAGTAGAGAGAGACAAAGGAGAATCTTTTGTGTATTATACGCCATGTGTTCAACCTTATTCTGCTCCATTAACTAACTCTCTCAGTGAGAGTGGCCCATGCCGGGACAGAAGTAGCAGCAATCTTGGGCCATTGGGGCTATTCTAGAAGTTGCATACAGAATACTCCTTTGCAAAATATTGCGCTGATTATTGATTGAAGCTGGTACCTTCATTTTCTCATGTGCTCATCGACTCCCTCGTGAAATTTAAGTTAATTCCAAACGGCCCATGAAAGTGTGTGGGGCTTATGCTTTAGCCTGGAAACAGCAGATTTCTGCCCTTTGACGGGTTTCAGGCTTTTGAGAATGAAAATAGAGCCATCTATTCCCACTTTGTTTTCCACTGAAAGCTGCAAGTTACAATTTCTTCCTTGTTTTGGTTTCTAAGGCTGTCAGCATAACAGAACAAAACTCTCCTGAAACTTATAATGTCAGACAGAAAACAGAAAACCTTCTCCCTCCAGCCAACTGAAAATATTCGTATCCAAATCCTTTGCCACAGACCAAACCCGGTTTCACTGTAGAAATGAGCAATTGTCAAATATCAAGTAAATAGAGAACTGTGTTAGCATGGGCATTGGTTTATTTCATACATGCTTGAAGTAATTTGGGGGCATGAACCTTGGGCTAAGAGAAAGCAAAAATTTCCCAAAGGAAACCTAACCCACTGCTGTGACTTGACTTTAGGATAACATTCATTTCAGCCAGGTAGAAAGAGGATATTAAAAGCCCAGATATTGCTCTCTGCTGTTCAGGAGTTTATAGAGAGCAAGTTATCAGTTGGCTCCTGGTGTCTTTATCAGTGCCAGCAAGAACAAACACTGGTTTGATAATCCCCCTTCATGCCTTTCCGAAAGCAGCCATGATGTGGTCGTTTCTCGAACGCATGCCTTCTTTGGCAGCACTCAGAGAGTCGTCTGGGGGAAGGAATGATGCCAACGCTCTTGCTATGGGATTCTCAGACAGCCATCTGCATTTGTACTCAGCCACAGAGCACCAGACAAGTGTGTGACAGATGGGAGACGAGACTGTGCTCACTTGAGTAACTTAGCTGAGCTGAACTTCTTTAAAAGTATCATGAGAGTAAGAAATGCCTACACTGGCAGATAGATACATTAGGATGCTTACATGGATCAAAATGCTACCCAAGTTAGCATCAAGAAACTTTGTCTTCTCCAGGCTGGAGAAACTCACAGAAACAGCTGATCTGAACAAGGAGGAGCTCATGGACCCCAGACCGATAGCTGGGAAACTGGTATAGGACCAACATAGACCCCTTGATCGTAGGTGTCAGTTAGGAGGCCTGGGCAATCTATGGGGCCTCTGGTAATGAATTAGTATTTATCTCTAGTGCATGAATGGACTTGGGGAACCCACTCCACATAGAGGGACACTCTCTCAGCCTAGACACACAGGGGAGGACCTAGGCCCTGCTCCAAATGATGTGACATGGAAGGCCTCACTCTCCTCTCCCTGGGGAGCAGAAAGGTGATGGGGTTCACGGGGGGGGGGGGCAGGAAAGGAGGGGAGGGAGAAGGAACTGGGATTGACATGTAAAAAAAAGCGTGTTTCTAATTTAAATTTCAAAACAGGAAAAAAGTTTTAAAAAGAAAAATGTTGTCTTCTTATTTTTGTGTCATGTCACAAGGGTCTGGAAAGAGTCGGCCAGTAAGCTTTTATACATACATACATGCATACATACATGCATGCATACATACATACTTGCATACATACATAAAACCATCGCTCTATTTTTCTGTCTGTACTGGAAAAAAATCTGTATGTGGAAGCTTTTCTACCATTCGCACGCAGGACATCATATTGTTAACCGAATTCTGGACACTCTGAGAGAATTGAGCTGAGTATTTATTTATGCGCCATCCAAAGTCAAAGCGTGATGTAGGAAAACTTGTATTTTAGAATGCTATGCTGTGTGCTGCAACATGATACATTAGGTCGTAGCGAAGCTGCAGTCCCTAATTCAGACGGGATTCAGTTTCTCTGCTTAAATTTTATTACGGTCTAGGTCATCGATATCAAATGAATCAACCCAACCATGAGAGCTTTGCTAATACGAGAAGAACATTTTAATGGATCAAGAAACCACTCCATGAAGTTTCACACAAAACACATCACTCACTTCAGGGACACTGGCTGGAGTTTTTACTAACCTAGGTTTACCAAATGCATTGGCAACCACCGTTGTCTCCGGTCTCTGCAGGTTTGTGGTACAGCATCAGACTAAGCCTTCCACTGGATAGGTATTTGAACTGAAGAAGGAGGCACATCATCACCACATTAAAATCAAAAGTCGATAGTTTGGTGTTCAACCCTTTGTAGAGTTGCTTCTACTCTCAAACTAGCCAAACTGTGGTACTGAACCTTCTTGCAATTCCTTTTTTTTTTTTTTTCCCCTTCCACTGATTGAAAACTATACGGCCTCCTTCTTGCCCTCACAGTCAAGATGAGTCAGCATCTCTGCTCCTTCCAAGCCATTTGTTATCCCACTACAACTTTTAGCTTAAAAGCTTTTCGCACCAGAACTTACTGTAATTCTTTTCTTGTCGTACAATCTTGGCTTCCTTGTCGCATCCATACTGGCTACATTGCTTTTTGTTAATTAAGTTTGCTCTTTAATGATTTCATGTAAACATAGAACACATTCTGAGTACTTTTTTTCTATTTTCTGATTTCATTTTACATTCCAACCACAGTTCTCCCTAACACCCCTCTTCCCACCTACCCTACTTCCTCATATTCCCCTCCCCTCCCCCCTAGGCCACCCCTCATCCACTCTTCCTCATGGGTAAGGGCTTCCATGAAGGGACAACATAGTCTGGTACAATAGTTTGGGCCAGGGCCCAGTCCCCACTCTCATGCATTAGGACTGAGCATGGCATCCCGCCACAGGGAATGGGCTCTAACAAACTGGCTCATGTACCGGGTTTGTATCATGGTCCTACTGCCATGGGGCCCCTCTGATAGTTCAAGCTTCCCAACTGTCTCCCACATATGGAGGGCCTAGTTCAGTTCCCTGGAGTCTCCGCAGTTGTAGACCTAGAGTTCATGAGTTTCCATGAGCTTGGTTCAGCTGTCTCTGTAGATTTCCCCATCATGATCTTGGCCTCCATTGCTCATGTGTTCCCTCCCTCTCTTTGACTGGATTCCCAGAGCTCAGCCTGGTTCTTGGCTGTAGATCTCTGTGTCTGGTTCCATCAGTTATTGGATGATGACTCTATGATGATAGTTAGGGTATTCATCAATCTGATTACAGGCATAGGCCAGTTCAAGCAACCTCTCTACTATTGCTACGAGTCTTAGTTGGGAAAGACTTTATGATGATAGTTGGGGTATTCAGCAATCTGGTTACAGGAGAAGGCCAGTTCAGGCACCCTCTCTACTATTGCTACGAGTCTTAGTTGCGGTCCTCCTTGTGGAATCTTGGGTGTTACCCTAGTACCAGCTTTCTCCAGCGTACTCTATCCTCATCTTTCTCATCCCCTCCTATCCCTGTTAGACTACCCTCCTCACTACAAGTCCTTTCCCGGTGTTCATGTCTTTTTGGTCATCGATTTTAAAATACGCTTGTTATTTATGGGAATGAGGAGAACCCTGTGTGCCATGGAGTCAATAAGGAGAACAGAAGGCAGCTTGGTGGGAGAGAGTTTTCTCCTTCTCCCATGTGGGTAGCACTGACACAACTTAGTCTGACTTGGCAGTAAGCTTACCACCCCATATTTTTGTTTTGTTTCACGACCCACCGAGTTTAACCCGAGTCATCTGTGGAACTATCCAGTGGAGCCTAGTTGTGTATGCTCACCAGTGGGCTAAAGATAATGACTCTTCCTCCACAAGAGCTCATCAGTAGCTTATATTTCAGTTGGGAAGGCCCATGAGCCCTGTCTCCATCCATGACTGCTAACTGACCCAATTTTGTTGAAGGCCAGGATGGGCAACAGCATCTCTGGTGATTTCTGGACTATAGTGGCTGCGTCGTGCCCAAGACGTCTTCCAGCCCTTACATTCTTTCTGCTCCTCTACCACTGTTTCCCTGAGTTCGGGAGGAGATGGCGCAAGCGTCCTGTTTACTGCAAAGCATACAACAATCGTGTATTCCCAGCACTTCAAGCAACCATGCATCTCTTCGTTACTACTGCTCATTGTCGAGACACGCATCTCTGATGTAGGTAGATACTCGTTGTATTCTTAAAGAATATGCCCCAAAGACTGTGGCCGGTCTTTAACACTATCCAGATTAGCTATGTAGCTTAGCTTTCTTCACTCAAACACAGTATGATTAGCTGGAGTTAGTCATTCTTAGGGTCGCCTTGACACGTTGTAAGTATTCTTTTACTGCATTAGCTGTGTATTTGTAGGTAACCGCATCTGCTCATCGGGTCGTGTTTTCCTTTCCTAGACATCATACGACTGCGGTCAGGCACCTCTGTTCCTTTTAATGTAGTTCTACCCTAGTTGTTGCTCTGACAGCCAGTTGTGCAAAAGTGTAACGCGACAGGACTTGTTTCCATGACAATGAGGTTTTGTTTTCTACATTAGGGAATTTTTGCTACAACACTTGTGGGAACCAGCTCAGCTATTTTTGAGTTACATATAAATCTGGAAGTGTATAGTTAACACAATGAGGAGCAGAGAGTCCCCCCTCAGCCTCTGTCCATAGGATAACTCTAAACTAGTCAGACTGTTCTCACATGATACAAATCACATTGGCTTATAATTCAGTGAATATAAATGATATTTTTGTCCCAATAGAAAAGTATACAGTTTAGGGCAGTGGTTCTCAACCTTCCTAGTGATGTGGCCCTTTAACACAGTTCCTCATGCTGTGGTGACTCCCAAACATAAAATTCACAACTGTAAATTTTCATACTGTTATGAATTATAATATAAATATCTGTATTTTCTTTTGTATTATTATTATTTTCATTTTAAATAGCTTGTTGTACATGTCAATCCCAGTTCCCTCTCTCTCCCCCTCCTCCAGCACCCACCCACCATTCCCCCCCCCCAGCCTCCCACCCTATTGTCATTTCCTTCCACATAGGGGATATCTAGAGTCTGTCATTTCACTCAGGGTAGGGTCCAAGCACTCCCCTAAGAGTCCAGGCTGAGAGAGCATCCCTCTTTGTGCTATGGACACATGATGTCTGTATTCCAGGGTTAAACACTGATCCACTGCTCAGGGCCCCATAGGTTGCCCAGGCCTCCTCACTGACTCTCACACTCAGGGGGTCTGGATCAGTCCCATGCTGGCCTCCCAGCTGTCGGTCTGGGGTCTAAGAGCTCTCCCCTGTTCAGATCAGCTGTCTCTGCTGGTTTTGCCAGCCCATTCTTTGCCAATTTGCTCACTGCTCCTCTCTCTCTCTGTCACTGGGTTCCTTGGGTTCAGTTCAGTGTTTAACTGTGGGTGTTTGCCTCTGCTTCCATCAGTCACTGGATGAAGGCTCCAGGATGGTTATAGACATCAAGTTCACTATCAGGAGTGGGCATTCGAGGTGGTCCCTCCACTATTGCTTAGCTTGCCAATTGGTGTCATCCCTTTAGATCACTAGAGGTCACAATGGTACCTGATCTGTCTTCTAACCTATGATTCCCTCTTCCCCCTATTCTACCCCCCACTCAACCTTCCTCTTCCCCCATGACCTACTCTCTCTTCCTCTTCTCCCCCTCTTCTTCCCAGCTCCCACTCCCCCCCACCCCTCGCCGTGTTCCCCACCTGTTCAGAAGATCTTGCCTTATCCCTCTTCTCTTGGGTACCATGCATATCTCTTAGGTTCTTTCCTGTTCCCAGACTCTCTGTCAGTGGAAGTGCAGACTGGCACTATCCTGATCCATGTCTAAAATCCATATATGAGTGAGTATTTACCATGTTTGTCTTTTTGTGACTGGGTTACCTCACTCAGGATGGTTTCTTCCAGTGCCATCCATTTACCTGCAAATATCTGTATTTTCTAAGGGTCTTAAGCCACCCCTGTGAAAGAGTCATTCGACCCCAAGGGGTCACGACCCACAGGTTGAGAACTTAGTAATACTTTTGCTCTGCCCATTCTCATATTTGCAACTGTACATACAATTTTGAGTTTCAAAAGCATTTTATCATTTCCCAAATCAGTACACATAGTTTGCAGAATATTGAAGCCATCCTTAAGTATTTGGACAACTTAAAAATAAACATTGTTAGAAAAAATACTGAAAAAAACAAAGTAAATCAAATGTTAAATTGTGTATACAAGTCTGTTCTGCTCAGTGTCTTAGCTTAAAAATATGGAAAACTAGATTTATCATTTCAAGTTAAATATTTTTCTTTCAGTTTATAGAGATACATTATGGAAACCAGTCAAAAAATTAAATCATCACATTACAAACATAGAACATAAAAAGCTCCGTTTCCCAACCTGGTCTTTAAATTTGCCTCAAGATGATTTCCAGCTTAACACCCTCCTTTAAATACTGGTAGAAAATCAGAGGTCGGCCAAACGTCTTGACAATGTTAAATTACGTTTTCCATGTGGCCTTGAAAACTCTCATTTTCATTGTCCAATCTTAATTCAGAGAAGATGGAAAACACGAGGTTTCAGTCCCCCAAGAAGCATCAACCACGCAAGCGACTGATTTGGGATAAATGGTCCTGCATGTGTGTCCCATGAGCTGAGTTAATGTCGCTGTGCATGCTGTGCTTCTCCTTTCCTGGTTTGTTCTAATATTTCCAGCACTTTGGTTTAGTATGTTGAAGGAGTGTTGGGAGACGGCTCACGGAATTGTAAAGGCAGGGAGCTGCCATTTGCCTGGAAGGGAAACTCCAGCATCTGACAATAATCCCCTATCATCTTTTACTTGGATGGGTGACATCATTGCTTATGGCCATGGCTTCTCTTCACACACAAATTGAATTGTTTCCTAAGAGGGCGACTTGGTTCTTTCTTCTTCAAGAAGTAAAAGCTATGTGTGATGCCATTCTTGGTTTCTGTCTTAGACTCAGGAATATGCAACTGAACCCCTTATCCAGTCATCAGAATCATTTTTAAACCAGAAAAGTTTCTCCCTGAGCAGTTCATTTATGTGTGTGTGTCTGTGTGTGTGTCCGTGCACGTATGTGCGTGTATGCACGTATGAGCATGCCTTGCACATGAGTACACATGCCTGTGAGAGCATTTTTCATGTCATGGTGTATGGGCGGAAGTTAGAAGACAAAATCTGGGAATTGACTTTTGCCCTCCATCCTCTGTGGGATCCAAATCAAACTGAGGTTTTCTGGTTTGTGTGGCAAGCACTTTTACCTGCTGTCCCTTGACCTTACTCTTTCCCCATAAGTTAGTATTGGCTACAGACAAAAATCTGCTCAAATAGTAATCTGTGTCATACTTCTAAATTATTTTGGAGGAATATCAAGTATTGTTTAATATTTATAGGCCGTGTGTGTGCTGTACACACCTTTAATTCCAGCACTTGGGAGGCAGAGGTAGGCGGATCTCTATGAGTTCGAGGCCAACCTGGTCTACAAAATGAGTTCCTGGATAGCCAGAGTTGTTATACAGAGAAATCCTTCTTGAAAAGCCAAAAAAAAAAAGGTTTATGAACTGACATCTATATTCCCTCCCTCTAAAAATAACTGTTTATTCTCACATGTCTTAAGAACTGGTCAATTTTTGTGTTTATTTCTTTTACAATCACATCACCTAAAGGTCAAGCCAACCCACACTCATCTTCAAAGATTCAGCTAAAGTTTTATGACCTCCTTGCAGCCTTCCCCTAGTACCATAATTATCAACAACTCGTCTTTCTTCAGAATCCTGTCCAGATCACACCAATGCATAATGACACATTTTCTTGCCTGAGAAAGACTGAAATTTCCTCAAAGGCAAAATTGTCTCCATTGTTTACCTTTGTATCTCTAGTGGTAACGAAGGATGTCTTCTGTGGTCAGCAATCAGCATCCATGTAGCAATATTTTGTCTGTGATATAACAAACTGCCAAAACGGGAGATCCTGTCTCCACAAATCCTCAGACTACAATGCCTCTGCCCAGCCATATCACTCCTGTCTCCACCTCCCTAGGGCTGGGAGTAAAGGTGTGTCATCCCAAATGCTGAGATCAAAGAGCTCTGTTTCTCTTTTGGACTGATTCACTCTCATGTAGCCCTGGGTGGCCTCCAACTCACAGAGATCCATCTGCCTCTGTCTCCTGAGTGCTGGTACTAAAAGGTGTGTGTAACCACTGCCAGGACACTATGGCTGTGGTCAACTTTGCTCTGATCTTCAAGCAAGCTTTATTACATTATAAACAAAGTGTCACCACACACACACATCTTCAAAATAAATGAGTGGCACAGACACAGGTTTTATTCGTATATCACAAGTGAATGCTTATGTAGCAAATGATGAAAAACAGCAGATTTGAACTTCAACCTATATTTTATAGGAGCTTTGTACAATGATCTTGGGCAAACTGTTTAACCACTCCAAGCATCTTTTCCCCTGGCTATAGAAAGTGAGTGGTAATAATACCAGTTTTGTAATGCTGTTATAAGAAGCAATCATAACATCATGCCATCTGATTCTATGAATATTATTAGAAGACTTACTATTTTAAAATGCCTCTCATTCATTACAGCTTACTGTACAGAAGAATGTTGGGGAAGTCCTGTGTATATGTCAATAAAGCACTGTTGGCCAATAGGGAAGCAAGATAGGTGGGACTAGGAGTCCAGGAGGACTCTGGGTAAGAGAAACATAGGGAGTCAAGGTGTAACTGCCATAGAGATAAGAAGGCTGGAAACATCTCCGGTAAGAGAAATACTTAGATTAACAATTATGGCATAAATACTTAAGTCAGAGCTAGCCAGTAAGAAACAAGCAAAGCCAACAGCTTCATAATTAGTATAGCCTCCTGTGTGTTCATTTGGGACTGATGCGGCTCTGGAACCAGGCTGGCAGGAAGGCTTCCCTTTACAGAAGAAAGATGCTAAAGGTCTTCACCTATAGTTCTCATTTAGTCATCCAAGCGATTCTTTGAAATTGTTGGCAGTTCTACAATGCTTAAGTAATTTAGCTATTTGCATGTTATTGCATGGCACAATGCAAACCTAGTTATTTAGCAAAAACAGAAATCATTTAAGTAGTCTAATGGCAAGCACTGTGTTAAATAGGATAGATTGTGTAGTGATATTTTGCTTGTGTTCTAAAAATAAAACTTGTCTGAAAATCAGAGGGTAGAGCTAGTCACTAGTTAACCAGAGAGGCCAGGCAGTAGTGACACACAGCTTTAATCCCAGCACTTGGGAGACAGACACAGTAAGATCAGGATTTCAAGGCTACACTGGGGTACATGAGATTTAGCCAGTCTAAAAGAGAAACAGAGCTCCCACCTTTGATCCCAGTGCTAGGGAGGTGGAGACAGGAAGTGATACGGCTGGGTGGGGAGGAATAGGAGCTCAGCCTCGGTTCCATCTGAGGATTTCATGGAAGAACTCTAGTGGCTGTCTGCTCTGCTTCTCTGATCGTTCAGCTTTCACCCCCTAATATCTGACTCTGTGTTTTTATTTTTAAGACCAGTTAGGATTCACGGTACAAGATTGTGCCTAGCTGTAGTAACTAGCCAATTCTGAAACTTCAGAGTAAGATAAGTTTGCTTTTGAAACATCCAAACTATGCCCCGGAGGCAATGGTTATCTTACAAACCCTCATTCCAGCTTTACTTGTGGATTCCAAGGCTGTCTATACAATGATCCTTAGCTGTCCTCCATACATCGATCCAGTTTACTGTAGCAGGGAACGTGGGACCTGAGGTTATTAAATCCTGCAATTATCTGATACATGACACTTCTAAAACCATAGCACATCTGCTAATGTGAGTTATATTCCTTAGCTCAGCTTCAGGAAAACTACAAAATATGGGGAACCCATGAGGCCATGCTATGAACAGTGACTATTCTGCTATAACTAACAAATATGAAGTGTTCAAAATGGTCATATGCATGTCTCAGATGCTCCAAATTGTCACGTCTGCTGCGCGGCCTGTGTCCAAGGGTGTCGGGGATTGACAACACAGAGACTCGTTCAATGATGTAAAGAAAACTTTAAACAGGCTCCAAAAAAGGTTCAAGAAAACCTCCTAAGAAAAGCTCCCACCAGAGAAACTTCTGCTCTCTCCTCTACCCTGGCTGGTTCTGCTCTGACCCCAGAGGTGGATGTGTGTGGGTTTGAAGGTGCGGTTAGTCTTTTGACCAGGTCGAGGTCAGGGCGGTTTCCGTGGGAAGGCCTTTTCCAGGAACTTATTGTATCGTTTTTAGTAAACATGTTTTTACTAAACATTGTCTTACAGCTGCCTACTCCCAGGCAGAAGGGGAAGTGGGTCTCTGCTCAAGGTCTGGTGTTCCCACAATTCACCCCTTTTTATTTTCAAATGAGGCACTCCTGGCTTAGGTCAAGTAGGGTCACCCTCCCTTTCCCGTCTTTGGGGGACCTTGAACCCCTGTCTTAGGTGGGAGGGGTCTTCCCCACAGGTTGCCCGTCAACAGAGCGCCCCAACTTTAAATCATCTGTAACCAACCTTCATGGCTATCGGGATTGCCATGGGCTAAGCTAAGCAATACTTGGTTACGGATCTCTTGCCTCTGGAACAAGGCTCGTTTGAGCTCGGCATAAAGCCAGAATGCCTACAGCCACTGCCACCATTTCCAGGACCGCCATTGACATAGCGCCTCTCCATCACCATACCCATCCCCAGATCTGGGCCATACATTCTACCAGCCTTCATCTGTTACAAGGGTAACATGCACGTGATTTACATTCTGTTACAAGGGTAACCCGCATGTGATTTACATTTACAATTTGATAAAGTTTACAATCGTTTCAAGATCTGCTCAGGAAAGCATTTAGAAAGTGCACTTGCACAGATACATTGGGCACAATCATTGATGTTACACATGTAGCATTATGAAAAATATGAACAATAGTTGTCGCATTAGGACAAGTTGCATTTCTCCAGAAAAATACACTGGCCTAGTCGTGATTCCAGAAACAGGAACCATCAAGTCTGATATTTCAAGTGACCATGTCCTGTTCAAATACTGAAAAGAGGCTTTTGCCACTCATCATAGTCCATACCAATGTCCAAATGCTTTAAATGGGTCCTTTTTTATCTGTTGGCTTCACGATGAAAACTCATGGGTCCGGAAGGTTGATGCAGCAGGTCTGTTGAGAAACTGGAAATCTCGAACCGACTGTTTTCTTTCTTTCATGGGCTCTAGATTCGATGACATCAAGGGTCAGGAACACTGATTTAGGAGATCTCACTTAAACTGGCTTAGGTAGGCTCCCATGGTCTCAGGTCCAGTTTTTCTCTGCTCCATGCATCTCACTAAATGGTCTGACAGCTGCTGAAGCTTTATTCTTTTCCTGCAAGAAAACACAAACATGCCCTCGACCCCAAATTAGGGTCTTCTCCACTGTCTAGTGCATGGATGTCTCCATTTGACCTGAGCAATGGTTGCTCAAGTTCCATCATGCCAGAATCTGTCTGAAGCTCACTGGCATTCACATTATAAAATTTTTAAATGAGGAGTGTATTATTTGATGAGTCATGTGGGGACTGGGGGCATTATGCCCCCTTTTTTATTTTCTAAAAAAATTTTTTTTGAACTGTTGAAGCTGGACCATAACAGTAGAAGGATTTGTTTACCCTCCTTGGTTAACTATCTAGGTAAATTGGGATTACTACTTAGATTATTTGTAGATGCCCATTAAAAGGGACATATCCATCAAATATTTCCCAAAAACTTCTGAAAATCACTCAAAGATTGTAAACTATACTGTGTCCAAATAACTTTTGAAAATTATTTGAAGTCTGTGAGCAGTCTTTCCCAATCTAACCTGTAGAGCTCTCACTAGCTGACAAGGCCTCATTTGCATCTTAAATTTTTCTGTTAAAACATTAACAGACTGGCTGGATGTTCCTTTTGGCTATATATAAAGCAATCTAGGTAGCTTCTTAACTATTTTTTGAAGGGATTTAAGTATCCTTTTAATCATATAAGCAGTTCACACTCACGCATTCACAATCATATTTCATACATACCGGTGTGGCCACACCATACATTCAGAACATACATGCATCTTTTAGTCATCCTTTTTCCCTAGGCCATGATTAGTCTGTTGCAATGAAGCTCCCTTAATTGAAATCTATGTAAAAGAACAACTCCAGCCAATCCTTGAACTAAAAGGGTTAAAAAGTCCTGTATGTTGTTTATCATTCCTCCATTTGAGCTACAGTCATGGGGTACAGCTGTACCTACTCCTTGTAACTGTAGATGCAAGGTGGAGAGGCCAGGCTTTTGGCCAAAAGTTTTTAGAGATGACTCACAAAATAGAACTTAAATGTAAACAAAATTTTCCATTCCATATACCTTTGTCTTTTTCTTTTTCTTTACTTAATACCAGTACCTCCTTTATTAACCCTTACCAATTTTCAATTCACCCACTTTTAATCCATCCTCCAACTGAGGGTGATCTCTCAGGTTCCCCTTTCTTTCCTGACCTTGGTGTCAGGCGAAGGCCTGGAGATTTAATCCAATCCACCCTCTAACTTAGGGTGATCTCTCAGGTTCCCCTTTCTTTCCTGACCTTGGTGTCAGGCAAAGGCCTGGAGATTTAATCCAATCCACCCCCCATCTGAGGGCAATCTCTCAGGGTCCCCTTACTTTCCTGACCTTTGTCAGGCGAAGGCCTGGAGATTTAATCCGGTACCCCTAGCTTGGTTCCCCTTTTTAACACATCCGCATAGCCTTACTGGCCAGCCTTTTAGATCTCTCAGTTCCCCTTTACTTTCCTGACCTCAGTGGATCAGGCGAAAGACTGGAGATTTTTTATTTTATTTCTTATTTTACCCTTTTTTTATTTCTTTTTTTTCTTTTTCTTTTTTTCTTTTCTTTCTTTTTTTTTTGAGACTTGGTTTCTCTCTATCCTTTTGGAGGCTGTCCTGGAACTTGCTCTATAGACCAGGATGGCCTCATTCCTTCCTATCTCTGCCTCCTGAGTGTTGGGATTAAAGGCGTATGCCACCAACACCCGGCTCTCTGAATATCATAGTAAACATCCTCCCAATCTGGGACATTTAAGCCTTTCCCAGTAATGAACCATGGGCTCCCTCGTTCAATCCATTTTAAAAAGCCCGCCATGGTTGTAGTCCCCTGTTCTTCAAGCAACTTTTTTATGTGATACTGTAATATAAACTTCCAGGGACTATTTCCCATTATTTCTTTTCCTATTTTCCTCCATCTGTCCCTGGCTGGCAAAAGGGACGACCCCGTCCACTTACCTCGCTTTCACGATCTCGGTAGGACCTCCAATTGTCACATCTGCTGCGCGGCCTGTGTCCAAGAACGTGCGGAGGGTGTCGGGGATTGACAACACAGAGACTTGTTCAACGATATAAAGAAAACTTTAAGCAGGCCCCAAAAAGGTTTAAGAAAAACTTCCTATGAAAAGCTCCCACCAGAGAAGCTTCTGCTCTCTCCTCTACCCTGGCTGGTTCTGCTCTGACCCCAGAGGTGGATGTGTGTGGGTTTTTGAAGGTGCGGTTAGTCTTTGGACAAGGTCGAGGTCAGGGCGGTTTCCGTGGGAAGGCCTTTTCCAGGAACTTATTGTATCGTTTTTAGTAAACATGTTTTTACTAAACATTGTCTTACAGCTGCCTACTCCCAGGCAGAAGGGGAAGTGGGTCTCTGCTCAAGGTCTGGTGTTCCCACACTCCAATATAGGTTTCTCAGGTAGAACACAATACACCAAACTGCGGGATAACTTTCAAATGCTTAATAGTTTTAGTGTGGGTATATCACACACAGTGTTTTGATTATGTTAGAGCTAAAAATAGTAAGTCTTGTTTATCTGTAATTGAAACTGAGTTGTCCAATTTGCCAACCTTACTCAAAGGCTGTACCTTCAGACAACCCTGAAACCTTACTTGAAGTGGGTTATTATTCACCTTGCCTAAAAGCATTTGAAATCATATTTCAATTTTTCTACCTCATGTAGGAGGCCCATATCAAATATGAACTTTGCCAGTCATTTGCCAACTTACAATTCAACTCTAGATGTTTTTTCCAAAGCTATAAACTCTCCATCACCAATCATGTCTGTAGAAAATCTTCTATGACTTTTTATGTTACTTCTACAGCAATACAACAGGATATTAATAAAAGCATGCCACAAATAATACTTCTGAGTATTCTCTTGTCCAGGATCCCCCAGGGAGCTGTATACTTATTCTGATAATGCTACTGCTTAAATCATTTTTTAGAAAATGCAGTAATGTGTTCTTTTGTGTATCCTCCTCTTAGGGCAAATTACTATTTTCATCAAGGTAGATTAGATTTTTGGAACCAAACGAAAATTATTCTGAGCCAAGTATAATGCATGGTCAAACTAAAAAAAAATGGACATTTTGGATTACAATTGAGTGGGCTTTCCAAATAACTGAAAAATGAGATCTATTTCCAAGAATTCTGAAAAGCCACTTAAAAGCAGTTCACTTTAAGATGTAACTTTTAAAGCAAAGTTCCATCAAAGGCCATGTCTCTCAAACAAGATTATTGCCTCCAACCCTGATGGAGGTACCCTCAACTGAAGATGTAAATTCTGTATGTTAGTCACAAAACGCTGTTAGCAAAAGTTCTGAAAACTCAATCCCCATGATTTATTACTCAAATGCTCTTGAAAATAACTTTTCTCCCCAGGCAGGGTTCCTTTTTAGTGAACTTTCCAACCGTGTTTAAGAAAAGAAATACCTAATGCTCTGGTTTTCTATCCCCAGAAGAAATAACATGTGTATGACATATATATATGTGTGTGTGTGTGTGTGTATATATATATAGTCATATCTTATTCATTAAATTATTTTGAAAGTCTAAATATTTACACCTTGCATTTTGGAGAGTATATTACAGATGGAAGTGGGGGAAGGGGGGAGGGAGGGATGTTTTCAATAGAAAAATTAGTTACATCGAGTATTGTTTCACATTAAAATGCAAAGATTTGAAAAACAATTCCCAATTAAAAGTAAACAATAAGCAAATGCTTGTGCCAGGCAAGTTCAGATGCATTTCCAGGCCTAGACAGACAACATATAAGGCAAAAAAAAAAAAAATTGAAGAAAACAAGGGTTATTTTGCCTTATGGTTTGAGGGTCCAACCCAACATGGCGGGGAAGGTCTAGCAGCAGGAGTGTGGAGTAGCTGGCCACGCTGCGTCCACAGACAGGCACGGGTGCTGACCCCACTTTCCTTCCCCTTCTTTAAATTTCCATTTCATTTCTGTACGTGAATGTTTGCGTTCGTGCTCGTCCGTGCACCACGTGCGTGCCTCGTGCAGAGGAAGGCCAGGAGGCATTGGATCCCCGGGGACTGGAGTTGCAGACAGTTGTGGGCCACCGCGAGGGTGTGAGGAGTTGAAACAGGGTCCTCTGGAAGAGCGGCCAGTGCTCTCAATCATTGCATTGTCTCTCTAGCCTTCCTTTCCATTCAGCCTGGAATCCACACCCACCTCTTTCCCCCCTCAGTTAACCGTCTCTGGAAAAGCCTTGGCTGGTCCTCGCGGAGGTTTGCCTCCTGGGAAACTGTAAATCTAGTCAGACTGTCATCACAGGTCCCCAACCAATCTTGTCCTCTTTCCCCCATTGCCTCCAAAAATTTTTTTTGTTTCTTGTTTTTTTCTTTGATTCCCTTTTCCTTCTTACTTTATGGAGTACACAGCACATTTACATGGGAATATGTATATACACATACGACATGTTTAAGAACATCAACAATTCAGTTTTTAAATATTTACCAAAAATGTTTATACTTTACATACCCTGACTTAATAACTCTAACTTAAGTAATTAATCTGAAACAAACACTGTAGTGGGCAAAACCTTCGTAAAATCATGTTTACATCTTAACCTCTGGAAGCTGTGCTGCGTTGTAAGGTGCAGGGTATCATAAGATGTAGAGTTAAGGATCTTGAGATAGGACAATCAGTCTATGGGCCCTTACACCCGATGACAAGTGTCAGTGTAAGAGTGACACAGCGGGAGAGATTGTAGTCAGAGGCGGCGGCGGCAGCGGTGTCAACCAGGATGCAGCTGTGCAGCAATGTGGACACAAGTCAGAGTGTCAGCAGCCACCAAGTGTGGCCCTCCCAGGTTTTCAGAGTCCTGTCTCCAAAACCATAAGAGAACACATTATCTATACCCATAACATCTGCAGTACTTTTTATTTTTTATTATTATTATATTATTATTATTATTATTATTATTATTATTTTGGTTTTTCGGGACAGCGTTTCTCTGTGTAGCTTTGGAGGCTGTCGTGGAACTTACTCTGTAAACTAGGCTGTCCTCGAAATCATACAGCGCCGCCTGCCTCTGCCTCCCGAGTGCTGGGGGGTTAAAGGCGTGCGCCACCACCGCCGGGCCATTTGCAGTATTTTTAGAGAAGTTTCAGCAAAGTAATATGATTTTTTGTTATAAAATCAATAAATATAATGAGTCTAGGTTACTTATAAGAAGCAACGTGTTTGCAAGAGAGAGGCCATTAGCAATTATAACACTGAGCGGATATAAATGTTACAGCAAGATGAATATTCAAAATAGATTAAATGAAAGGCATTCTGCAAAACATAATTCCACACACATACATACATACATACATACATACATACAAGCATACATATATATACATATATATGTATATAATATACAATCTTGAAGGTTAGTATCCAGGACATATACAACCTGAATGTAAAATATAAAATGTAGCTGCAACAAAAATAGCATGACAGGCCAAGAAACCACTAGAAAATAAGTGTAGTACTGCACACCTGTAATCCCATCACCAGGGAAGCTGTATGCATGGAGTGGAGATGGGCCAAGCCAAAAATGTTACATGAGCAGAGCTGGGGGTGGGGTGCAGGGCTTCCTAAGACCTCTGGAGGCTGAATAATCCCATCACTGATCTCTAATGCCTGACAAGGACCTGCGAGATTTGGAGTTTCCCGTGATGCTCTGCTGGGAGCATCCCTCCTCAGGCCCCCACCCCTTAATGGGATGGGGATGCGAGATACTGGGAATGTCTATTTGTGGCATTACATATTGAAGTTATAAGACTTGATTTTTGATTGTGTAGCATCCTTGAGTCTCAAAAGAGACTGTGAATTTTTAAACGGTGCGGATGCTGTCTGAATGAAACGATGAGATCATAGTCGGGCAGGCGGTGGTGGCGCACGCCTTTAATCCCAGCACTCGGGAGTCAGAGGCAGGCGGATCTCTGTGAGTTCGAGGACAGCCTAGTCTAGAGTTCCAGGACAGCCTCCAAAACCATACAGAGAAACCCTGTCTTGGAAGAAAAAAAAAAAAAGATGAGGACATGACTGCTCCTAGGTATGGTATAGGAGAAGGCTTATTGGATATGAGGGGGAAATAGTAAGAGGCGTCTTGAAAGGTCCAGACTGAACCAGGCCATGAAATGGGAGGAGGGGCAGTGAGAGCGGAAGAGAGAGAGGAAGCAGGAGCCGAGAAACCAGGAACAAGCCAGGAGACCGAGAGTACCAAGAGCATGGAGAGGGCATGGAGCCGAAATTGTACAGGGATCAGAAGATGGGGGAAGGGACGCAGAAGCCCAGCCCGTGGGACAGAGAGGTTTAACACAGGGAGCAGTATTCAGAGGATGCTAAGTGAGACTGGTCCCCGGTTCCCATGAGAGCTGCCATCCCAGCCCTTTAGTTGCTAAGGGGCAGCATCGCTTCTATAACTGCTTCCTGCTGATATATTGGGATATCACCGTTGGGGGATCTGGAATGGTGATCGAAGAACAGGAACGCAGGAGTGCAGGCTGGGACACGTAGGTTTCTATCGCCGCTCTGGTTCTGCAGGTCCACCTGTGGCCAGGGATCTGCGGGCTGTTTTGCGGCCATTCGGAGCAGTCTGCAGTTGATTGGAAGCCTAACATTGTTAAGGACCTTGGGGAGTTTGGAAATTGGAATGACTACATCTGACAGCATGGGCTGGCCATTAGCCTGGCAGGGGGACGGGCAGAGATGGCGGTCCCTGCCTGTCATTAGGGATTGGTGATGAAATAATTATTTTGCAATCGGGTTATCCTGTTCTTGTTGGGTTGTACATATCCTGGATGTTAGCCTCCAAGACATATATATATGTATAGGCTCATGTGTTTGAACTCCTGGTCCCCAATGGTGGTGGTATTTGGGAAGGTTGTGGAAGCCTTAGGAGATAGAAGTCCATCATTGATGGTGGGCCTGGAGTTTAAGAGCCTGGCCTCACCCCCTCTTCTTGTTTATTGCCTGCCTGGTGACTGCTGATGCAATGTGACCAGCAAGACTCCAGCTCCTGCCTCCTCTGCCATGATGGACTGTAAGCCGAGACAAACCTCGCCCTCCTTAAATTGGTTTTGTCAGGTATTTTAGCACAACAAGAAGGAAAGTGAACAGTGGGATTGTGAGTTGGAGAGTAACCTTAGGCTACATATGAGGTCTTCCCTGAATGGTTTTTAATGAATGTTAATTAAAAATAGAAATGCCGTATAAGTTAATGTAGTGATATGTAGTGATATCTTGTTAGTATTCTAACAGATAAGGATTGCCTGAAGATCACAGGGCGGAGCTAGCCACTGGCCAACCATAGAGGTCTGGAGGTCCATACAGACAGACAGGAAGTGATATGGCTGGGGGGGCAGAGAGGAAGTGATAAGGCGGGAGGAGATACGAGCTCAGTTTCTTTTCAGCTGGGAAGTTGAGTAGCTAAGGGGACTGTGGTTTGTTCCTTCCTCTCTCAGGCCTCTCAGCATTTTCCCTTCTATCTGACTCCGGGGTTTTATCACTAAGACCTATTAGAACTCCTGTTACTTTTGGTTATATGCATTCAAGAATGGTAAGGTAGAGCTCCAGGAGCTATTTGCTCACTCTTGTTCATGGCAGCATTATTAACAATAGCGAAAGGTGGAAACATGCTTACCGTGTATAAAGCCTTGGGTTCAGCCTCCAGCATAGAAACAAAAAAATACAAGTATCTCAGTGGTCATTGACAGGCGAATGGATCAACAAAATGAGATAAACATACAACTGAATGTTATTCAGCCTTAAAAGGGCATTCTGGCATGTGTTATATAATATGATGAATCTTGAGGACAATATTCTAATTGAAATAAGCCAGCCACAAAATCCAAAGACAGATGACAAACGGTTCTACTTAGATGAAATATCTAAAGTAGTCAAATCCACAGAGTCATACAGTAGAATGATGGTTGCCAGAGACTGGAGGAGGAGAATTGGTACAGGTTATCTAATGGGTGTAGTGTTTCAGTCCTGTAAACTATGCACAGCTCTGGAAATGCGCTACATGACAATTGGAGTATAGGATACCCTACTGAACTATACACTTAGGTTTTAAAAAGTCATTTTAAGTGTATAGTTCAGGGTGTGTGTGTGTGTGTGTGTGAACCATAATAAAGCTTTGAAAAAAATGTTTTCGTATCTGTGAGTTTAACCAAGTGATTAAGAAATTTCCAAGCCAGACTTCCTAACTATGCTTTCTTCTGCTTCTACGGCCTTGGACACGTGATGCAAATCTATTTACCGGTCTTTTCCTCTGTAAAATAGAGTTTCTAATGAGATAGTCTGGTTGAGCTAATATTCAAAGAGCAAGGTCTAGTATTGTTAAATAAACGAAATGTGCCCTCAGTCTCACGGTTGAACCCTTTCACATGCATGGGGCAGAGATGACCTGTTAGCCGCTGTTCCACCAAAGATTGTCATTTTTTTCTTCACAGTTTCTCTTTATCATGCATATTATAGTTTTGATGATAAAAGTAATAAGGACTTTTAAAAGTATATGAACCAAGTCAGACGCACAGTTTTGGTAATACCAAAGTATTTATTTTGAGTAAATGTGGGCCATTCACTATATTTCCGAAGCCCTAATGACATTATCCTTAGTGTTGAAAAAGAAAAATACTATTATGTGTATACAAGAAAAAACAGTTTATAATAATAATTTGTAACCATTTTATGAAAATTATGGCTTGTAAGCCCCCGAGGTTTTTTTTATGGCAATGTAATTCATTACTGGAAATTTTTCACATATATGGTGCAAATATATGTGGTTATGAGTGACAGTAACGCACTAGAGGCAAAAACTGCAGAAGTATTTCATATAGGTGCATTATTAGCCCATTATTTCTGCAGCACTGGAAAGAGCTACAGTAGATTTGGTGTTGGTCCTGCTATCTCCCCCCCTGGAAAGAATCAGACCTGGCCTGCTCTATCTCTCATTACTGTGATGACGGCTGTATCCAGATGCTAAACACTCAAGGGGCGCCCCGATGCAGCGTTAAAGACCCTGAATGAACACTTCATCCCCCAAGAATGTAACATTCCAAAGGAAAACAGCCCTCCTTCTGACACTAGTAAAATTGTGAAGGTGTGTGATAAATCAGACATCAAAATGAAAGGCCAGAAATTGTTAAAGGTGTATCGTCCCTCACGGGGAGTTTCTGCTTTTCTCTTTCCAGTGCATAAAGTCACACGTTATAACTGTAATAGCAAAGCTTACGGAGACATGAGCAGAAACAACCATAAAGTGTTCAAACATAAATCACACAATTGCTGTAACGCCCTTACGAAAGGTATCTTATTCCTTCCCTCCCCCTTCCCTCTCCCTCCCTCCTTTCCTTCCTTCCTTCCTATCTTTCTTTTCCTTGGTGATGCTCAGGAACAAACCTAGAGGCTTACACAGTTTACCACTAAGCTATGTCCCCATCTCCAACAAAACTACTTTAACTGAGAGCCAAGGAATAAATCGATAAAGCTATATCTACCTGAAGGCCACGTTCTGAGATGGGCAGAAATGTTTCCTCCTTTGTACAATGGTTTCTTCTCCTTTCTTTTTCTACTGTTTCTTCTTCCTTACGTCTTTTACAGGTCTTCCTGTTCACAAAGTGATTCCATTTACCTGAGTCAATTTTCTAAAGAAGTGAGAAAGTCTAAAGAAAAACAAAAACCAATTTTATTTATATGAAAGACAAAAAAGCAGGTAAATAAATTCTATAACCTAATTTTCCCACTAAATGGTCAGACTAATTTAGCCAAAAGTATGCCAAAAAATATGCTTTCTAAAATGCCCATGTCCGAGTTGCTAAGAAACATGTGAAATATTATGCTTCATTATAATTTATATATATATAATATATGGTGCAAATCAGTGTAAATTAAAATATGCTAAATAAATGTACTTATTTTGCTAAAATATGTAATTCCTAACATTTTTCTTTTTACTTAAAACACGTGTATGAACATGAGTATGTGTGTGTGTACTTGTTTCTGCGAGTGCATGCTACATAGATGCTCATGGAGGCTAGGAGAAAATATTAGATTCCCTGAAACTGGAATTACAAGTGGTGGCGAGCTGACTGCTGTAGAGGCAGGAACCAAACCTGGATCCTCTGCAAGTGTTCTTAACTGCTGAGTCATCTTTCCAGTCCCGTTTTACTTTTTAGTGAGGTAGAAATGGCGTAAAGTGGACAAGTGCGTATCTTTCTTCGCTTGTCGTTTGAGACTGAACTCCCTACATAGCACAGACCGACCCTGACCTAGCTATCCTCCTGCCTCAGCCTCTTGAATGCTGGGCCAACAGAGGTTTACCACCGCGTCAAGCCCTAAGTAAATATACTGATGACTGTTTAAGATTTGTAACCGGCAAACAGATTGCGATACAGCAAACCTCATCACCATGTAAAGGACTCCCTTGAGTTGTTGTTTAAAATGTTCACTCCTAGGCTACATTCTGAGATTCAACAGTGAGTGTGGGATGGGTTCTGAGACTTTATGCCTTATGACTTAAACACCTCTACATAGAGAATCTCTGTGAGTTCAAGGCCACCCAGGGCTACAAAGAGAGAGTGAATCAGTCTAAAAGAGTGACAGAGCTCAAGACTTTAATCCCAGCCCGAGATATATATATATATAAAAGACAGGAGCCCAGTGTCTCAGGCTGCATCTGAGATTTAGTCTCCAGCCATGAGGAGAGGCAGCAGTCTGAGGCTTGGAGGGGAACTTGTGGAGACAGGATGAATCCTTTCAGTCTGAGATAGAGGTAAGAGCTAGTGGTCGGCTGCTTTGCTTCTCTGATCTTCATCTTGAAGCTTGCACCCCGCTATCAGTCTCTTCAGAACGCAAATATGCTTATTCAGACTACATCACTTAATAATCAACTTGACAGACAGCTGAGGTAACAAATAAGCATTGTGTGGTATTGAGCAAAGCCGCAGATTAATTAACTGCCTTTGCACACTTACTGTATCACTCGGGCTTCTCTAAAGGAACAGAGCTGATAAGATGCATATTTGCATGTCTAGAGGGGATTTAGCAAAGTGTCTCATGGGCTGTGCCCCAGACACTGCATCTACGGCTGTCTCCCATAATAGAAAAGCCAAGCACCCAATAGTTGTTCAGTCTGTGGACTGACTGAAAGTCTCGTCAGTCTCAGTCTGATGCTGGAGTCCTGGGGGATTCCCAGAGAGCTGCTTCAGTAACAAGTTAGATGAACTTGCCAGCAAAGGTGAAGGTAACCAGGCAAACAGCAGAAAGCTTCCTTGTTCAGTAGACTGCCGCCGGAAGGTGTGACCCAGCTGACCTCATCAAGAAAATCCCTCACTGTTGGGGGACGTCCTGTGTATATGTCAATAAAGCACTGCTGGCCAATAGGGAATCAAGATAGGTGGGACTAGGAGTCCAGAAGGACTCTGGGAAGGAGAAACGCAGGGAGTCGAGATGTAACGCCATGGGGTAGGAAGCCCGGAAACTTCTCCGGAAAGAGACGTAGTTAGATTAACAATTATGGGATAAATACTTATGTCAGAGCTAGCCAGTAAGAAACAAGCAAGGCCAACAGCTTCATAATTAATATAGCCTCCTGTGTGTTTATTTGGGACTGATGCGGCTCTGGAACCAGGCTGGCGGGAAGGTTTCCCTCAAGAAAAAGGCTTCCCTTTACACCCTCACAGTGGCTTGGTTTTTCTTGATTCCAGATGCAGCCACAATAGTGACAAAGCTTAGCCTTGAACCAAACCCAGGAAGCAAATCAACAAAGCTACAGGCTGAGAAGCTGAGAGACACCTCCCCTGAATGAGCAAGTCAAGGAAGACTTCTCTAAGCGTGCGTAGAGCCTCATGTAGCTGACTCATTTTGCTGTAATACATTGTTCCCCTTTGGAAACACCAGCAGGGCCTCCCTGTTCTTTATATCCTCCACAGGTACATGGAACGTGTCATTTCTGACCTAGGAGAACTGAATACATTAGCTGCAGCCACACCACATTCGGGCCATTCATAAGCTAATCTATCACAGCGGTCAGGCAGGCAGCATTTATTTGTACTCTTGGAAGCTTTCAAGATAGGTAACACGATCATGGAATGTTTTTATAAAAGACACAGAGAAACAGAAATACTTAACAGATAAAGAAGTATTCTGGATTAGCTAGTTGCTTGTTCAGATTATCTTATAGACTCATCACAAATCTGAGATTCCTATGAGACACTCCAAAGGACGGTGGCTTGCCCCTTCCCTCCCAGATAATTGAGTAGTTACATTCCAAGTCCTACAGTTGGGGACAGATGAGGAAGAACAGTGACAGTCCCAGCTCTCCACACCCTTCTAGTTACACACTAGAGGGCCACAGAACTTGGGGGGGATTAGCTGTCAATCCCAGCTTTATATGAGGTGATCGGTGAAGAGAATGGGTAAAAGTCCTCCCAGGGAGCCTTTTCTCTGTGCGAGCCTTCAGTGAGGATGTCAGCAGGACTGAGTGAGGCTTCTGGAAATTCTCACGCAGGCATTGGGTATAATCAGTACATGGGGAGTTCAAAAAGATCCCTCTGGAGCAGGAGAATTGAGGTCAAGGAAAAGTCATCTTCCAAAGATAATATAAGAAACAACGAGTACTTTTCCATAAGAGCCAAACAATAAAACATACATGTTAGCCGTGTGTAGTGTATACTTTCAATCTAATCAGACTGATGTGTAATAATGCGTTCTCATAGATACTGTTGCTTACATATTCTACAGTGCAGTTCCTGCTTTATATATCTGACCTTCTGCCCTGCTGTGAATTTTTTTTCCTTCAGGGAAACAGTATTTCAGTAGGTTTTACCCTATGAATCCAGCAGTGTCTGGCACTGATTAAGAACTAAAAAAAGCATTGACAAAATGAAAATATAACGGAAGAAAGCAAATGTACCAAAATGCAACAGGCACCTTCAGATTGTACATAAAAGAGTGGTCATATTAAGGTAACATCTTGCTATCTAGAACTACATAACAGAAACATTGATTATTAACATTCTGATTGTTAAAATTGTGTCTACAGTATATATTCATTAGAGAATATCAAATACAGATCTTTTAAGACCATATAGTTCTGGATACTTGGTCTTTATATACCTTCATTCTTTTCTATAGAACATTTATTATTTGTTATGCACAAGGTACCAAGGCAGAAACTCGAATTATAGTATCAGATAGTTGTCATATTCATGTTTGTTAAGTGTGATAGTTTGAATCACATAAGCTCATTGGGTGTGACATGATTAGGAGGTTTGTTGGAGTAAGTGTGTCCTTGTTGCAGGAATTGTGTCACTGTGAGGGGTGGGCTTTGAGGTCTCCTATGCTCAAGCTATGCCCTGTGACACAGTCTACTTCCTGTTGTCTGTGGAGTGAGATGTAAATCTCTGCTCCTTCTCCAGCACCATGTCTGCTTTCACACCACCATGCTTCCTGGCATGACGATAATGAACTAAGCCTCTGAAACTATAAGCCATCCCAGTTAAATATTTTATTTTATGAGTTGCTGTGGTCATGGTGTCTTTTCACAGCAATAGAAGCCCTAACTAAGATACCAAGGTTTATAGTCTGTCTTACTTTGCCTCCTGTGTCTGCAATAAAGTCATGACAAAATAATAATTAAGGAGGAATGAACTTCATATTTACAGCACATAGTCCACCATGAAGAAAGTCAGGGCAGGAACTCAAGGATGGAATCTAGAGTCAGAAACTGAAGCAGAGACCATAAAGAAATGCTGTTTACTGGCTTCCAGTCTGTTTTCTTATACATCTCAGAACCATGTGATCGGGATTGGCATGGCTCACAGTAGGCTGTGCCCTCCCACATTAATCGTCACTCAAGAAAATACTCTTCAGACATTCCTACAGGACAACCTGATGGTGGCATTTTCTCAACTGAGGCTCCCTCTTCCCAGACAACCCTATCTTGTGTCAAGTTACCTAAGAGACTAACACCCATCCCATGTCTTACAAACACATTGTAGTAAACTATAATCTTTCCTTTCTTGTTCATCCCCAAGATCTATGTTAATAACACAATATAAAGCATAATATAACTTTCAAAGTTCCACAGTCTTTTAAATTTCTCAACACTTTGGACGTCCACATTCTCAATGTCTCTTTAACAGTCTAAAGTCTCTCAACTGTGAGCTCCTGTAAAATCAAAAACAAGTTAAATACTTCCTACACCAAGAGGCCAGACTAAGGGCGCAGTTACAATCAAGCTAAAGCAAACCAACATCCGTTATGAATCAAATCCTTCACTTCAGGGTATAGCATCTCGAATTCCAGTCTTCTCAACTCTAAAGGTAACTCCGCTTCTCCAGCTCTACCACGTCCAATATAAACAGCTTATCTTGCAGACTTGGGTAGGTTCTACTCCATAGCTGCTGCTGTCCTTCATGGTCATCCTACCATGCTGGCACCTCTAATATGCTAGCAGCCCCATAAGCTATCCTTTCGCCAATGGCCTCCTGTCCTGTGTTTAGGGACTCCAACCCAGCCATGCGGCACAAAGCCTCAGATTTTCTCTTGACCCTTCAGTCATGTGGTTTCCATTAGAACGGAGCCTTCACCTTAACCAGTGGCCTCTCCTATCTTCTCACAGTACCAAGCCTGAGCTGTTCTCTGTGACCCGTTCAGTCTTACAGCTTTCATGCTACCAGCACTAGAACCGTGTGGGCAATTCTTATGTGAAGCTCATCTACTAGCCTAAGATGCCTCAGGTAATAAATCAGCATGTAGTCCTGTCATCCAGATGGACTTTGGGAGACCATTCCACGGGGAGGGATGCTGTCTCTGCCTGGACACATGGGGGAGAGCTTAGGCCCTGGCCCAGATCATATGACAGACTTTCAAGATCCCCTAACAAGGGCCTCACCCTCCTTGGAGAGTGGAGTGGGGATTGGGGAAGGAGTTGGGGGAGAGTTGAAGGGGGGTGGGAGAGGAGAAGAGGGAGAGGGAATTAGGATTGACATGTGAAGCAAACTTGTTTCTAATTTAAATTAAATTTAAAAATAAATTAATATGAAATTTAAAAAAGATGCAGCTTGTCCCACTAATCCTGAGGTAATACACCCAGAAGTTATAACCTCAGTGATGCTGGTCTCCTAGTCACAGCTGGCTTCCAGTATCAAGCTAACCAGAATCCTCCTTGTCCTCCTTGTCAATCACAGTTCATCCTCGATCCCCCAGACAATCAGAAGTCACAGATCCTTGAAGTATCACGTGAATGACCCCGACAGAGTCTTTGAAGGACTCCCAGACTTCCCTCTGAAACATCACAAGCCGGTCCTTCCTCATTCTATGCCACTCAAAACATTGTCTTCCAACTCCCCGCAACAGCTCAGTGAGCTCTGCACACCCAGGGATTTCTCAGCCCCAGGTTCCAAAATCCTTCACAGTTCTCCAGTAACAACACAGTCAAGTCTATCGTAGCAACCGCGCACTCTCTGGCGCGAATGTTTGTCATAGTTTGCTTGCTGTTGCTGTGACAAACGGCAAGACAAAAGCAACTTGAGGAGGAAAGGACTTATTCCATCTTTACAGCTGACACTCTAACAGGAAACGAAGCATAGGAACTCCAAGGCAGGAACTGAATGAGAGGCGTTGACAAATGGTGCTTGTTGGGTTGTTCCTCATTGCTTGTCCAGCCTGCCTTCTGAGACAACCCAAGATCAGCTGAGCAGTGGCTGAGCATGAGTGGCGTATCTCACAGTAACTGAGTCCTTCCACACCAATCGCTGTGGTGATATATTGGTTATGCTCTAATGAAGTTTGCCTGAAGGATCAGAATGCAAAGCTAGCCACAGCCACTGGGCAGTAGTGGCACACACCTTTAATCCCAGGACTCAGGAGACAGGGGCAGATGGATCTCTGCGAGTTCAAGACGCCCCAGGGCTTCAGGAGGGTGAATCAGTCTAAAAGAGTGGCAGAGCTCATGCCTTTAATTCCAGCACTAGAGAGATATATAAGACAGTGTTTCCTGTGTTCTGAGATTTAGTTTCCAGTCACAGGGAAGACAGGAGATGGAGATTTCAACCCTTGGTAGAGGTAAAAGCTACTGGTTGGCTGCTTCGCTTCTCTGATCTTCAGCTTGAATCCCAATATCTGTCTCTGAGTTTTTATTATTCATGCTACAATCGTCAATCAAGGAAAGAACCCACAGGCTTGCCTACTGTCCAGTCTGATGGAGGCATTTTCCCAGTTGAGGTTCTTCCCAAATGAACCTGGCTTGTGCAAAGTTGAAAAAAATAATAACTAGCCACCATGTAGTCTAATAGCAACAGACACTACCTGTGTACAAGCTATAACATTACAGGCTCTGAAACAGCGGCAGTGGGGATTACTTCAGGTCAATTTTGCACATGCAAAATCACACAACTGCAGAAGGTGATGTTTCAACTGAGTCTTCAAAAAGTTATGTCAACAGCATGAGAGGAAAGAGACTATATCAGTCTGGGAAGTTTTAATGAAAAAAAATGATATTGGAAGCTTGAGCAGAAATGACTGTGGAAGGCGTAAGAGATTCTGGAGAGAGGATGTCTTCAGACAGCGTATTAAGAATGCTACAGTGTATACAAGACAGGAAATGACATATGCATTAGTTTTGTTAGGTTGCCATAACAAATCATCAGAGACTGCATGGTTTGGTTTGCATAACAGGCATTTCTTCTGTCTACGATCATGAAGTCTAAATGCCCAATGTCAAGATGTTATAGATGCTTTTATATGAAGCTTCTGTCCTCTGCTTGTATACAAGTGTCTTTACAACATCTTGCCTCTATACATATTTGTGTCCTAATCTTTGGTTTTTATGTGAACTCTGCTTATAGTCGATCACAGCCCACTCCAATAACCTGGCTTCAACTTGATTATTTCCTCAAGTCACATTCTGGGGTACTAGGTTCTGAGATACGAGCCCATCTTCCTGGAGAGTGTACCTGGCCTTTGTTTTGGACCACCAACCAGCTCCCAACTCATGAAGCAGATTTGTTATTAGATGTGAATGCTCGGCCTAGCTTAGGCATGTTTCTGGCTGGCTGTTTCAACTTAAATTACCCTGTTTCTCTTATTCTACCTTTAGCCCCAGGGCTTATTACCCTTCTCACTTCTGTATATCTTACTTCCATTGCTTCTCTATGTCCACTGGCTGGCATCTGCCTGGCTTCTTGTCCCAGGCATGCCCCTCATTTCCACCCCATTCTCTCCTTTTTCCTTCTCTTTAGCCTAGATTTCTCCTCCTTTTTATTCCCTCTGCCTGCCAGACCCACCTATCCTTTCTCCTGCCTAGCTATTGGCTGTTCAGCTTTTTATTAGACCAATCAGGTGCCTTAGGCAGGCAAATGTCTTTTCACAAGTATAAACAAAGTAGCACGCCTATACACTGCTAAAGTAATATTCTGCAACCATAAGCTAATGGAGCACACCTTTGCCCAGTTAAAATAACATTCCACAACAGGAGAGAGCATAATTCACCTCATAACAGGGTTGTACCTCATCCAAATAATTGGCCTGGTCTGGTTTGTGATACTATAAGGCAGTATCATAGACTGAAACAGAAATTGATTTGTTCCTGATTCAGAAGGCTGAGAGTTCAAGATCAAGGGGCTGGACTTTGATGAATGCCTTGATGCCACTGATATGGTATATGTAGAAAGAGAAAGAGGGTAAACGTGAGATAAAGGGAGATAAAACTATCATTTTATAAGGGGCATATTCTTGTGACAGTTGCAATAAGTATCCTATTCATCAGGGTAGTGTCCTTATGTCCCAATGCCCTCACATTAGGTCCCACCTCTGTCCAATGGCATATTAAGTCCAATCTCTGAAAACTGCCACATCAGCGGTCAAGTTTCCAACACATGAATTTGGCAGTCATTCAGACATTGTGGTAGACAGGCCCAACTTAGAGACATTTGGAAGAACATTACAGTGATCTATATAAACATGATCAGAGTCTCAAAGGGGGCAAAAGAGGATATGTCAAAGAAGGAAGTCAAGAGATTCAACAGAAATGCAATGTCCAATCCAACATGGTGAGAGCCATCTACCACCTTGGCACATGGGAGACTGAGGCAGAAGGATCTCAGGATGGAAACCAGCCTAGGCTTCATAGCAAAAACCTGTCTTAAAACACCACAATTTGGGAACCTAGTTAAGTGGAAAAGCACATGCCTGCCATGTGCTAGGCCCTGAGTTCTATCTGCAGAGATACAATAAATAAATAACAGCATAGAAGTCAGTTCACCAGCGTAGTCCATGGGCTTAGGACAACTTATCCATAATGCCTGGATGCAGATTCATGTCTTGCTGGTGGGTATAAGATGATGCATGTTCATCCTAGCTTTAAGAGTTTCTCAAAGTCTCCATTCACGCTGTGCCTCTTCTCAAATTTGTGTGCCTCCTAAACACCTATCTGTTTAGGTAGAGGGGAGTCAAATGTTAGCTTCCTCATGAAGATTACTTTCTCGATCAGCGAGTTACTTCCCTCTGCCAAACCCCAAGAACACCGTGGACAAGGGCATCCCCACACGATGTTGTCATTGGTTTATGGTCTGTGTAATCGCTATCTCCTTTGAAACTGCTCCTTATGTTGGAATTCTGTCATTGTGCTATTGTGCTGACCCCACCCCCTGGCAATGGGTGGGGCATGCATATTGGCCAACCCATCGCTAAGTCACTCTTTACAGGGCTGCATAAGGACTCAGTAAGCATGCTGGAGCTTCCCCTTTTAAGTGAGCACCTCTACACTCTACTCTCTCTCTCTCTCTCTCTCTCTCTCTCTCTCTCTCTTGCTCCTTACCCCCACTCTTTATCTCTCCCCCCACCACTCTAATAAACTATGGTTAGTATACTCCCAGCACTCGGGAGACAGAGGCAAGTGGATCTCTGTGAGTTCGAGACCAGCCTGGTCTACAAGAGTGAGTTCCAGGACAGTCTCCAAAGCCACACAAAACAAAAACAAACATAAAGATAGACTCTTCCTGTGCTTTCTCTGTAATACTTCTCTTATGAGAACATTAGGAGCAGTTTGTGGGGCTACTGGATCAATATTCATCCCTACTGCATGAACTGGCTTTTGGAGTCCATTCCCTATGGAGTGGTACCTCGATCAGCATAGATACTGGGGGTGGGGTTGGGGGGAGAGGCTTGGTCCTGCTTCAACTTGATATGACAGATTTTGTTGACTCCCTTACTCTCTCTGAGGAATAGATGTGGGTGAGGTATGGAAATGGTGAGAGGGGTAGGAGGAGGGGAGGGAGTGGGAATTGGGATTAGTATGTAAAATAAAAAAGATTTTTTAAAGTAAAAAAGAAAACAGAAGGAAGATACTATATCAAGAGTTATATTTTTCCATATTTAAAAATATTTATCTCCCTTATAAAAAAAAGACTATTCAGCAAGAAAATTTCCATGGGAAAAGCCAGGCAAATTAATCAACAGAGTTTCCAATCTGTAACCGTTTTAATCCATTTTATAAATCAACTCCAGTTTAATTTTAAGGGACAAAATATCACTGCCTTCATGTCTTTTTTAATTTAAGAACTCACTAAATGGCTCTTGTCACCTATGTGATCAAATCGAAGTTTCCCAGTCTAGCTTTGAAGACCTCCACAGGCTACCCACATATCATATCACTCATCCAACCCACTAGTCATACAACTGTCAGAATTAACCTTCCTGAAATATGGGGCTATTCTCTTTCATACTCAAAGATGCTCCAAGACTCCCCAGAACCTAAGGTAAATCTCAAGTTATTCACAACTATTAATATTCGGCCCTTGTCTTTTTTTTTTTTTTTTTTTAATCCTGACACATCCTTTCCTCTAGACGCTAGTCTTTAGCTTAAGTTCCCAAGCTCTTGTTCTCAGGGTCATTCTTTCATTTTTTCTGTCTGTGTGTTTCTCTGGTGTGTGAGTTGTTCCTGAACTACGTGTGATTCTCTCTTCTGTGTCTGTGTGTCTGTCGTAAGACCCAGCACTCCCAATCAGCCGAGCTTTCTCCATCTGCTGAATGTTGTTGGTAATTTCCACTGGGCATCAACCTGATTGGTACTCTCTACTCTCCTTGTATTCCAGCCAGGTTCTCGCGATACTCTACTGCTCTGTTAGTTATCTACATCAGTATTGTACCACATTGTTAAAATGCACTCCTTATATCCCATCTACAACTCGCTTTTTTTTCTTGCTGAAGTCCTCAAAATACATTTATAAACGTTGCTGCAATCTTTCTCCTTTCATCTTTTGAGCTCAATGTGAATAGAGCCAAATAAGTAATGGTAGAAAACTGTTGTGAATAATTTAAATAAACAAAATAAACTGTTGTAACTACTTTTAAATGTGAACATGGGCTTTATTTATCAGCATGAGGAATCAGAGCTATGACATTTAATTAACTGCTGCTTGGATCATTTCCCTCCTTTGGCTCTTAGGATACAGTACTTTCTCTTCTCTCCCCCATCTATATTGCATTAGTCAGGATTGTCTAGAAAGACAGAACTGGCAGAGTGTGTGTGTGTGTGTGTGTACACAGGGTTTATCAGAGTAGCTTTACAGGTTGTGATCTATTCCAACAATGGCTGTCTCCCAGTGGAAAGTCCAAGAACTCCTTAGTTGTTCAGTTCACAGGGCTGGGTGCCTCAGGTGGTCTTCAGTATGTGCCGGAATCCAGAAGCAGACTCCAACACCAGTGAAGGAATGAACTTGCCAGGGAGGGTGATGGCAAACTGTCAAGGGGCAGAAGCTGCCCCTGTAGGTGTGGCCCAGATTCTAGGCAGCAGCCGCCTGACCTCCACAGGGATTGCAGGTGGGCCTTCACACTTCACATGCTTTAATTCAGAAATACCTGCTCAGAAACGTCGCCAGCCGCTAGACCACCACGGACAGTCAGCGCAGATATTACTTAGTGTACAGTTTCTTTGCTTGATCTGAATCGTTCCTCTCTTCCGTAAGGCGAGGTACCCAGATTTCACACCCCCCCCCCCGGCCTGTTTTTCCAGCTGAATTATTTGATGCAGTGTCTTGGTCTCCAATTCCAACCGTTAGGGCGACGGCTAGCTTACGTCTCTAGTTCTGATCTTTGCCTGCGTTCCAGTCTCAAGCAGGCACCACGACATCAACAACGATCAGTCTGTCTACTGAGATGTCAAGAAAGCAGGCCCAGCTACACCAAACCAAAGCGCAAAACCAAACTCTTGGTTTCCTTCCTCCCCTCCCTCCCCCACCCCCAAAACTAGCAAGCACTTGTTGGCCCAGCAGGCAGGGAAGCAGCGGCTGGAGACTTTGCAAACGGCGCATCTACATGCAATAAGGCTGGAGCCCCGCCCAGGAGGCGCGGAGAGGGCGGGGCCACACACCGCCCCCCCTCTCCCCGCACACACGCACGCACGCGCAGCCCTGGTTCCCTGGTCCGCGCGGAGGGCGGCGGGGAAGGGGGAGGGACAGCGCACGCGCAGTGCGCTCCCTGTCCGTCTTCCGGGCTGGTGTTTCAATAAAGTTTTTCTTCCCGCGCGCCGGCGCTCCTCTTCCCCGGGCAAGATGGCGGAGTACGACCTGACCACCCGCATCGCGCACTTCCTGGACCGGCACCTGGTCTTCCCGCTGCTCGAGTTCCTCTCCGTGAAGGAGGTGAGGGCCGTGCGGGGACCGAGGAAGGCGCGGGGACGCCGGCGGGAGGCGGCGGCGGCGGGGGTGGGGAGAGGCGCACGTGCGAGCCGGAAGCCGGCCTGGGCCCCGCGCCCACAGCGGCCGCCTGGGCCCCGGGTGGCGGGGGTGCCCGGCGCTGCTGGGGTGCGCGGGGCTCGGCAGTGCCGGGGCCGCGGTGACCGACGGCGCGGTGACCGACCGACAGCGGGGCTTCGGTGACGCCCGGGCCGGGGCCGCCACGTCCGTGCTCGCCCGAGGCTCTGCTCTCGCCCCTGGTGGAGGCTGCGCCGAGTTTCGGCGTCTTTGCTTCCCTGGGGCTGCGTGCACGGACCTGGCTTGGGTTTGGGGTTTGCTGTGTCGGGCAGCAGCTTGGATCCCGCGAAGTTGAGGTTGTGGATGGATGCCTTATTATTATTATTTTTTATCATTTTGCTGTGAACGTCCTGGTCTTTGATAGGGAGTCGCTTGGCCGTCAGGCGACCGACGATGGGGAGACCCAGGGTGCGGTGCGCGCGTCGTTTGCTGGTGTGGGTGCTCAGACTTTGTAACGTCCCGGGGCTGAGTCCTTGACACACGCTCCAGGCTGTAGTGCGTTAAAGGGACCTGGAAAGAAAGAATTAAGCT
Organism: Mesocricetus auratus; assembly: GCF_017639785.1. NCBI lineage: Eukaryota > Metazoa > Chordata > Mammalia > Rodentia > Cricetidae > Mesocricetus > Mesocricetus auratus. Next base: position 8,264,861 of record NW_024429204.1, on the reverse strand, counting down.
TAGCTGCGTTGGATTCGTGAGGAAGTCGATGCATCTTACTAACTGAAGCAAGCGAAGCTGCCGCCTGTAACGTGAGGCTTGAGTTTTGTCCAGGAAAAAAAAAGTTGATGGATTCTGTTTCTGGACACAGGGAACTTGTACACTGGGGGGCGGGGACAAGGGGTTTGGCGTTCGACAGCAATTTTTTTTTAAAGTCTGATAAAGCTGTTTGGATGACATTTGTAAGCTTCCAGATACCGGTTAATATGTCAGGTGTCATCTTTATATTCATAAGGAAATTTGTGAACACACAAATTTTAGAATAAAATCGCTAATACTAAGCAACAGCAAAGTTCAGTGCTGAAAAATGCTTTAACAGGTGTAACTTGAGGTTGATAGATTTGTTATTTTTGGTTTTTTTTTGCGTTGAAGTTTTGTAGTCTATAGACTAGAGACTAAAAAGTTGTGTGTGTGTGTTTTCTTTTGTGGGTAAATGGGAGACCTTCGGCAAAGAAAGGTACGTGAGAAATAGATACTGAAACTCACCCTCATTTTTTGGGTGTAGCAGAGGTACTTTGGAGCTGCCAGAACTTCATATTTTTTGTGTGTGTTCTGTATGTATTGGTAGTTTTGAGGCGCACAGGGAGGACTTCAAGTGTAGGTTTGTTTATTGGTAAGGCAAGACTGTAACTGGGACTCAGTGGAAAGTGACTTCCGGGAGGATATTATTAAAATGGCCTTAGTACATCAAGAGGAAGGCAGATGTTGGAGTGTCTGTTCAGCAGTTACTAAATATCGGAGCTTGGCATTGTGAAAAATCCAACTGAAAACCTAAGATATCTCACCATTGGAAAACTTAACTTTTGCCTGTAAGTTAAAGTGGTACGTATCACACGAGTATTGGCCACGTGTTGTTAAAATTCATTTTCTTTTCTGTTGCCTTCAGTGGACAGAGAATTTGGAGAAGGTGCTGAGTGTCTTGAGCCACAGAATAAGGATAGAGTCAGGGATGGTGATGGGTGTCTGTACTGACACATGTAGGTTCCAGAGGAGAAAGAGCTTGGGTTCTCAGCTAGGGAGAGAGTTCTGCATGAAGGCTTTGATAATCATTGAACATCTGGTTAAATGAATTGTATTTTATATCTCCCTGTTTGGTGTCAGAACAGATGATGTAAAGGCCAGGACCCTGGGCTTTGAGTTTGGACATGGGTTAGGATCCTTGCCCTGACTTACTTCCTCTGCATTTCAGTTTTTGTTTTTTATTTTTTTACGCTGCTTCTCAAATGTCACACCTGTTATTGTAACCACCTTTCACAGGATAGATTTATTTGACCTGTTTTGGTTTCTGTTTTTGTTTGGAGGTTAGATTTTGCTGGGTGACCCATGGTGGTCTTGAACTCCTTACCTGCCTGTCAGTTTGCCAAAGGCTGGATTTACAAGAGAATACACCATGCCCAAATTTTATCTAGATGTATGTATGTATGTATGTATGTATGTATGTATGTATGTATGTACACACACATGAAATTCAGCATCAGGCATGTATGTTTGCATAGGGCTAGGGTCTGAACCCAGTCTCTTAGTGTAACAGGCAAGCTGTTTACCACTGTGATCCATAGTCCAAGTTCTGTTTTTAGAAGCAGGGCTTCCCTGTGTAGCCCAGGCCGACCTAGAACTCCAGCTCTCAGAGACTCTGCTGTTTCTTCTCCTGAGAGCTGGGGCTGTCAGTTCATACCAGCACTCCTGGCTTCATGAATGGACTTCTACGTCATCTTTCTTATGACAGCAGTTGCTGATTTTCAGTGCTGATGGCTAATCTGTTGTATTATATCTGTTTATTCTTCCATTACAGCATTAAACAAATTGTGTGTTATGAAAGTCCTTAGAAATAAATAAATGTGCTATTGCTTTAGGTATTTTGCAGCATCTGTGAGTCGAGGTGTATGACTTCAGGAGGTAAAAGTGTGAAGTGATTGTATTCTTGCCAGTAGGGTGTGACTATTCTAACCAGTCTGCCTTGCCATTGGTACTGATACTGTTGAGTTTTTTGTTTTGTCTGGTTTTTTAATCATAGTTTTTATATCCACTTTTTTCATTAATGAAGTTGATGTTGTGCCTTTTGTCCTTTTGTCTCGTTAAGTGACGGTTAAGATGTTCTAATCATCCCCCTTGGATTATCTGTCATTTCTTACTATGTTAGTGGAGCTTTGTATATAATGCAACACATTCATTTTGGATTCTGTGGTACACTATGGTGGACTTTTCCTAGAATTTTCTTCCCTTGGAAAAAGGTAAACTCAGAACATAAGTCTAAATATCTTTCAGAAATGGCTAAGTATCTCAGATTCCTTGTATGTTCTCAGTGGCTTTCATATTTATGAGTCTGTATGTATATGTTTATTCCCTATGAGTTAATACATTGTTTCCCAAGCAGTCTGCGCATCAAAAACCTGGTGTGAGGTTGACTTACAAAACTGGTGCTAGTTTTATTTTAGAGGTACAGGTGGAGAAGCACACAAATGATTGCAGCTATTAAATGAGAAAAATGTGAAGGTGTGGCCACATCAAGGAGAGGTGGTAGGCTTGTGGGTTCAAAGGATAGCAAGGATCTAAAATATTTACGAGCCTATTCCTCATTACCTCGGTGTGGAGGAGGCAGGGATACCAGCTTTGAAGAGGAGAAGGTGTAGATTTGTATATTGCATAACTTTTTCAGAAAGAATAAAATGTTGCTTGATAAAGCAATGACTGATCAGGAGTAATTGGGAGTGACATTCCTTTTCAAATCTTTGGGTAGATAATATGTTGTACTTACTATATTGGTTGCTTTCCTTTTTATAAAATAGGTGATTGTGTGTGTGTGTGTGTGTGTGTGTGTGTGTGTGTGTGTGTGTGTGTGTGTGTGTACACGTGCGCGCGCGCCCCCGCAGGAGTGTCCATACTGGGAGGTGAACTAGGCCCTTAGGTGCCTACCCTAAGCCAATGCTCTACTACTGACCAGTGTCTCTAGCCCCATGATGCTTTTCTAAAACCTGGGGAGTGGGTTAAGGGGAAGAACTCAGTAGATTGGCTACCCTAACATACACATGGAGGGCAGAGGACAGATAACCCTGTGAAGTCACGTTCATCATCTTTAATGGTCAGGGATTGAATGCTGCTCTCCGTGCTCATCCCAGCCCCTGACATAGGCTGAACCAACTCAGCAGCCCCTCCCCCCAACACAGATGACACACGCACACACTTTTTAAATAGTGCTTCATGAAGTATGTTTCTGAATAAACAAGAATGTAAATATACTGGTTAAAAGTAGTTCTTCTCTTACAGATATATAATGAAAAAGAATTATTACAAGGAAAATTGGATCTTCTTAGTGATACCAACATGGTAGACTTTGCTATGGATGTCTACAAAAACCTTTACTCTGACGACATCCCTCATGGTAAGTTTTATGTTTAGAAATAAAGATCACCTTGTAGGTGAAGTGTCTGTAAAGTTTTGTGATAGATGAAAGAGCTGTAGCTGCAGTCTCTTAAAGTCATTGGGTGTAAACATCTAGACAGGTTGCAAGATGTGTTTTCTCCTAGTGAAAGATGTGAGCCTGCGTTAACGTGGTCTTCAGTTTCAGATGCAGTGTGTCATCAGAGTGGCACTTACGCTACAGGCGGCTGTCGGCCTGCAGTTTTATGAGAATGCTGCACTTCCATATGTCTATACATCGTCAGGTTACCTGGGGAAATTCCTTCCAAATGCAGAGTTTGGCCCGTGACCCAGACCTATTTGATCAGAAACTCCTGGGGCCCTGTAGTGATGTAGGAGAGTACTGTAGATGTTTCTTGAAGGAAAAAAAGAGCAGAAAAATGGTCCCTTAAATACCAGAAATATGGGTTGGGCTTGGTGTCTGATCCCAGCAACCTAGACAGTCTGGTGTACACAACAAGTTCTAAGCCTGCCAGAGCCCTGCCTCAAAAAAAAAAAAAAAAAAAAAGCATAGGAAATACTCTAGTCCCCACCCCCTTAATTCTGGACAGCAAAGAGCTCTTTACTTTGTTTAAAATTGCTGTTTTTCAGATTTTGATAGCAGGTTTTCATTTTTTCTTTTGTGCATGAACTTGGAAGGTTTTTGTTGTTGTTGTTTGTGGTCTGGTTGGTTTTGAACATGTCTTAAGCAGAGAATTGTAGAGAAATGCTTCGGGAAAGAGAACGGCAGTGAGTTCATTTTGGGCCAGAGAGGTTGTTCATACGATAAAGCATTTGCTGCAAATGCCTGGTGACCTCAGTTTGCCCCCTGGAGTCCACAATAGGAGAAACCAACTCCTACCCTCACACCAATAATCCCCATCATTCACACTGAAGATAATTACCAGTCAAGTGAAGCAGACTTTGCAGTAAGAGCAGTACCCAGGTGTGGAGAAGGAGGCAGTGCTGTAGATGGAAGTGAACTGTAGGACGCAGACATGGTCAACGGTAGTATAGCTTTTTCTGACTGATAGGCAGTAACTGTTCACATTGATGTTGGAGCACCATGTGTGTGCCTGGTATCCCAGCAGATCTGAAGAGAGCTTCACCTGCCACGGGACTGTACTAAGAGGTGGTTGTGAGCTGCCGTGTGGGTGCTGGGAATCAAAACCGAGGTCCTCTGCAAGTCACAAGTGCTCTTACCACTGAGCCATGTCTCCAGCCCCGCTATTGTCCACTTTTACCTCAGCTTCCTAAGTGTCGAGAAGTACAAACGCATGTCACCACGGCTACAATGACTGTTAGTCGCTGAGTGTTAATCTGAGGTATAGATTATGTGTGAGTTTTCTCTGTATTTTGGTGATAGTATAGTAAATGGGAACTGTCATTTTTGGTTTATGAAATTGCCCCTAGTTTATATTAAAAAAAGATTCTTGCCTAGATTAAATTCCATTCCACCTAGTAATAATGTGTAACCCATTGGTGTATTGCCTTTACAGTAGCCTGGTAGTCAATCAGGAATTACACAGGAACAAATAGAAGGTCGCTGGGAATGCAATCATGGAAATGTAGAGTCCGCTCACCAGCGCCCCTTCCTGCCTGCTCTCTCTGAGCGCTCCCCCCTGCCTGCCCTTGTTTGTGCAGTTTTCCCGTCTGCAGCAGGAAGATGGAACCCTCCTGCTTTGTGTGCCTTTGGGGCTCAAGCAAGGGGTTGTGGATTTGGAGAAGGTGTTGAGTTGCTGGTTCCTGGCATGTGAATGAAAGTATGAGGAATAGATAAGTGTGCATAGTTCGAATTAATAGAAACTTCTCTAGACAGTCTCGTGGAGTGGTGTGGGTAACGTTCTGGTACTCGTGTTTCTCACTAGCTTTGAGAGAAAAAAGAACCACAGTTGTTGCACAACTGAAACAGCTCCAGGCAGAGACAGAACCAATTGTGAAGATGTTTGAAGACCCAGAAACTACAAGGCAGATGCAGTCAACCAGGTAATCTGTGAACTTGGACCCTAGAAGTTCTCTTCCTGGATTCATATAAAGGTGCAACTAGGACCCTATAGTAAAAGTTCACCATCTAAGTGAGTGTGCCTCGTTCTTTTGCTTTCATTTATCTTTATGTTTTAAGGGGTGGTATTCCATAACAATAAATATTAATAGTAACTTATTTTCTTTTGTATATAGTGCTTTGTCTGCAATTGTGTATGTGCGTGCATGCCTAGTGTGCATGGAGGTCCGCAGAAGGTGTAAGATCCCTAGCAACTGGAGTTGCAGGGCTTGTGAGCCCCCAGCGGAGGCTGGGCGTTGAACACAGATCCTCTGCAAGAGCAACAGGTGCCCTCAGCAGCCGGGCTACCTCTCCAACCCCAATACTAAATTTTTAAAGAAACTTTTTAAACCAGTTGTTCGTGTGTGCCCTGGCCCTTCTTAGGAGGCATTTGGAACTGTCTGGAGACTTTGAGTGTCAGACTGGAGGGGAAGTGTAGAGGTCAGAATGGCAAACATCTTGTGCTCAGGACCTGCTTTCCCCCTAACTTCTTCCCAAGAGTCAGCCAACTCAGTGTTAGGGAGAAAGCGCTGTTCCCGCTGGGTGCCTAGAATGCTTGGGTTGTTTTCTGAGGGAGAAACCTGAGCTCACTCAGCACTTACCCTCTCTTACATCTTTCAGTGTCTGTACTCATCCCCACTAAGATTATTTTATTTCTAATTTTCTTTCTACTAGGAACATTTTGTTTGGTTTCCAGGTGAGGCATGTTGCCTTAGCCTTACTTAACACTTTGAAGCCTTTGGAGTTATTAGAATTACTTAAAAGTAAAATGTATTAAAACTGAACGTTACCGTTGTGACATGTCTTAGCTACCAATGCCTTCACTTCAGAAATGGTTAGTGACTTTGCCATGCTGTTGGTTTCTAGAATACATGATCAAACCAAATTTTTAAGTTTTTACTAGTGGTTTTGGAAAGTGTTACCTGATAGCATTAGAAAACCTGCCAACATTACAGTTTTCATGCCATGCTGTAATATGCCATGTACCATGCCTTACTAACGCTACATGCATGTGCAGAGATACATACAGATGCACAGATGAAAGCTGTGGTCAAAGAGAAAGCGCCACGTGTCTGTATGAGTTAATGTGCATCTGTCTCCACTGTTTGTTTACTTGCAAGAGTACAAAGAGTAATTATAGCTCTTGGAGCCTCATGTCAGGATGCAGAAAGCGAAGGTTGACATAATCCAGATGGAGACGAGAGCAGACATTTTAGGATGCACTAGCCATGTAAAGACTGGAAATGGGGACTGGAGAGATGGCTTAGCAGTAAGGAGCATGTACTGCTGCCTAGGGCCCCAGTCCAGGTGACTCACAACTGCTGTGTGAAGGTCAAGCTCCAGGGGCTGTGCCTCTGGCCTCTGTAGGCACCTACAGTCGTGTGCACAATACGCACACCTATAGACTCACATAGTTAAAAACAGTAAGAGTAAATATGTATTCGAAGTAAAGATAGGAGATGATGAGGTGAAGGTAAGAGTAGAACACATGGCTGATGTGCTCACCACCTAGCAGACGGACAGTGCCCTCAAGAGAGGCTGATCTGGGAAAGGGAACTTCGGGTGAGGAATGGCGTCCATCAGATTGGCCTGCAAGCATGCCTGTGGGGCATTTTCTTGATCAGTGATTGGGGGTGGGGGGGCATTGTTACACCTGGGCAGGATCCTCCTGCATTGTATTAAGAATGCAAACTGAGCAAGCCAGAGAGTGGGGGTTTCTCCATGGTCTGCATCCGTTGGGGCCTCTGGGTTCCTGCCTTAAATTCCTGCCCTGACTGTCCTAGTGGGAAGTTTACGCCAAGTGAACCCTTTCCTCCAGGGATTGCTTTGCTTCAGCATGTGTCATCACAGCACTAGGAAACTATAGACTAAGGCAGGGACTCCGCTGTCACACACCTGTCATCTGATAGACTCAACACTGGTGTTTCCCACCAACTCATTGCATCTTCGTTGCTCATACGGTGTTTCTTTTACACTCGCTCAGAGTTAGCCAGGGGACAGTGAAGTCTGAGCTTTGTGTACATTTTGTATTCGGTAATTTACTGCTTGCTGGCAGGGCTCCCAAAGTGTGCCACAGGCACAGCATGCTCCCACACGTCATGAAGCCCGAGGAAACACTACACGCTTTGAGAATGTGAAGATAAGCATTTTGACTTTTTATTCCTTTTCTCCTGGTGTCCCTGGTATACTTGTCTTTTACTAGTCTGTCTGGATCTACAGTTGATGGAAAACTAATTTAAGAAAAGTTAAGTTGGGCTGTTTGACAGCTTGATTATGGTTAATAGTTGTGGAAGTTTTTGTGATAGGTACCATCTAAATTTGATCTTCAGTCAGAGCTAAAGAAGTCTGAAAGTAAAATTTTAACTTTGTATTTATTCTTATATCAAAATTTGACATGGCTATTTATTTTATTCTACAAAGTTGTGTTTCTGTTTAAGTATTATGAGGTTTAAAGTGACTTGTTGGATGATAACTTAGAAGTTAGAGCTACACATTTTGTGTTCTATAGCCTATAAACCATAATAATGCTCACTTTTTTCAATATTAAGGGATGGTCGGATGTTATTTGACTACCTAGCAGACAAGCATGGGGTAAGTATTTTTTCTTACTATTAAAAAAGAATAGTCCTTTTTTTGGAAAAAGGTTTTTAGAGACTAATGTTGTATACAGATTCATAGTTTGGCTTATGAATATAATTATTTGATTAATAGATAACAACTGGTATATTTTTAACAGTTTTTGTAAGCATTGGTGATGATGGGAAATTTTTGTTTATGATCCCCTTTTGATAACATCCTCCCAGTGTTTGCCGTATGTGAATCATCATATAACAGTAACTTTTCTCTCCCCCTTCCTGAGGCACGATCTTGCTATGTAGGCCAAACTGTCCCCAAATTTTGGTGAGCCTCCTGCCTCTGTTTTCTGGGTCTAGGATTATATGCTCATGCCACCGTGTTGAACTCAGGATTCTTTTTCCTAGTAGCTTTAAGAGTAAAGACAGAACTAGAGATGAACTAAACTTTCTTTGCACAGTAAGAGAACATTGTGGCTGCCTTGGAGAGTAGAGTAGCTCTTGACAGTTTCATGGTCTTCGTTAATTCACAGATTCAGTCATACATTATTCTTACTGTTCTTCCTAATGTCTTTGACTTCTCTTCTGTTAGCTTGAGGAATGACACTTTGTTTTTGTTTGCTTTGTTGTTTTCTAGACACGGTTTCTCTGTGTAGCCCTGGCTGTCCCAGAACCCACTGTAGACCAGGCTGGCCTTGAACTCAGGGATCTGCCTGCCTCTGCCTCCATAATGCTGGGATTAAAGGCGTGGCCCTTCACGCCCGAGAATGCACTTTGCATATAATCAGTTTAACTTTATAATAATTACTATGGTAGATAGATTACTGATCACCACATAATACTCCGTGGTTTAGTGCACAATACTTAGTGATTTGTTGTTTTAGCCTTCAATTCTTTTAGATTTCTTCAGTTTTGTTTACATTATTGACTCTAAAAGTTGGTGTAGATTTGATGCCAACTTTCAGAAGGGAGAGTTTTATTACATGTTTTATTTGTGTTATAACACAAAATATTGGAGGTGGCTGTGTGCTCAGTAGTTGGCTAGCTTAGTCAGCCTAGTGGGCTTAGGCCAAATTTCAGTTGTTGCCCAAGTTTGTTCTGCAGTAAAATTGCTATCAGCACAATTTAGAACTCTTTAAATTGACAATTTCATGTGTACATACAGACATACACATATACATACATCTTTTTAAATTGACAGTTTTATGCATGCATACATACATACCAACCGAACGACCTCTGACTAGGGTTTATTGGTGGCAGTTGTTCATCTAAAAGAGTTAAATGAATGGAATTTTACAACTTAACTATGGAAGCTTTTTCTCCCCCACAGTTTAGGCAAGAGTATTTAGATACACTGTACAGATACGCAAAATTCCAGTATGAGTGTGGGAATTACTCGGGAGCCGCAGAGTATCTTTACTTCTTCAGGGTTTTGGTAAGTGCCCCGTATGTTTTTCTTTTCCTTTTTTATTCTTTCAGAACTTTTCTTGGTTCCTCAAAAAAAATCAGTCTTCCTGTTGCATCTTAAAACAGTCATTGGCAAAGGAGAAAGGTAGTTTAGGTTAAACAAAAGAATGAAAGAAAATGAAAAGATCTTTCACAACAAAAACCAGATAGAAAAGCTTATTATTGTTAGGGCCTCGAATTTGGAGGGAGGGCTGCTGAGGAGGAGTGGGAGGCAGCTATTCTTGGAGCTGTGAGCAGAGTGAATGACCCTTCCTTGTTCTGAACAACTATAATCTTTAATGTTATACTTTAATATTGAGCTAATATTTATTTACCCGTATTTTGACTGATAGGAAGTAAAGGTAAGTGATTGCTTCATTACTGGGAGGTGTGGAAAAGCTTGAATAGTGTTGCTAACTGGCATTGTAGTTTGCTGGATTACTTCCTAGATTGGGTGCTTTTGCAGAGGGATCCTTGTGTGAAGCCTGATAAAATAAAACTCATTGCAGTAACAGGTGCTTTCTAAAGGAATCCAAGCGCTGCTCTTATCTAGCCTTTGTCAAGGAAGTTATAATTTGTTTCTCACTATGGATTAATGGGCGAGTACCAAAGCCCATGTTTTCTTGAGTTACCCTGGAAATTAGAGAGAATCCTGCTTAAGACAGGGACTTTTGTCTTCCAATTTTAGATTCCTTTATTTTCTGTTGCTTTTTTTGTTTTAGCTTTATGTATCACAAAGCAAACACTTGGACCATGCTGTCTTTGGTGCCTTCAATGAAATTCAAGTTTCCTGTTTGTGGTAGTTAAAAGGGGGTAGATCATTGTTTTTTATTCACATGTCTCCTACACTAAGATTGTTCAGAAGAAAGTTGATGAACTACCCATTGCCCTTCCTTCAAGGAATCAGATATTTTCTGTTTATTTCCAAGCTTGCTGTAAAGCGTTGCTCTTTGTCTCATTTGTGTCAATGAGTTCATTTACGGAGAAGCTGTGGTTAGCTTGCGAGTGCACTGAGGGTAACCACTGATGTTAAACTTGAAGTGACTTATCAAAAAATTCCATCGCTCTTACCTTGAGTGTTACCAGGGATTTAAGAGAGCAAAAGTTGATTACTCTGAGAATATAAACAGCTTAAGCTAGGATTGTAAAACCAGAAGCCTGGTATGGTTACAGGTACATGAAAAGAGCCGGTTATTCATATCATTTGTTGCTTCTGGGAGTGAATTTTGAGAATGAAGATTTAGTGTCATGTTCAAGTTCCAGCACAGTAAATTTATTGTTGCTGGTCGCTGAGTGAACGTGCCATTTTCCTAAGACATGGAAACTTAAGGTAACTGCTGGAAATCCAGATATTGAAACTCTTCTAGTATATCCACGCTTGAAAGCAGGCTGCTGTGAAGAGCCAACTGTAATGACATGGAGTTGAGCCAGCCCGCTGCACACGGACCTTTTGGGGTTACAGAACCTGCTGAAGTTGTACAAAAAGCTTTTATCCCGTCACATATAACACATTTCAGTTCTATGAGTGTCATGTTTATGGAATGTGGCTTAATAATTAGCCTCAAAAGTTCTATAATTAGTAGGTGCATACTGTATAACTGGGAGTCTTAATACTTTAAAAGTTATAACACATATTACTCTGTCTTTAAAAACATCCAACTATATGCCTTTGCATTATTCCTGAGAAACCTTATGTTAGAATTCAAATAATAAAGAGAAGCAAATGGAGATTGCATTTCTTAGAATTTATGTAGAATTTTCTTGTCTCATTTTATACCATAAAAGATTCGAACTGGGTAGAAGCTGTTTTCTCAACATATTGTTACCTAGGAAGAATAGATGTTAGTTATTTTTTTTTATTTACATACTGGCATTAAAAATCTTATGTTTGTTTAAAAGTTTAGTAGTAAAAATTTTAAAAAGCCTTGCTTTGGATATGGAATGACATGTTTTAATTTAGTTATTTGTTTTGTGTTAGGCTTTTTCATTTCTAGATTTCTTTTCTGGTGGTTCCTCTTGAATCTATGGTTAAGGAAACATAAGCTATGAAAGAGCCATTGTGACTATGGGCTGAGATTAGAATTTGACTCTCCAAATGACCTATTGTAGGTCAGTGGTTATAAATTAAAGCTCTGTGACCCCAGATTTATTTTAAAGAGACTTGGTGGCTTTTAGAGTATGTTTAATGTACCCTTTGGATGTGAAACTTCTTTGCCTTATGCTCCAAAAGTGTGTTAATTAAAATGAGATCAGGAGACTCAGTAGAAATTTTTTAATGTTTTTGTTTTGGAAGAATTCCTGAACTTCACTAAAAATTTGTCTTCACTTTCGTGCCTTTGGTTTATCTCTAAACTATAACCATTAAGCAACTATTGAAAAGTAAGAGTGATTTTAAAATACTAGAATCACTTTTTACTATTTTGTAGGGTTTTTTTTTTTCCTGGTTAGAATTGAAAATGTGTTGACATTAACAGCCAGTGGCATATTAGTTCATCTAGAAGTTCCTTCCATGATGCCCAGACAGCTCTGGTGTACCTGTTGTCCTGTCAGTTGATGAGGTTGTATGTCGGGTGTGGGGTCTGGTGTGCATGCATTTGAAAGCCAAAGTAATGTTGGGTGTCCTCTATCACTCCATGCATTAGTCCTTTGAGACGGCCTCTAGCTGTACCTGGAGCTAGACTGACAAACCCCAGCTTGTCTCCCTTCCCCGCTCCTAGCACTGTGGTTATGGGCAGCTGGGGTGTGTGTGTGTGAGTGTGCATGCGTGCGTGCGTGCGTGCGTGTGCGTGCGTGCGTGCTGGAATCCTTGCATGCACAGCTGGAATGCTACCCCCTGAACCATCTCTCTAGCTCCCTGGTGAAATGTTTTAATCACCGTATAATTGAGCTGCACAGCTCCTGGGAGGGCTTCTTTCTCTTTCGTCCCTGTGCTGTGGGTGGGGAGACCGGAGCACCCGTGGCTCTGCTGTTCGTGGTAGCAGTGGCAGAGCTGAACACATGGCTGCCTTTCTAATCACACTGTATATTGTGATTTATGATACACGTTATTTCTGTTGTGTAAAAACTTTGGTGAAATGTGGATTCAGAGTTTCATCATGGAGCGCAGGAATACATTCTTGTCAGTAGTCTGTCTCCCTTGCTATTGCTGTTTTAATGCGATTAGTTCATTCTCATTTCATGTGTTCCCATCGCTGTGTTGTAAGGCAATGTTGTTTTTATCATTAGTTTGGTGGTTATTTGCAGCTTCAGTAACTTTCCTTATAAACCAGTAGGCCTGCATTTTACACTTCCTTTCCTGTCATATTTTGAATTATTTGCTTTTTTCTTTTTTGTTTTGTTTTGCTTTTTTGTTTTTCGAGACAGGGTTTCTCAGTAGCTATGGAGCCAGTCCTGGAACTTGTTCTGTAGATCAGGCTAGCCTCGAACTCAAAGAGACCCTCCTGACTCTGCTTCCCCAGTGCTGGGATTAAAGATGTGTACCACTGCCCCCTGGCTATTACTTACTTTCTTGAGTCAAGGTCTCCATTGTGTGGTATAGGCTGGCCTCAAACTTACATGATCCTCCTGCCTCAGTTTTCCTAATGCTGAAATAGCTTTCTTTGGAAATATTTTTAGTATATGTTTAATCTCTTACCATATCGTGAACAAGACCCAGAAGTTCTGATTTCTCATATCTTCTGTTTATTGGTATTAGCTTCCTTTGAATCTGACATCTGTGAAGTAATTGCGGGCATATGAAATCTGATTGCATATGTATTATCTGAAATAGGTTATGTAGAGTGATGCTCCTGTTGCCTGGCTTAAAATCACCCCTTACTTTTCATTAAGACCTGATAATAATGACAGTTTAGTGTTGTGCTTCAGTAGGCCTTGGAAATAAGAAGCTTGAGATAGAGGTGGGGTGCTCCAGATACGAGCCTTTAGGTGGGCTTTGGATGTGCTGTATATAAAATGTGCTGTGTTCTTGCTGCACAGTGTTAAGACTGTAACTGACTGTTCACAGGTCCCAGCAACAGATAGAAACGCACTGAGTTCACTCTGGGGGAAACTGGCCTCTGAAATCTTGATGCAGAACTGGGATGCGGCCATGGAAGACCTTACTCGCTTAAAAGAGACCATAGACAATAATGTGAGTTATGTGTTCTGGGCGGGTTCTGTGAAATTTCTATGTACTTGTCATGTTTTCTGACATGGGACAACACTGCACTCTAAGGGGGAAAAAGAAGTCATTCCTATTTTGGGTTTTTCTTGTTGTTTTGACTTTTCTGAGAAATCATAGTTGATTAGCCGGCCTCATTTAGCCCTGAAAACTGACACATTGGCTTGGCTGCTAGGATTTAGCCCTCCACTGCTGCTGCAGCTGTGCCAGCTGTTTCTGTGCCAGTGAAGATGACACTGCCCTTGTGGGTGCCTCCTCCTGTAGAAGCTGTTGCTGAAGGTGACGGTTTCGCCCACGTTCATGTCACCCTCCTGTCCACGGTTTAAGGACTGTTTCCTCCCGCCCTTGTTTTTGCAGTGTCTTCCGAGGTGATTATAACAGGTGATGATGTGGACCATCAAAGATGGTGAGGACAGGGTGGTTAGTACAGACAGGCCTTAGTTAGAATACAGTCTAGCTCTAGAGATTGGGCATGCTGTTTGCACATAGTAACATTTCCTGTGTATGCTGTGAGGACAGGGTGGCTGGCTAGTACAGGCCTTAGTTAGAATACAGTCTAGCTCTAGAGATTGGGCATGCTGTTTGCACATAGTAACATTTCCTGTGTATGCTTTCTTACTCCTTCAGTCTGTGAGTTCTCCACTCCAGTCTCTTCAGCAGCGAACATGGCTCATTCATTGGTCCCTGTTTGTGTTTTTCAACCATCCCAAAGGCCGTGATAATATTATTGATCTCTTCCTTTACCAACCACAGTAAGTTGTATCACTGTTTAATTTTAGTTTTTGATTGTCTGAAATGTCTAATATTTAAATTTGTCACCTGCCAACGTTTTGATTGTGTGGTGTGTATGTGTGCGCATGCTTGTTAATTGAAAAGCTCACATGTAACTGTTGTTTGATGACATGTATTCTAGGCCCTTCCTTTGGGATTCTTGAAAGTATGATCTGTGAACCATGTAGACTCAGGGCTCATCTAAAGGATTAAATCGGAATTGGCTTTGTCACCGGGGCCTCTGTTACCTTGCATATAGCTGGTCCTCTAGTTCTGTGGGTTACACATATGTAGCCAACTGAGAGGAAGAAATCTGTCTTTACCAAATATATACAGATACTTTGTTCTTACAAGTATTTTCAAATAATACAGCACTAACTACAAACAGATAATTTATATATGTATTATAAGTAATTAGAGATTGTTAGAGATTGTTTAAATTATACAGGAGTATATGCAAGCTGTACTCCATAATTTTATAAGGGACTTTGGCATCACTAGATTTTGACATGCAATGACATTTTGGAACCAATCCCCTGTTGATACTGAGGGGTGACTGTATGTTCAATGATCAGGAATAAAGACCTGTGCTAAATTACCTGAAAGGAAATACGGAGGGTGTATGTTATATCCTGCAAGAGTTCTTTCTGTATCAGCTTGCCCTGTACAGCTTTTGGTTTATCTTGAGTTGATAAGAAATGCACTCGTTGCTTTGTGAATTTGTGAACTACACCATTCTTTTGTTGGCCAGAAGTTTTGTTTTCATTTTATTTTTTATTTACCTTTTTAAAGTTCTCATTATGTTACTGATTACTGAGGTTCTCTATGTACCTCAAGCTTGCCTAAAACTTGATTATCCTTCTTTGAGTCACAGATGCAGACCACAAATTTGACTCTGCCAGATAATAAAGATGTGTGTATGGATCTAAGTACATAGATGAAGTTTCTGATCAGTCAGTTGCTTTTTTAGCCAAGTAAGAAAAATCACTTTCCAGCAGGGATTCAGTTGTTTTCTTTCATTGGTCAGAGTCACAAAGCCAGAGCAAGTGAGCTTGTTTGAAACTGGAGTGGTTGCTGCGGTGATGGTACTGGGGACTGGTATCTCTTGAGTTATAGCTGCCCTTGGGCTGCTGTCGTCACACGCAGCATGACGTGGAGATTCACTTCTGCAGTCTGATACCCAGTCTGAGATTTCAAAGTCAGAGAGGGCTTTCATGTAGAATTGATGCTTCAGGAAAGCCGTGTCAGTGACAGCATGGTCTGATCCACAAGTTCCTTTCAGACTTCCATTGCCTTTCTAGAATGTCACAGACCTCATTGCAAGCACAAAGGAAAGTGCCATATTTCTAAATTCCTTCAGCTAAATGCAATTGGACGTGATGAATCAGGAATGTAGCTGCATGCAAAGAAGCAGTATCAAGACAGTTTAATTGAATTATGTAAGCAATAAAGTGCTCCCATATGCTTGTCAATTGATAACAGTAGTTAAAGTATCTAGAATGAAAATATTCTTAGAAACTACATGTAAGAATTGGGGTGTTGCTTAGTGGTAGAACTACATCTTTGCATAGCTTTTGTGATGCCCTTCATTTGAGCCCTGACACTGCAAGCTCTCCCCCAAATAGCAAAATATTAAATATTTGAAAATCTGATTGTAGGCCAGCATTAGCCAGTAAACATTTTTAAATGGGTGATAAAATTTAAAAATTTTATTTACTTTTTTCAAGATGGTCTCATTGAGCCTTCCCTGCCCTTGAACTTGTTTATTGTCCGGGGGGGCGTGAACACTGATCCTGAGCATCCTGCTCCCAGGCGAGGCCACCGCGGTGTGCTCTGTCCTGCCCAGCCCATCTGCAGTCAGTTTTATAAGCTCTTCTAAGTGTGAGCTCATGCTCTGTCCTGCCCAGCCCATCTGCAGTCAGTTTTATAAGCTCTTCTAAGTGTGAGCTCAGTGGTACCCCAGTGAAGGAATCCCGTGTGTCTCATTATTCGTACTTTTAAAACATGAACTCTCAAATGCTATATCTTCAATTTTGTCAGTAAAATAGTTTAGAAATTTGACTTCTCTTTGTGTAAGTACCTGTGTACGCCTAGTTCTTCACAAAAGTTTTTGTCAGTTTCTGTGAATACATGTATTCGAAAGGTTGTGACTGACCAGAATATGAAAATACTGTAGTGACAGAAATTTTAAAATAAGTAAAAAGAATAGCAGTGTAGCATCATATGATGAATTTGCAGATTTTAGATAAGTGTTTAGCACGAGCCACAAATGCTTACTAAGATGACTCACTTCAAAGCTGATACAAGAGAGAATATCAAGTAAACTATCGTTTCACATTGCTGCTTGGAGCAGGCTCAGGTTTTGTGAAGATGTGGTTGTCAGCTGGTACATTGAGCTCGCTACCTAGACGCTCTGTTCTTTAGGATGCTGTGCTTATACCTCATCTAATTGGGCATTTAGGAGAGGGCAGGTGCTATTACATAGAATTAGGTATACAATTCTGAAGTCCCAAAGGAGTCGATACGAGTCTGTAATACAGTGATGTATGTGTGCTTGTCTGTGTGTATACATGTGCACATGCTATAGTCTAGGAGAGCAAGGAAGTTAAAATATTACAAAGCTGCCAGGAAGTTCATCTTCTGAGAAGTTAGAACAATTTCTGTGGCATCAGGTACTTGAATATATACTTACAGACAGATAATTCTGAGCTCAGCGTTATACCTGGCTGGCAAAGGTACTCGGGTACTGTACATTGGATCTATATAAGGAAATTGTTCAGGTGAAATGCACTGAGTTAGAGGGTTGTTCGCGGTCAATGGTAGCATGATTTGTTAAATGAGAGCTGAGACCCCATTGATAGTTACTCAGTTACTCCCTGGTTTTCATGATTGCCACTGCTAGGGATTTAATCCAGGCCATGTGGTCCAGTACTGGTGTCCTCGTTGTTTCTGCTCTCACAATCAGCAGGATTACTTGATTTGTTCACTTGCACGTGCAGAGTTTCGCTCCTTTGTTCTAACGAGAGGAAAGCTGTAGCTGTTGCCAGCTACTGGAATAAACTAACAGTATATCCAAAGACCTTCCAGCACCCGTTCTGCAATGATAGGGGCTCACTTAGATTCTTGAGGCTTCTAGCTCACTCATAATAGGCAGCAGTGGTAAGATTCCCATCCTGTCATTGGATTCTGCTGCGTTTATAGGTGGCTGTTCCCTTGTAATAGTTACTTTTAAATGTCTGTAGTCTTTGGCTCAACAGTGTAGTCAGATGTTTCCTTTAATTCACATGTTGAAAACTGTGGGAGTTTAGTGACTCTCAAGTAACTTGTGTTTTGACCTTAGGTATCTTAAGGCAAACCAGACAATGTGTCCGCATATCCTCCGCTATTTGACTGTCAAGTAACTTGTGTTTTGACCTTAGGTACCTTAACGCAATCCAGACAATGTGTCCGCATATCCTCCGCTATTTGACCACTGCCGTCATAACAAACAAAGACGTGCGGAAGCGCCGGCAGGTGCTGAAAGATCTGGTGAAAGTCATTCAGCAGGTAAAGCTCAGCACCCAAAGCACCGAGACTTCAGGGTGCTCTTCTCGGGCAGGCTCGGGGTCTTAGGTGGCACACGTGACGTGGAAGGCAGGTATGTGACGTTAGAAGAGAGACGATCCCTGAGCCTTTACTTTGTGCATTCCCGGTATCTTCATGACGAATGCGGCATGAGACTCAGCTTGCTGGAGCTCACGGTGGTGGTTGGGGAGTTGTCACCATGCTGCACAGCACGGCGGGGACCTTTTACAGCAGCAGCCGTCCATAAGGTGGACAGAGCTTACTTCCATTGAGCTGCTCACAACTACAAACTTAAACAGCCCAAGAAATCTCTATTTAACCTAAGAATGCATTAGTGCAAAGAAGTGATTGTTACAGCAGGGTTGTGTCTTCATAGCTGGAAACGTTCTTCATTGTTCGTTGACGAAAGGAGACTAGGTATAAGTCTAAGATGGGAGTTTAGACTTTGGTTTGGACAATACTACAAGCTTACTATGTTACCTGGGATTCAGGTTAGAATATGTGCTTTGAGAAGATGACATTGGATCATTGGCTGTGAATTAATGTTAAGAAGACTAGAAAATGGGGGTGTTTTTATAGGCAGTGTGTGAAACGGTGCTCAGTGAGACCTAACTGGACATTTAACTTGATTTTACAGGAGTCTTACACATATAAAGACCCAATTACAGAATTTGTTGAATGCTTGTATGTTAACTTTGACTTTGACGGGGCTCAGAAGAAGCTGAGGGAATGTGAATCAGTAAGTATGAGTTTTTACTAAGTAGCTTACCTTCTTCAATTTCTAGATGTGATGTGTAAGTAATTGAAATAGAAAGAAGCTAAGTGGCAGATGGTATTACATGAAGTCACGTAATTAGCATTGTGTCCTTCGGTTATGGAAGTTAAAGCAGCAGCTGTTTTGGGTGCATCCGGGTCTCTGTAATGTGTCCATGCGTATCACGGCTCTGACTCTTATGAAGAGTTCTTTCAGACACAGTCTGGAACTTGCTGTGCAGACCAGACTGTCAGTGGGCGCCTGCACCCGGCCTCTGCCTCCCAGGTGCTGGGGTTAAAGGCCTGCACCATCCCCCTGCTGCTGCTTTCTTGTTGGTTAGTTTGGTTTGGTTTTCTAAGGACCTCCCTTTTGTGGGCACATGTGGAAGGAAGCCAGAGGAGAACTAACTTGGCGGAGTCTGTTTGTCGTTTCACCATTGCATGGACCCCAGGGTTCTAACTTGGCTGTTAGGTTTGCATGCCATGCTGTTCCCGCCGGGCCGTCTCCAGGACTTGGCCACATCTAGCTGGTTCATGAGCTCCTATTCTATTCACAACACGCTTTGGTGTTGGGTGAGGGTTGAATATACAGTTTGCTGTCCATCTTAACCTGACCTTAGCCCCTTGATCTTTGTCTCAGTTTCTCAGGTGCTGGGCTTGAGGGGTTCAACACCATGCTCAGCTAGTTCATCCTTTAAAATCAAATTTTGGGGGAAAGTCTGCAGTTTAACTAGGATCTTGTTTCTCCAAGGAAAAATGTAAATATATATATTGTGATAGTTTTTGAGTGTTAATCAACATAGAAAACTAAAACCTACATTGATAATTTGTATCCATTGCTGTTTTAGTTATTACTGTCTTTGAAATAGGAGCCTTTCCTTGCAGTTCTGTTTGTCTTGTGTTGCAGAAAGTTCATGTCCTTAGTTTGTTCCTTCCCTTACGTAGCTAGAGCATGTTGGACAAAATAAAGCTGTTATTTCAAATCATCAATGAGTCAAGGAGCCACCGAGGCTTCTTGGGGGTTTTCTTCCATCATTCTTTAACTACTTGTTTAAATTAGTAAGGATTTGAACATGAACAATATTCTGGAAAGTACTATGCTGTAGGATTTTTTAGATAGATTGTAGTGAATAGAGCAATAAAGTAGGCAAAGTGAGTCGAGTTTTTAAAAGTTGTCGGTGTCATTATTTTTAAATATATTTTATACATGTAGGTGCTTGTGAATGACTTCTTCTTGGTTGCCTGTCTTGAGGACTTCATTGAAAATGCCCGTCTCTTCATATTTGAAACTTTCTGTCGTATCCACCAGTGTATCAGCATCAAGTAAGAACACTCAGATTGGATGTATATTATCTACCTTTATAGTCTTCTGGAAATCGCCATTTATTATAATGTTACATATAATAAGATTTCAGTGAATTCCATTTTTGTTTCTCTGCTTTTAGAAGAAAAAAATAATTTGCTACTAACTCATGAAATTTTTTAATGTTTGAATTTTGAGAACTCTTTAGTCTTTGTGTGGTAGAGTATAATTCTGCAAATGACAAGTTGAAGGCTCAAACTTTGAGTTACATTTTTTAAAGAGTCAATACTGTTGTACCAATATGAAGGGATATTTAAGATGGGTTTCAGCAGTAGGTCAGATGAGTTAGCCCTTAGCAAATTGGAAGTTTTGTTGTAAGACCACTACATTTGGTAATAATTTCTGTTAATTAAGTTTGTTTATTTAATTACATATTTGAATTCTCATATGGTAAGCTCCTGTGACATCCTAAAATGTTGAAACATGGAAAGCGTGTGGTGAATTTTAGTTGAAAGTTTCTCTGTTGTGTGAGAAAATAATTGGGAAAATTGTGAAATGTACATGACCTATTAGAAACTAATTTCATATATTAGGCTTTTAGAAATTATTAGTGCCCTCTGGCCAGAGATGAAGTCAAATATAAAACATAAGAACTTAATACTTTTAATGTTTGCCTCTGAGGAATTTTGTGTAACCAAATTCTGTTTCTTATTGCCATTTGTTTTTGGTAGGAGATCTATCCATACTTGCCTAATTTTAGTGGGTTGTCCTTGAAGTGGTTGTCTAGAGTTAGAAGAGTAGTGTGATCCCTGAGCCTTTCTTATGGGGATTAGGACTCTGTTGTAATCTGCAGACATGCTTTTTAAAATTGATTTTCTTCAGGCACATCACACGGACTGATGGACAGTGAATACCTGAACTATATTGCTCTTTGTTTTGAAGATGTGTAATGTGGACTTCTCTGTGAGATAGGGAATATTTAGTATTTTGGTTTTCTTTTGTAGTTTTCTCTATTCCCTTATAGGCTATGTTTTCTTGTGTTTGGGGATTGGTTTTGCTTGCATGTGTGTTTGACCAGAACTTTAACTGCTCCTTTGTTTGTAGAAAATTTAGTACAGATCTTTGCTAGGTGAATATATGTATTCTGAACATTTTATGTCATAAGGCTTCTTTGTATTTTGCTTCTGAAGTATCCTGGGTAAGGAATTTGTGATAATTCTAGCTCTTCACATTTAGAAATTACTATTTGAGTTTATTATTTTGTTCCTTAGAATTGCATTTACTGTGTTTGTCAGTGAAATAGACTAAGTATACTCTGGAAAATTTGTAGCCTGTTCATGGTAATAGACTAGGACTATCTCTGGATGTTTATGGTCTTGTGTGGGTTGCTTGGCTTGCTTTTTCTAGTGCTAGGATCCAACTAGGACCTTGTAATTGTTAGGCAAGCCCTCACCACTGACCTGTGCACAGAGTTTTCTCATTTGTCTTCTGGACATTGTGCTTTTTCTAGGATCTCTCTTCTTTTCTGCTAGACTATCTGTAATGCATCTTAAACTAAATTTCTAGAGGCGTTCCAAAGCCCTGAGGCCTTCTAATGCTCTTGTTGCATTTACTTGAGGCTTTCAGATATTAGAAGTTTTGAGCTGCAAGAACTCTTAGAAAAATCTGCTAATCCAATACTGCACGGCTGTAGATGAGTGTAGAAAAACGTGTGGGGGTGGAGGATGTGTTGTATGTCTTCATTGTTCAGCCTCGGGCACGGAACATGACATTTCCAGTTGTAGAAGCGGGGCTTTCAGATGTTGACTGTGCACATGTGTGCTGGTCTTCGCGTGAGCAATTTGGCCTACTGTCACATGCAGTCGTACTTACATGTATAGCTGTGTGAGCATGGTGGTGTTAATGGAGCGAGCCTTTTTCCTGCTGTTTTGTCATACGTTTTTCCTGACGTTTCTTTGGAACCCAAGACTGCTAGAAAAATACTCTGCACTGTCTTGCACTTAGCTGGAAGCCTTAGGGTTTGGTGTCATCGAGCTGCTGCCTAGGTCATCCTGGGTGACCAAGCTTAGTCTGGTAAGCCTACATTGTACTGTTACTCACTGTGAATTGTTTGTTGTGAACAGTTTATATTTTTAGAATTAATCTTTATAGATTGTTTAGAATACTAGTTGAGCTGAAGAGAAACATGAAATCCATGTCGGCTTTTAATTGTGTATGGCACAACCCATAGTTTTGTTCAACACGCTCAACTGTGATGTGTGTGCAGCAGGGCTGTGATGCTGTGCCTTGAGGGTTGGTTATCTCAACTCAGTGAGAACTTAAATAACCAAATCCCGTCACGTAATTTTTATTCATGTAAATCACATCTCTTTAGAGGTGATAGACCAGTATCATTTTTTTATCCATGCAAACTGCATTTCTTTAGAGTAATTGCTACACCGCTGTATTTAGTATATTGAATTTGGTGAGTGTTTTCATGTGTTTAAAGCTATTTTACTGGATTAGAGTAACAGCAGCAGAAAGTAATATAAAGTATTTATATCAGAATTTTTAAATGCAGTAGTAGATCTCTTAATTCAGGACTCCAGTGACAGAATCCATGAAAATGATCAACAGAACTACTCTTTGTCTTTAAACAATGTGCAGGGAGAAAAGCGGGTATTCTCTGATCTAGAGGTATTTATTTATATTGAAGTCATCTCTAGACTAGATGGTTATAAAGAAACTTAAATTGAATTGATTTTTCTGGCTTCACCCAGACCTTCTGAATGAAAATGTGTAACTAACAGCTTCTGGGTCAAAGCATAACTAGCAATACAGCCTTTAAAGAAGAAGTATCGTGAGTGCTAGCTAGACCTGGGGATCAAAGGTGACTGTCCTTGGAGAACTTAAGTATGGAGGAGGAAACAGATCCTAAGTGCACACGCAAGTTCAGAATTAAACGTGTTGACAGGTGTCTTTAGTTTTACCTTTCTATTGCTGTGCAGAGACACGGTGACCAAGACAGTTTATAAGATAAAGTATTTAATTGGGACTTTGCTTTGCTTACATACGGTTTCAGAGGGTGAGTCCGTGACCATTCTGATGAGGAATATGGAGCAGGCAGGCTTCGTGCTTGAGCAGTAGCTAAGAGTTTCCATGTTATCTACAGGCAGGAGGCAGAGAGAGCCAGACTGGGACTGGTGTGGGGCTTTTGAAACCTCAGAGCCCACCCCTAGTGACAAGGCCAACAAGGCCACACCTCCTAATCATTCCTAAAGAGCCAACCTTCTGGGAACCAAACATCCAAGTATGTGAGCCTATGGGGCCGTTGTCATTCAACTCCCACAGTAGACACTTGAAGAATAGGGGAGAGTGACTAGGAAGAACCCATGAGCATATTGGGAAGGCTAGAGAAGTGACTCAGGTGTGTCTGAATTCTTTGTAAAATAATTCTTGGACTAGATTCAGCAGTGGATGAAAACAAAGAATTGAAGTAATGTTTTGAAATCATATGAAAAACATGTTGGATCAGACACTAATGATTCCCTTAGGGGATTACTCTGAGTATTTTCAACTAGTCTTGCATTTTAACATTATGAAGTCAGTCTACTTCATTTCTTAAGTAAAATTAAGTCTTAACCTTTCCTTTAAGTTTATATTACCACATAAGAATTTATATTTAAAATCACACTTATTGATATAGAGATAAATGGTTGTTACCAGGTAGTAGTTTCAAACGCCGTTATGCCATTTCAGTGTTAACTTTAATTTAAGGTTATATATTTCAGTTGTTACATTCAGCATCTAATATTTCTGAGCTATCTATGTCTTCCTACCCTCAGAGTTAACCATAGTTTATTAGCAGATTTCTTTAGTTAGTTCTCAAAGCATACTCTTTGAGATATACAGGCCTTTTCTTTGGGTGAGTTGGCTGTAGTCTTCAGTGAAAAACGAGACCAGAGAGGGTTTTCCATATCTTAACCCTTTAGTCAACAGTATTTGAAATAAAATGAGCTTGACAACTAAAATTAGGAAAAAATACATTGTATGAAATAGTTATTAATAACACATGTGAAATGCTGAACTCCAGATCTGTGCTACGATGGGGAGAATGACCACTGAGGGGGTTCAGACTGAGAATGAGCCCATACTCAAGAACCAGTATTGACGATTTGATGGATAATGAAGGTGGAATCAGTAAAAACCCGGTTAAGACTCTAGATCAAGACATGTATGTAATGTTTGTAAGTGGGCCCACTCTGTTGATTGCTTCAGGAAACAAAACCAAGTGTTTGGTTTGTGCTGGAAGCTTGAGCAAGCTGAAAACAACTGGACTGGGGATGGCTGTTTTTGCTTGCTGTTGAGGGTTCTTTGCTTTTCTTATATACGTGCTGTATTTTGTATCTGTAGAACTGGTAAACTAGTCAACATGAAGACGTGTGAAGCAATTGTTAGAGAAAACATTTAGGTCTACTGTGAAATCTTTCTAGACACAGTGAAGATTTTAGTACTATCTGCATCTAGAATTTATTTCTGTTTAGATCAGGACCAACTTGGAGATTTTTCTCAGCAGTTCTATACTTTGATGCATTTTAGAGCATTTAGAACTGGCTTAGGCAACCAGTTCTTTTCTTTTTGGGGGGGGGGCGTAATCTTTAGTATTTTGCCTGAATTTATGAGAAAGAAAGAGAAAGCTAGCATACCACCAGGTCAAAGGGCAACTTACTGAATCATATCTTTCCACCCTTACGTGCCAATCCATTTTGCCAGCCCTGTTTTTACATTCTTTTATTTGTTCTTAATGTGATTGGTAGCTTACGTAACCCAAGGTGCCATCAAAATAATGTACCAATGGTCTTAGAACTTAGTTTAGTAAGGAGGACATGGAGGAACAGGAAGAATTGAGTTGGGGGAAGAGTAGAGGAGAGCAGGATGAGAGATACCCCAAGTTTGAGGGGAGATCTGGCACTAGTGAGATCTACAAAGATGACACCAACTGGCAAACTAAGCAGTAGTGGAGAGACTTTTAACTGCCCCTCCCTGATAATGATTTTGACTACTATCTTAGAACCTCCATCCAGTGACAGACAGAAGCAGAGGCAGACACCCACAGCTAAACACTGAACTGAACTCCTGGAACCCAGTGTCAGTGAGGGAGGAGTGATGAGCAAAGGGGTTAAGACTGGGCTGGTGAAACCCAGAGAAACAGCTGACCTGAACAAGGGGGAGATCTTGGACTCCATACTGATGGCTGAGGGGCCAGACCCCATGAATGTGGGTGTCAGGGAGGAGGCCTAGGCAATCTATGGGGTTTTTGGGTAGTAGATCAGTATATATCCCTGACACACAAATGGACTTTGGGCTCCCATCCCACAATGAGGGATGCTCTCTCAACCTGAACAGTTGGGGGGAGGGCCTGGGTCCTCCCCAGAATGAAACGACAGACTCTAAGAGAATCCTCCATGGAGAACGGAGTGGGGATTGGGTGGGGGGCTGAAGGGGCTGGTGGGGAGAAGCGTGTGGGGAGGGAAGGGAGAGGGAGCTGGGACTGACACGGGAAGCAAGCTTGTTTCTAATTTAAATATATAATTTATAAAGTGTTTGAAAAAAAAAAGAAACAGTGGAAATGGTGAGTAGCATAGCTGCCCTCAGAGGGATTATAGCTCCGCCTGCAGTTTACATAGCTCTTCTATGCATGGTGCCAGCTCGATGCAGCCATATTAGAATGTGAATTCAAAGAAAGGGCTATTGAGTCTAGTTAGGAGTTACTGTGTACAGTGTAATATTCTTTCTTTTAAAATCTGAAATCAGGTTTTCTGTAGGATGAACTCTCCAGACTGGAATTGGTTCACCATTGGTAAATCCTGTTGAATCACTAGGTTTTTGGTAGTATTATTATTTTTATTGTTGTCATCAATGTGTTTGGGGATTAGTTAATTACCTACTCCCTAACTCCTCAGCGTAAATGTGCAGAGTTGCTCTTGGTCACAGGCATCGAAGGCAGCCAATATTCCATTGAATGAGAGCTAGGGAAGGAAGAGAGTTGATTTGCTAAAGCTGGCATATGGTGTTCATGGGGAAGAGTAATGGGAAGCTGGAAACTTAGGTTGTAGTTAAATTGGAGGTCGTCGTGACTTGGTAATTAAGTTTGAGTCTTTCTGCCTTTTGTATTGAGAGTGTGTTTAAGATTTGAGAAGAGCTGGGAAATAAATTGATTGTTGGGTTTTAGGGCTAAACAACTGTGTAAAATAGATTAAGGCTCAAGATACAGATTATTTGGGTAATAACTAGAAGCTAGTAATGAAGCCTGCATCATATGACTGGACTAGGAATCAGACAGGTATTGGTTGGCTCCTTTGTGATCTGCATGACCCTCTGTCCCGGGTGCAGAGTGAGTAAGGCCATGTCCTTTGGAATGTTTACCGGGATGTTTTTATTTGAGAACCAAGTAAGGAAGAAGTAACTTCAGATAGCCAAAGGGTGGGTGGAGGGATAGCCTGTGCAAAGACTCTAGAGTTGGGCATGGTTGAGGCATGTTTAGTATGTTTGCTGGAGAATAGTGCTTCTCATGGGGAGAGTAGATAAGGCACTTTTGATGAGAAGCTATAATTTAAGAAGCAATTGAGGGACTTCGATTTAGATAGAGGTGACACAGAGGAGTCCAGTAGCCTTGGTTTTAAGCTGTTTTACTTTATTTTACTTAATAGATTATAGTTTTTATTGTAATTTAAATTTTAATGTCAACTAGACAATAATTGTTGGAAAACTAGGTTCTCTGCTGTTACACGGCAGAATGTAGGCAGATGTCGTGACATACACTTGAAATCTCAGCATGTGGGTGGGTAGGGTGGGCAGAGGCAGGAGGCTTACTGCAAGTTTGAGATCAGCCAGAGCGAAACAGCAAAATTCTGATCCCAAAAATAAATAAGTAGACGAATATAGAGAAGATTGACTGTCTGCCAATCCAGTTTCAAACAAATTGACTTATGCTGAGTGAAATAGTATGTTTTTTAAAGCATGCTCTTCATTTAAGTAAGGGCTTCAGATACGTGGTTACTCAGTTCAAAGGGGGTGAAATTGACATAAGAAAGTATAGCGGACACAGAAAGGGTTAACTGTGGAGACACACACACAGGAAAGACAAGTTGTGGGGGTTTCCCCCTTTTGGAAAACAGTCCCTTATCACTGGTGAAGCTCTGGCGGAGGCCTGTAATCCCTAGGCCTCAGAAGGCCAGGCTGGAAGAGCCCAGCTGAACTGAAGACCCAGCTACAGCCCAGCTTTGGCAACTTAATCAAACGTGTCTCAAAAATAGCTCAGATGTAGAGTGCTTATCAGACGTGCAAGGCCTTTGTTTTAGACAGTTAATTGATAGACAAACTTAATTTTTACATTCTAAACAAAATTTTGTTAAATCATTGTATTTAAACATGTGAGATAGGGGTGTGGTAGCAAATATATAGGTATTTGGTTGAATTTAATTGGTTACATTTGGGTGGAAACTTTGTCTCTGCTTGTACAGCTGCTTAAATCCATTTACAGGTGGGCATACTATTATATCCAGAATTTCTGTCTCTAGTTCTCCCAGGATCAGTGGTGTTGAGGAGTGGTATGTTGCTGGTATAGTGGTGAACATGGCTGCCTTTTAATCGTGTTGATAATGTCTAGTTCTCACCGGGAGATGGTGGTACACGCCTTTAATCCCAGCACTCGGGAGGCAGAGGCAGATGGATCTCTGTGAGTTCGAGGCCAGCATGGTCTACAGAGCGAGTTCCAGGACAGCCTCCAAAACAATAAAAAGAAACTCTGTCTCGGGGGAAAAAGAAAAAAAGAAAGAAAATGCCTGGTTCTCTAAACCAAATCAGTGATTATGTTAAAGACCAAATAGTATCTAATAGTTTCAGATGAAGACAAAGGACAGTTAATAGTGTGCAGATACTCATGCATGAGTACACATGTACTTTCTGTCGACAGATAGACAGACAGACAGACAGACAGACAGACAGTGGCTTTGCTCACTTTAGTCCCTCACAGCAAGCACAGGCCTCTACAACCTGATTGTAAGCGGAGAAACTAAAAGATGTGTTGTGAAAAGGCATTTCATCGCGTCTCCTGGTGTCAGTGGTGTCTGCTATGTGCAGAATGGAATCCCCCTCGAGTTTTATCACAAACGTAAAACAGCCTCAAGCATTGGCTCTTTGTCGTGGGCGTGCTTTATCTCATCACTCAGTTTCATAAAATCCTTCCTTTGTTAGCTACAGGTGTAACATCATGTTGTAAAAAAACCACAACTTTTCTAATGGAGGATAAGGACCTTTTAGTCAAGGATCTTTGCAGTCCCGCTGCTGTTATGAAGGGAATATAAAATAGGCATAAAGAGGAGTGGTATAGTTAAAGGTCATGTGTATAAGTATCTGAAGTCTGTGCAAAGTAGAAGGGTATACAGTGTGCACACCTCTAAGCAGTGACGTCTCTATTAGTATGTTAGCAGATAAGCTGAATATGACCCCAGAAGAAGCTGAAAGATGGATTGTGAATCTGATAAGGAATGCAAGGTTGGACGCCAAGATTGACTCTAAGCTAGTGAGTATTAGAGTAACTGTGGTACCTGCCGTGTAACAGTTTGCTGGCTGCCTTTGTAAACCTGGGAGTTTTTAATTAGAAATTTTATTCTGTAAACCTTGTTTGAGAACAGGGTCTCACTGTGAAGCTGTGGTTGCCCTGGAATCCCTGTATGCATGAGGCTGGGATTACAGGCATGCCTAACAGACACACCGCCTGTCTAGGAAGCTTTGTTAGGCTGAGCCTGGTGACTCAGGCCTGTCGTCTTCCCTACTTTGGGCTCTGAGACAGGAAGATTGCAAGTTCAAGGCCATCCTGGGAAAATTAACAAAACACTTTCTCAAAATGCAAAAGTAAAGCCAGGATGGGGCCTAGAACATACCAGGCCCAGGGGTGTAACCATGTGCCACAGCAAAAAGTCGTCGGGTGACCGTTGTTTGATGGTGGCGGTGCCTCCTATGTTTTCTTCTGGGTCAATGTTCCCAGCTCCATACGGTGTGTAGCTGTGCAGCGGGCGTGTGGTATTGTGCTGTGCTCGGATTTACTGACACGTGCCAGTCGTGACTTCACTAGAATAATTCCTCTTTCATTTTAGGGTCATGTGGTAATGGGTAACAATGCAGTCTCACCCTATCAGCAAGTAATTGAAAAGACTAAAAGCCTTTCTTTTAGAAGCCAAATGTTGGCCATGAATATCGAAAAGAAGCTTAATCAGAACAGTAGATCAGAGGTAAGAAGTAAACATTTTACATTCTCTTTGGGATTTAGCACAAAGTAACGACTGTTACATGGACTTGGGGGAACATACCAGGATTGGTTAGCTCTCATTTGGTATTTCCTTTTATGCTTATGAACATTTTCTTGAAGAAATTACTAAACTGAGACAAATTTTGTCTTAGATGTATTAAACTCATTAGACAGAGAAACAGAAAAAAAATGATGTTCCTGATTATAACTGGCTTTTCCTTTAACTCTTCTTCTGTGACTTCATTAACTCGCTTCCTGGGGCTCTCAGCACATCATCTTGAGGCTGATAGATGATAGCTTACATGTGTTTGAAATGTGTGCTGTCTTTCCAACGCTAAAGCCATAGATCTGTAGAGAATACTGCTTTCTGTGCTGACCTCACATACATTTTAGTTTTATCTTTTATCTGATGTTCATAATTAACTGTCCAAAAATATCCCCTTCCTCTTTTAGTAGAGATCCCTCATTTTAGACTAAATGAAGGAACGTGAGTGGCCTTGTGACTGTGTCTAATTCTTACACACTGAATGCATACAGATGAGGGTAGAAAGTGTTAGTAACAGAGTGTAGTGTTGAAGGACTCCGCTGAACTGAGACCAGAAGGCTAGGCTAAAGTAGAGTTAGTTTACAATTGCATTTTCCAGCCATGTCCAGTGGAACTGAGCCTGGACGGTATTTTATGTGACAGTTTCTTTCTTGTTTGCTTTGTCCTATTTGCTAGAGTGTTGATTTTGTTCCCATGTTGGTGATTGATTGTCATTGGGATTCATCGCTGTCCCAAAGTCACACCAGTGATAACTTCCTTCTCTGTTAGCATTTTCAGATTTCATCTCATCTTGATGGTTTCTGTCTGTTTTATTTCAGGCTCCCAACTGGGCAACCCAAGATTCTGGCTTCTACTGAAGAACTGTAAAGAAAAGAAGAAAAAGGAGTAATGAAAGATACAGTAACCATTATATATAAAGGGTGACATGCATTTTTAGAAGCAACTGACATTTGCTATAAATTTTGGAGAATTTGAATAAAATTGGCTACGATTCATTTTTTATCTTGCTTGAATTTCCTTGTGTGTGCAAGTGTGCTTTGTTAACTTTTTTTTTTTTTTTTTGGTTTTTCGAGACAGGGTTTCTCTGTTTAGTTTTGGAGGCTGTCCTGACACTTGCTCTGTAGACCAGGCTGGCCTTGAACTCACAGAGATCCGCCTGCCTCTGCCTCCTGGGTGCTGGGATTAAAGGTGTGTGCCACCAACACCCGGCTTGTTAACTTCATTTTCAAACAAGTGTATATTCCAAGGAAGTTGCTAAAGCAGTACAGAGAGGTCCGGGTGTAAACACACATTCCCAGGGTACTATAGGACAATACAAACCAGGGTATTGGCATGGGCACATTATACATAAATGCTCTGTTTTTAGTATGTGCAGATTTGTGTATCTTCTGGTTAAGGCATGAACTAGCATTATCATCTCAGTAGTTCTCATCTGGTCTCTGTCTCTGAAAATTTTACACAAATGGAATTAGACGCTGTGCTGTTTAAACTTTGCATGTCATGTGCTGAATATACTCTGCCACCTTCCTTCTCCAAGCTGTCACCAGTTACTTCTATGAATATTGTACCTTTGGTAACTCCCCAGTTTATTTTTCTAGGCCAAAGACTGGGTAGTCCTGAAAGTGCCATTTTATGCCAGCCATAAGCCTTGCTGTTTTCAAACTAGTTTGATGGCCATCAATTAAGAAAATAATTTTAAATTGTCCTGTTACCTTTCTGTGTGTGTCCTAAGTACACACTAGTCATTGTGCCCCTAAGTTGAGACCCTGCTTATTGGTAGCTATCTACCTTAGCATTGCTTTGTTGTTCAGGTGCCACGCCTCTGGGGATGAGTTTTGTCCCTCTACAGCCTCACGACCCATGCATATACTTCTAATTTGCATTTAACCTTTTCTCTGGACCTTAATTCTGATATCAAGGACGGCTTCCTACTGGCAGAGCTTTTACAGGCTTTCTGGTGTATTACTATACTTCCAATTAAGCTGTTTCTAGTTGTTTGTTCCAGGATAGCATTTATTTGTTTCATTGATACCTTTTCTTACTGTGAATCCCTAATATATGACGTGTATTCTGCTTCAGTAAACTGTTGAACCAAAGAATAATGTTCAGAAGGCTCTGGGGGAAAAATGTTGATTTAAAGGTATACAACTAAAACCTAAGCCTACTAAGAAAACTTAGCTTGTTGTTGTTGTATAATCCTGTGATATGGCTGTTTCTTTGTGTGCCTGAAGTAAGTGCCCCCATAAGTAAGTAAATAGTTGAGCTTTAATGTCAGATACTCAGAAGGCTGAAGCAGTAAGATCACAAGTGCATAACCTATCTGGGCTCCAGAGGAAGCTCGGGGCTAGTCCTGAATGGTGCCGAACAGAGCAATGGAAGCACGTGGAGGCTTTCAAAAGACCTGAGCTTGTTTGATGCCATCTTCTCAAATGGCAATGCCAGCACAGAATGGAACTGCACTGCTCCATTGAGCATGGTGTTGTGGACGGTAATGGCCTCTGTGTGGTGCTTGATGCACAGACACACTATTGTGCTCATATGTGCATCATGGGCTGATGATCAGGGATAACATGGTGCTGTCACATGGACCTGAAGACCCAGGGACTGTAGTAACCTGTTGAGGAATGCCAGGAGTTACATGAGTCTTTATAGACTCCTATATTCCCCACTTGTCAGAATTCTACAATCCTGGTGAGGGGGTGAAAAAAAAAAAAAACCTGAGCCTGTAGACAGGTAGGTGCTTGCTGAGCTTGTGCTAGGCACCAAGCTCAAACCTCAAGCCTACAGAGTAAATATATATCATTAGAGCCCTGCTTTTAAGTCAATTGAAGGCATCGTTTAGACTTTATGGAGTATTGCTGTTACTGTGTTTTTATTTTATATTGTAGTTTCGTTGGGGGCAGGGACAAAGACTTGTGTTTTGGCATTGTGTTTTTAGTCTTTTTCTTGGTAATGGTGGAAATTAACATGGAAAGGTCTTCAGTTTTCTTAGCTTTCCAATGTCAATGAAAGAGGCAGTGTACACAGCTACTGAGCTTCCAAACTGATGGTATGTGGGCTCACCTGGTTTTTCTTGCCCTCCTACTGATCCCCGAGCATGCTCAGTCCAGTGGCTCCCAGATAGTGCTGCTACCTCGAGAGATCTTCCCCGCTCTCTGAAGAGACAGGCCACTAGGGAGTAACCCTCATGGCTCCTGTTTGTTGGTTGTTCGTTCCTGAGTAACACTGATTGGTCTGCATAATACCTCTTTTACTGGGAACCGCTAATGTCTGGCATCTTTTAAGTTGTTAAATCCGAGAATAATATTCAGAAGGATCTGAGAGAAAAAACTCAGAGGGGAAGTAACAGGGAGCCATTGAGAGCGACATCGAGGCAGCAGTACAGGCCAGTGGTAAAACTGGGCTGGGAAGACCAGCAATAAGCAAGTAGTCAAAGCCAGGACCAGACTGTCTGAGTGAAGTGTTCAAAGCTTCCAGTGAGATGGTAATTGCTCTTAAGAACAGCTCACTGTTATACTGTTTCCCGTGCATAACTGACTCTCATGCATTTTAAATTGTGAGGTCAAGGATCCCCCAGAAAACTAACTTCCTGGAGAAGGAGCACACACTTCTGTTCTTCCCATTTCTCATTTTCTGTATTTGCCAAACTGTTTGGTTGTTAGAATCCGCACAAAAAGAACATTAATGCGTTTTCTGTTTTGGTTCTAAAACTGACTTTTGTACTGCCTTCCATTTATTCTGATGAGTTTGGGGGGGGGAAATGCTGGGATTGATTTATTTTCTTTTTGTTATGAAGACTAGAGATGAAGGTAATATTCTCTGAAGATGACATTTTGAACAGACAACAGCGTGGCCACTTTTTGGCATCATTCCAGGTAAATAAGGTGTATGTGTGTGTGTGTGTGTGCTGTCTGTCTCTCTCTGTATCTGTCTCCCTAAAATTCTGAGATTTGTGGATTAGTGCTAGAAGGGATTGAAGGCCATAGGTGTGGCCAGTGGGCAGAATGACATAAAGCATAATAGGATCACAAAAAGCTCTCCATTTGACCAGAATTTACAAACTGCAAGTTCTGCAGAAATACAATATCAGGGATATTTTTTAAGTGCTACTTCTACATCGATTGCCCTTTTATAAAGGCGCTGTCATTCATTCATGGATACTTAGTAGGTGTTCTCTTGTTCGCCATAAGCAGGTGTTGGGGAACAGAAAAACTGCCGTCATCTGTGGTTAAGCTGCTGAAGCATTCATGTCCTCCTTTTACTTCAATGGCAGGTGATCCACAGAAAAGAAGCACCCACCTGCCTAGCTGTGACTGCTCAGTTGCCCAATCCGATAGCTTGGTCCATCTCTGTAAGCCATTCGGGCATTTTTTCCTCTCCCACCACACGCTTGCACTGTGACTCTTTGCCAGCTATTCCTGGGTGCTTGTTGTTGGAGACCAAGGAAACCTGAAAAGAGTCCAGATAGATCAGCTTTAAATCACTACTTTTGAAAGCAGAAAGCACAAACCATTTAATGACCAGTCATTATGTTTTTATAGAGATCAGCACATTGGTATCACTTGTGCTGCCATCTAGTGATAGATGCATGGTGGGTGGGTGGGTGGGTGGGTGGGTGTATGGAATAGTAGGGGTATGTGTATCTGGGACAGTCCTTAAAATGTTCGGGATTGAAGCCAGGACCCAATGCATGCTAGGTTGCCCATGTGCCTCAGACTGGCCTTGTAGCCCAGACTGGCCATAAACTTGCAGTCTTCTGACCACAGCCACTCTAGTTACTGGGATGGCAAGTGTGTCCATGCCATCCTAACAAGAGCAACACCTCCATATTGGGATTTTGGGGGTATTGTGGGTTTGGTTTAGTTTTTTCTTTTAAAGGCAGTGCCTTACTGCAAAGTCTACACTGCTCTGGAACTCTGTGTATCCAGGCTGACCTTGAATGCTTGGTAATCAGTCCTCTTGCCTCATTATCCTAAATGCTGGGATCACAGACATGAGTCACCATGCCTGGCAGTATTGGAATTATTTATTTACATCTTTTGTGTGTATATGTGTGTAGGTATACAAGAATGTGAGAATGTGGCCATAGGAAGACTTGGGAATGGATTCTTTTTTTTTTTTTTTTTTTTTTTGTTCCATGTAGTCCCAAGGATCGAACTCAGATATCACTTGGTGGCAGACCCGTGAGTTAAAATGAGTATTGGAACTCATTTTAACATAAGGAAAGCAAGTCCCTCTCTGCTAGTGAGTCACTTAACACATCCGAGAGAGAGAAAGGGTAGACTGAATAATTTTGTTGAATGAGAAATCTATGTGGTTCTGTACAACCATATGCCTCCTGCATAGGTGAATGACGTCACCTAAGAGAATGTTCATCGCTTATTGGCTGCCATTCTTTGAAGACTACTGTTATGCATGTTGATGATTATTAGTAGTGAATAATAGGTACTTAGAATTCAGAGACAAACTTTTTATTGGAA
Source organism: Mesocricetus auratus (assembly GCF_017639785.1). Lineage (NCBI taxonomy): Eukaryota > Metazoa > Chordata > Mammalia > Rodentia > Cricetidae > Mesocricetus > Mesocricetus auratus. The sequence goes on along the minus strand of NW_024429204.1, from coordinate 8,229,998 downwards.
ATATTGTTTTTCTTTACATAATAGGTTCTAATATGGTTTCCTGTGATCCCTCTACTCCTCCCAGTTCCTCCCTATTTCTCCTCCTATCCGAGTTCACTCCCTTTCTGTCTCTCATTTAGAAGATAAACAGGCTCCTAAGGGATAATAATAAAGAAAACAAGATAAAAGCTAACACATTGAAATTGGACAGAACAAGCAAACAGAAGGAAAAGAGCCCATCCATGAGAAGGCACAATGAACAGACTCACTCATTCTCACACTCAGAAACCTCTTGAAAACACTAAACTAGAAGCCATAATGTATGTGCAAAGGACCTGGTGCAGACACCTGTAGGCCCTGTGCACGCTGCCTCAGCCTCTGGGTTAACTTGAGCTTTGACAATGACGATTTAGAGGGCCTTGTTTGTTGTCTTGGTATCCTCTATCCCCTCTGGCTCTTACACTCTTTCCACCTCTGCCGTGGCATTCCCTGCACCTTGAGGGGAGGGATTGTTGGAGACATCCCAGTTAGTGCTGAGTGTTCCAAGGTCTCATTTTTGGCATAATGTCTGGCTGTGGGTCTCTATTTCCATCTCCTACAGGGGGAAGCTTCTGATAATGGTTGAACAAAGCACTGTTCTATGACGAGGGTAGAAAGTCATTAATTATTTTATTGTTGCATTCCTTTAGTAGAAAAGTAGTATTTAGATTCATTCTAGGTCCCTGGGCTATCCTCAGGTTCTTCATCACCCAAGCAGGTTGGGTATGGGTTCCATCTCATGGAGGGGGCCTTAAATCAAATCATGTTGGTTGGTTGCTCCCACACGCCTTGTGCCACCATTACACTAGCCTGTTTTGTGTACAGGACGCCATTGTTGACCCAAGAGTTTGTGTATACATTTCTTGGTAGCATGCCGAGTACCATCCTGTATTAAAGACGATAGAGCATAGGGGTGAAGGCTTTATGTAGGCACCAGCTCAACTTCTTCTTGTTCAATAGTTGTGTAGGTGTTGTCTTTAGGAATGGGGCTTTGCTATCATTTTGTAGAGGGCATCCTATGGTCCTAGCAACAGCTGGTGGTTTTCATGGGACTCCTTTGGATATCAAACTCAATTAGATGCAACCCAATCCTGGGACTGGAAGCTTCATTTGGTGAAAAGAGATGGCCTACCGTCCCCTACCTCCCTTATTTGGTTTCAATTAGATTGCCTTCAGATACATACTTAGTTTAGGAAGGTACTACTGGATTTAGTTTCCATACTGTATTCCTCAAATCAACCTTAATTTTAGCTGTCTCTCCCCTGTTCTCTCTCTCGTTCCCCTCTTTTCTTTCCCTGTCCCACTTGGGCCTCTGATTCCAACCTCCCGACCCATTCTTAAGTCTTCTATTTGCCTTTCCTAGGGAGATGTGTCTGTCCACCTAGTCGCTTACTCTATCCCTAAGCTCTGTGGTTCTACAGATTGTGGCTAGTTCATCATTGACAGTATGTATACTGTCAGAACACAGTTCAAGAATGGAGTCGTGGGATCGGAATTCTGAATGCTTGTGAAAATATTTCAAGAACATAAGACAAGAGTCTTCTGTCCTCATTGTCTTCAAAACAGAGAATTGTTGTAGAAATGTGTTTTGATACTCCTCCCTGGTCTATAGGATAGTGCATTTGCTTCAGATTATTCATTACAACTGGCTGCCGTTCCTTGTTTCTATTCCTCTATGGGAAAGCATATTTGTACCTCACGGGGCTTGCCTGCCACTTTTAGCTTGCCCTTGTGGTTGTACACTTCACTATGTGACTCCTTCATCTCCAGTGTAAACTGTCTGATGCTCTGAATAAAGTTGACTATTGCATGAGACTCTAGTCTATTTCATTTGTCAGCTTCACTCTCCTGGGTCCACCGGCTATAGTCGTAAACACACACCATGTTTGTCTGTCTGGGTCTGGAGTGGTTTACTTAGGATGATATTTTTCTAGTTCCATCCACTTACTACAAATTTCATGATTCATTGTTTTTAGAAGAGAATATTCCATTGTATAAATGTGCCACATTTTCTTTATTCTTTGGTTGAGAGACATACAGGGCTATTATGAATAGAGCAGAAACGAATGTGGCCGAGTAAGTGTCTCTGTGGTAAGATGAAACATGCTTTGGATATATATGCCCAAGTGTAGTATAGCTGGATCTTGAGGTAGACCAATTTCCCTTTTCCTAAGGAACTGCCACACTGATTCCCATACTGGCTGTAAGAGTTTGCACTCCCACCAGCAGTGTGTGAGTGTTCCTCTTATTCTACAACCTCACCAGGATGAGCTGTCGCCTGTTCTATTGATCTTAGCCAATCTCATAGATAGAGATAAAACTTCAAAGTAGTTTTGATTTGTATGTCCCTGGTGGCTAAGGCTGTTCAGCATTTCATTAAGTGTTTTTCAGTCATTTGTTTCCCCCTTTTGAGAATTCTCTGTGTAGACCCATAGCCCATTCTTCATTGGGTTATTTGTTTTCTTGATATCTAGTTTTTAGTTCATTAGCCCTCTGAATAATCTGACAATGGTCATTGTTGACCCAAGGGTTTGTGTATACATTTCTCTTGGTAGCATGCCGAGTACCATCCTGTATTAAAGATGATAGAGCATAGGGGTGAAGGCTCTATGTAGGCACCAGCTCAACTTCTCCACATTCAGATTACTCTGACTTCTTTCAGTTTCATGTGCTCCCATCTATTAATTGTTGTTCTTGGTGCCTGTGCTTGCAAGTGTTCTGTTTAGGAAGTCTGTTCCTGTGCCAATGAATTCAAGGCTGATTCCTACTTGGTTTTATATTAGGTTCTGTGTAGCTGGTTTTAAGTTGAGATGTTTGGTCCATATGGAGATAAGTTTTGCGCAGGATAATATGCATCTATTTGTGTTTTTTTCTACACGAAGCCACCCAGTTTGACCAACACCATTTGTTGAAGATGCTCTCTTTTTTCAAGTATGTATCTCTGGCTTCTTTTTTTTGGGGGGGGGGTTCGAGACAGGGTTTCCCTGTGGCTTTGGAGGCTGTCCTGGAACTCGCTTGGTAGACTAGGCTGGTCTCGAACTCACAGTGATCCGCCTGCCTCTACCTCCCGAGTGCTGGGATTAAAGGCATGCGCCACCAACACCCGGCTTTATCTCTGGCTTCTTTATCAAAAATCAGATATTCATAGGTGTGTGGACTTAGATCCACGCCTGATTTTTCAAGGCCATTAATTGTGCTGTCTGTTTATGTCAATATGCCTTTTTTTTTTTTCCTTTTAGTTACTATAGCTTTAGAATATAACGTAAAATTGGGGACAGTGATATTTCCCTCAGTTCTTGATTACTCAAGATTGTTTTAGTTATCCTGGATTTTGTGTGTTTGCATATGACCCTTACAATTGTTTTCAAGATCTGGGAAGAATTGTGTTGGAATTTTGAAGGGGATTACATTGAATCTGACCATTTTTACTATGTTGATCTTACTGATCCATGAGCATGGGAGATTTTTCTATCTTTTGATATCCTCTTCAATTTCTTCAAAGACTTGAAGTTTTTATAGTACAACTCTTCAACTTGCTTGGCTCGGGTTGCCCCAACATATTTGATATTATTTGAGGCTAGTGTGCAAAGTGTTGTTTTCCTGATTTCTTTCTCGGTCCATTTGTCATTAGTATATAGAAATGCTCCTTATTTTTGTGAGTTAATTTTGTATCGAGCTATGTCAGGGTTTCCCCATGGAATTTTTAGGGTCACTTAAGTATTATATCTCTGCAAATAAAGATATTTTGACTAAGAAGAGTAAGCTTTTGCAGCAGAATCAAACACCTATACATTGTCATGTTCCTTGCCAGTTCTATTACTGTTACCAGAAAAATATATGAGTAATAAGTTGATAAAAATCCAGTGTTTTTATGTCATATTTTTCTTTCCTGTCCTGTTTATTGCTTCCCATGAATGATGGGTTGAAACTTAAGAACAATAACTCTAACATTTATCATTACTGGAGTGGCATGGTTCATTGCTGTATACTTAACCATCAAGGGAGTGGGAATTCAAGCAGCCTGTGCTACACCATAGTAAGTTCTAGTTCATCCTGGGCTATAAAAGACCCTGTCTGAATAAAATAAAATCACCCTACCTGACCCCCCACAAACACATACAGCATTGTTTTAAAAATGGGACACAAACACATGTGAATTACTATAAGAATGTGTTCATGATTCTTGACCCCCTGCCCAGCCTGATAGAAAACTATATTTTTGTATCAGAAATATGAGTGTTGTGCAACCCAGAATGTGCTGTTGTGCAATAATTAAAGAATTTTTAAACTGAAGATTAAAGTGGAATGTTGTTATAAACATAAGGGAATGGCCAACATTTTTCTTTGTGTTAAATGAAAACTCATTTCTAAAAATATGCAGCCCCATTGTGATGAATCTTTAAAGTAAGGTTTAAGTAGTTCCACCCACAGATGAGCTCTTGGGTCTGCAGAACTTTGCATTAAATAGTCCTTAGCCTTTATTCAGGTGTGTATCAACAAGAAGAAAGAGTGGGCGTGGCAATGACTCCAGCCAATCTCTGCATCTCCTGGAAGGAGCTTGGCATAGTAAGATACACTTCCGGAACTGTGTGGCTTACTTTGCTTGTGAACTTCAGGAAAAAGTAAAGCATTCCCTAGTTTTGAAATGTTGTATTAATTTGAGGCAACTGTGGGCTTTTCTAAAATTATGAAATTTAAAAATTTGCCTTGGTTATAAAAATGTTTTTTTAATCTCACTTTTATCTTTCCTAGAAATCTGAGATTGGTATAAGGAAAGGTTAGAAATGTTACATAGTTTTCTAAGTGTAGTTATGTTTAAGATTCAGTAATATAAAATTATTTAGTATAACCTCTACATATTGATTTTGTTTTACTTAACAGTCATGAATAGTTAAGCCAAAGAAAATACTTTTTAGTTTACCTGTGATTCCATCCCCACTGAAATCTGAATTTCTCATCACTGTTGATTCTGTCATTCATGGAAGCCACATATTGTATTGTGCCCTGAGTCAGGACCCCCAAAGACCACCAAGAGACCAAATCCAGTGCAAAAGCAAAGAGTCTTTGTTTATTCTTGCATGCTATGGCTGACCATCCTACACAAAGGCAAGATGGCTACAACCCTGAGCAGGACGCAGGGGCTTCTTTTAAGCCTTGTTGGGGGAAGTAATTAAGGAAGTTGGGTCATTTTAGATTTGATTGGCTTAAGCAAGTGACAATCACATTAATACATTCTAATTGTCTGGGGCTGCTTCTCTAGTCCAAAGTTCCAAAGTCTTCTGCATTCCTCAAAAAACCCCACAGACTTAGGTCTGTCACTCCCTCTGGTACCAACTTCTTTCCTAGTTATTTTTTTATTGCTGTGCTGAAACACCATAGCCAAGGCAATTTAAAGACGGAGGGGTAATGTCTGGCTTGTGGTTCTAGAGGGTTGCCATGAGCCTACCATCACAGCAAAGGGTAGAGCAGCAGCTGCCAACTCACATCTTGGTCCATACACACAAAGTAGTACTGGGTTCCTCGTTGTTTTCCTTAATGGTGTTCTCACTGTTAATAGATTTCATTTTAGAATGGAAGTTTGATGTGATCCTTACTTATGTAGGATAAACTGGCTAAGCTGGGTGGTAGCGGCTGCGCACGCCTTTAATTCCAGCACTCAGGAAGCAGACACAGGCAGATCTCTATGAGTTCAAGGCCAGCCTGGTCTCAGAGCGAGTTCTGGGACAGGCTCCCAAGCTACAGAGAAACCTCGTTACAATAAAATTAAACTGGCTAATACTGCTTATAATGGAAGTCTTATGTGTCTACCAGAATGGGGCACATCTGTCTGATTTCTAGCTCATTGTGCTGACCAGTTTTATGTCAGCTTGACACAAGTTAGTGTCATCTAAGAGGAGGGAACCTCCACTGAGAAAATACCTCTATGTGATCTGACTATACAAACATTAGGGGGCAGAGAGAGAACCCAGGTTGGAGACTTTCTGTGGGTCCCTCCCCTTGAAGCTTGGTAACCCTGTGGAAGAGAGGGTGAGATTGTGAGATCCAGAGGGATTGAGGTCCAGGAAGACAGGGACATGATCTGAAGACTCTACTAAGCAAGACTCATGGGGCATCATAGAGATTGGAGTGGCAATCTTGGAGCCTGAATGGGTCTGCATATGTTATAGTTGTTGGCTTGGGGGCGGGGTGTCTCTGACTCCTTTCCATACTTTGGGGATTCTTTTCCTCCCACTGGGTTGCCTCACCTAATGCGTTATGCCTGGTCTGTTGGTGCCCCATGGGGGGCTTGCTCTTTTGGGGGAAGGGGAGGACAGGATCTGGGGGAGAAAGGTAACTGGAGGAGGACTAGGAGGAGTGGAGGGAGGGAAAGCTGCAGTCAGGATGTATTGAATGAGAAAATAATTTTAAAGAGCGAGAGAGACCCAGCTGTATGGCATTGTCTTCCTTAGTATTGATTAGGCAGGGCCCAATCTGTTGTGTATGGGAATGTCCCTGGGCTGGTAGTCCTGGGTTCTGTAAGAAAGCAGGCTGAGCAAGCCATAGTGAGTAAGCCAGTAAGCAGCACACCTCCATGGCCTCTGCATCAGCTCCCATCTCCAGGTTCCTGAGCTGTTTGAGATCCTGTCCTGACTTCCTTCAATGATGAACAGTGACGTGGAAGTGTACGCCAATCAAACTCTTTCCTCCCCAAGTTGCTTTGTCATGGTGCTTCGTCACAGCAATAGTATAAGACAGCCATGTACTTAACCACTGGTCTTGCAGCCAGCAAATAAATAGTCACTGACTATCCATTGTATTCTAGACCCTGCACTGGGGACCCAGAAAAGAAGGAGGGGTAAATATGTGCTTTTGGCTTTTCTTCTGAGAAAACCTAGATATTAAGGAGCTTTCTTGTACTTATGCTTGCTTAAGCATAAAAAGTAATTCTGTTTTCAAGTTTTTTATTAACTTGATAAACCTTGCATGTACGTCCCAATGGTAGTTTAATTTGTTTTTATGTAGGAGTTACTTCTAACCTTGTAGCTGCAGTGAGTTTATTTTTACTTGGTTAGTACTGATCTAATGAATGATTTTATGTTATTTTTACTCGAGCTCATTTTACTTAGGGTAACATTATAGTTTATCTTCTAAGCTGCAACCTATCATTTCTTTAATTCTAGGGAGTACATTAGAGACAGAGTCTTTAAAGGGTAGTGTATGGTTGCTTTGCCATAAAATGATAAGGGAATGAATCTGAGTTTAGATGAGATTGTGGTAATTTTCTGTTTGTGAAAAACATGCAGACAAAAACAAGTTTAACAATTATATCTGAACATTTTATATATCATCATCCTTATTAAGTCAGAGTTGGATAATTACAGCCAAAGCTTAAAATACAAATTAATCTTTTAGAATTCAGTACAGTGATGGCATAGCATTCAATATTACGGAAAGATCTGAAATCTGTCCTAGACTTACAGAAATAACTTCGTCATAAATCTTGGAACCTCTGTAAAGAGGATGAACATTGGGCATTTTCCAGTTCATTTATCTTAGCATTTAGCACACTTAGACCAACGGGCAAATGAATTTTAATACTTTAGATACTTAAATCATTTATTGAGCCCTATTTTGTTATTCTCAAGAGAGTGTGAGTATATGATTCCATCATCAATATTAAAGGATATCTGGAAAAAGATTGATATCTTCAGTAATTCCCATAGTTATATGAACCACAATAATTTTATTCAGTTAAGGAATTAATAAGCTATTTAGTGTGTGACAGAGAAATGTCGGTTAACTATTTCAAATGTAAATAGAAATTTATAAAGATGTGTTTGGACAATGTGAATAATGTACTATTTACTCAATTAAAATAGCTATTGAGTTTCCCAAACAGCCAAAGTTTGAACAAAATAATTTTGTTAACACAGAAATATATTGTAGATGAAGAGATGTGTTTGAGCTAAACAAATCATAAGAGACTTATTCAAACCTAAATCTTATTTCAAGTTTGCTGCCTCCAACTGATACTGAGTACTTTTGTGTGCTATAAGTCATATCTTCTGAAAAACGTATATAAAGGTGATTTGTCTGTAAAATATGTCATCTCATTGGTCCCCAGGGTTGAGTAGGCTTATCTGCATGTCTAGACAGATGCCCACTTCCTCCCCCAGCACTCCATGTGTATCCTTGATATGTAAAGTAAAAGTTTTGGAACATGAGGAAAACCTTATGACCAAAATTTAGGGCAGAATTGCTTAGACTAAACACACACACACACACACACACACACACACACACACACACACACACACACCTATAAAATGAGATTTACAGGTTAAAATTCATCAGTATTAAATATTTTCACTGTGCAAATAATACTGTTAGTAAACAAAACAAAAGCGTTAGTCTTTAAGAAAATATTGGGAGTGTCGTTTTTGACAAAGACCTTAGATTCAGAACATAATTAACCCAAATGTCAAAATAAGACACAGACCCCACTTAAAATTTATAATAATGATAGTAGCTGTTCTTATTATTACTATCATTATTATTATTATGTGAATGCGATATTGCACATGTGGAGGTCCAGTGGACAACTTTGTGGTGTTGGCTTTTGTCTTATTGTCCTCTTGCTGTGAAAAGACAACATGACAAAGACAACTCTTATAAAGCATCTGATTAAAAGAAATTTAATATAAAGTAAAGCACAGAAAATAGTGGTGAAGGTGGAACTCTTATCTGTGGCTGGTAAGAGAGCTTAATACTGTTTGGAAAACAATTCAGCATTTACGTATAAAGTTCAGCATATGGTTGCATTGAAACCCCACATCCCATATCATGTGTAGGCATTAACTAAGAAATAAAAACATTTGTTGGTTTTTTTTTATGACTTTCTGAGACTAGATTTCATGTAGCCACAGCTGGCCTTGAACTCAACTATGTACCTGAGACTGGCCATGAGGATGTGACCTTGTCCACATACACACATCCACAACCCCAAGGAATGAGATTTACCGTGATTTACAGCATGGCTAGTTTAAACTTCTAGACTCACAAGAGGAAAGCAATCTTCTGTTCTCTCCTGTCTTTCTTCCCTCCTTCCTTCTCACTCTCTTTCATGACTGCCATGATTTCAACTTTTCGAATCATATTCCATCATTTCCCCTGAAACCATGACCTGAAGTAAATGTCATGACGTAAGTTGTTCTCAGTGTTTAGACAGAACAGAAAGAACCAACTACTACACTAGAAATTAAGAATTCTAAAACAAATCATGAGACTATGTCATAGCTGTTTTCCTAGTGGCGAACAACTGCAAATAATCCAAGTGCCCCACAACTGAAATAAACAAACCAGGGTGGCCACACAATGGAGTATTATTCACTAATAAAAACTAATGTATGACTGATACGTATTATGAATTAACCTCCAATTCTTTTTAGTAAATGAAAGAAGTCAGTTTCAAAAAGTACAATTGAGTCCAGAATACACAGTATTTGAGGACAGAAGAGTAGAAACCAGGTAGTGGATGGGATGTGGTACCCAAAGTGGAAACCCAACACATCTCTGAGGAGCCCAACAGGACCGTTTCCCACTTTGTTTATACCAGCATTAAAACAACTCTGCTCATTGGTTAATTCATTGAATTGCACACCGAAGGCAGTGAGATGCAAAGTTTGTGTATTAAAGCTAGAAAAACATGGTTTTCCTTTGTAGGGATACCACCAGGTATTCCATATAGGGTCTCGCGAATACTAAGTAAGATCTTTACTGAGTTCTGCCTACGGCCCAGCTTTTCTTTTTCCTTAGTAACTTTCAAGTTCCTCCCTGGCTGATTCCCGGGGGAGCTTTTCTAGAGCCACCGCTACAATTTATAGTTCACAGATGACTTTGCGGTGATGCAGCCAGAAAGAATAGCCAGATGCCACTTTGAATAATGAGGATGACTCTATATATTTAAGGCTTTTAAAAAAAATCTGTTCTTGCTTTAGCATACACAAGGTGGATGAGTTTGGGCACATTCCATAATTCCATTCTCTGGTCTGTAAAATTAAGGTAATATAATTGTCTATTTAATGGTGTTGCTGTGAGAACAAACGCAGTCATACTTCTAGAATCCCTAAAGCTGTGCCTGATGGGAAGTGTGCGGTGTCGGGGGTTAATACTGCTATCCCCAACCATACATTAGCAAGGATAATTGAAAATTATCTTGGATTCACCGTTGTTGATCCAAGAGGAGATAGTTACATTTATAATACTTAATATTATCCTGGGTAGTATTGGGTTTATATTCCTGTTATATATTTTACTTACTGTGTAGTATTGGGTTTACATAATTCCTATCCCTAGGTATTTAAAGCACCTCATTGATTAATTAAGATAAACATTAGTGTTTCAAAGAATGGCAAGGATTGAGAAGGATCGTGGTGAATATTTGGGAAGAACAGAATACACGTGGGGAAAAGGAGGGGACAGTTTCATGAGCCTGGATAAGTGCAGCAAAGTGACTAGGGAGAAACAAATGTCTACCACCTGTGGAATAAACTCTCGCAGTATACTAAAGTGGCACAATGGATTACTAGACAGCGGAGCACACTCAACTATTTTGCCTTTATAGTAATGTTGGTGAATGTCACAAACAGAATATGGAGAGAAGTAAGCAGTCCCCGAAAGAAAAGTTTAAATGATCCTATTCCTACAAAATATAAGGCAGGCAAAACTAAATTAGGTGATCAGTGGATAATATGCATGCATAAAAAACGATGAAGTTGTGATATCATAGAATCAGCGAAAGGTAAAGCAGACAGTCAGCTCTGAAGGTATTAACCATGCTGGACCGTTTTGCATGTGTATGTGTGTGAGGGCAGAGAAAGGAGAGGTGTAAATTGGATTTAGTTTTATCACTCATATTTAAAAAGAATAAAACCACAAAAAGCGCAAGTGGGTTCTAGAAAGCCATATAGCCCCAGCAGAGAGTCCTCTGTGCTATGGATGACAGGAATTAAAACTATTAAGGTCTATGTTTTGGACACCGAATGGCATCAGATTGGCTTTCACCCCCCTCCCGTAAGCTTAAAAATCTCACCTTCCTCTGTATACAAAGATAAATAATGAAAGTCACAAGATACCGACAAAAGGTCACCAGGGCAGGTATTGAATCCTCCCAGAGGAATGTTACCTCTGACACCTAACTACCTGGGCTACAGGCTCAGGCACAAGGAAAAAGTTTGGTGTTGATAGCCAGGAGCTGTCTATCATTATTAAAGGCTTTCTTCTCACAATTGAAGCCCTTATTCCAGTTGACAAATGACACCCCACTGGAAAGGGGGAAGGAATTCATTCCACCATCCAGGATATGACTGGAATAGAGTTTGTCGGTCATCAGTGGGGAGAAACCAGAAGAATGTACTCTATGAAGATCAGAATGAGATACCGACTGGTACATTGCAAGTTTAGACACATGGACTTTATCTCCTGTGTCTGAAATCTGCTCCAGACATTCCGCTGCTTGTTGCTTCCCTTTAAAGCTGCTGTCAAGGAAATAATATGCCAGCTGAGGAAGGACAAGTGAGAATCGAAAGGTTTAATATTCCATCTGAATGCTTCTAGAATGTATGCAGCCAGGAGAAGAATCACTCTTTATATTTAATTTTAAAAAATCTAATCACTCAAGGATGCTGGGAATGAGATAAAGGCCCAAGCCTAAATCAGAAGAATGCTCAATACTATAGCCGATAAATTTTGACTCTCAACAACCTTATGAAAGTGACTTCAAAAACTCGGGTAGCTTAAGTAATTTGGCTAAGAACGTATAGTGGAGCCAGGATGTCAGCTGAATTCTGTCTGAACACAAACCAGAAGTGACAGGTAAGAAGTATGTCCTGAAAAGATGAGGTGTCTTTTAAGGCTCCTACCAGAGAGAACTAGGCAGAAGAAATTGCTATTATCTAGCGAAGTACTTTCTAGACTAATGAGAGACAGGGAGAGGGGGAGGCTGTCCACAAGAGCAAGACCATTTCCTGCTGCTGTTTCCCGAGGAGATGCAGAAATGGAGCCTTTGAAAAAAACAAAGAAGGGGGCAGTATGTTTGCAGTCTACAAAGACTCGATGGAGCATATTTGGACTTAGTTGTCTAGGATATCAAGGTCCTAGTTTTTTCCCTAAATCATCACTGAACTGTGGCTGTCACTTCATAAACTTGGCTGATATAAATTGCAACAGTGTATGACTGAAGCTGGAGAAATGGGTGAGGATGGTCAGATCCTTAGCAGCCTGACATTAGGACTGCAAATAGCATGCTACATGTTATACGTTTGTAAATCCGCACTTCTTTCTGTGATGTTAATGTAACTGTAAACAGGCCTATCATTTCTTCACGCATTTATTGGTGTACCTTATTACTTCACACCTTGCATCCAAGACAGTTAATGTTCCCTCTCCAGCATATGCTCCCCAAAGGCCAGCGTAGAGTATTTGGGGATCCTGTTCCAGGGACAGGATCAGGCTAAGAGTTGACAGTTCCAGCTAGAAGTTTCTACTTCTGTGAAAGGTCAGCCAGGTTAAATACATTAAGAAAGGAATTTAGCTGATGTCATCCTTGTAGATTTCTGGAGATCTATGACACCAACTGGCAATCTAAGCAATAGTGGAGAGGCTACCTTAAATGCCCTTCCCCGATAATGAGATTGATGACTACCTTAAATGCCATCCTAGAGCCTTCATCCAGTAGCTGATGGAAGCAGAAGCAGAGATTCACAGCTAAACACTGAGGGAGGAGTGATGAGCAAAGGGGTCAAGACCTGGCTGGTGAAACCCACAGAGACAGCTGACCTGAGCAAGAGGGAGCTAATGGACCCCAGACTGATAGTTGGGATACCAGCATAGGAGTGATCCAGACTCCCTGAACGTGGGTGTCAGTTTGGAGGCCTCAGCAATCTATGGGGCCTCAGGTAGTGAATCAGTATTTAGCCCTGGCATACAAATGGACTTTGGGATCCCATTCCACATGGAGGGATGCTCTGTCAGCCTGGACACATAGGGGAGGTCCTAGGACCTGCCATGGATGATATGACAGACTTTGGAGATCCCCCATGGAGGGCCTCATCCTCCCTGGGCAGTGGGGGGGGATGGGGGGGGAGCTGGGAGGATTGGTGGGGGCTGGGGGAGGAGGGGAGGGAGAGGGAGCTGGGATTGACATGTGAAGCAAGCTTGTTTCTTATTTAAATTTAAAATAATAATAATTTTTAAAAAAGGAATTTAGAAGAACTGTTGGTTGGGAAATGCCATTCAGGCTCTGAGCTACAGCTTTCCTGTAAGAATGCCCTGCAACTGTAAAACGCAGAGACCATAGCTTTTCCTGAAAATGCCATTACGGTGGGCACAAGGGCTCAAATGCCTCCAGTTGTCTCAATGAGTGAAGTGGGCTGAATGTCCACTTATAAATGGACATTAGGCCTTTTGTTTTCTTGTTGTGATAGGTAATGCATTGTTAGGTGAGCAACACCATGTATGCCTGAAGACAAATGGCTTGCAGCTCAGTTTTAGTGCAGGGTGGGGGGGGGAGATGTCGGGAGGGACAGGGTACACTATAAACAGGGGAAGGTCTGTTTGACTATCCAAAGTTTTCCATTTTCCCCAAGTTCTGAAATCTTCCTTTCTAAATGAAAATTTAAAAAAAGGTTACCTTGAACCCAAGCTTTTATAAAGCCATATATGGGTCAAACAAAGTGTGTACTCACCATGAATTTGCCTTAGAGGCAACAGGCTTGGACCTTGTGATTTATCGTAGTATCAGAAACCTGGTCGTACAGGTGGCTCTGCTTTTGGCTTCCAGGGAATTGACTAGCTGCCACCCCGGCCAGATTACCTTTCCTGGCTGAACTCTCTCTAGCTCTTTGTATCCCGTCTCCTTCTCCACACTCTTTTGTAATTACATTTGAAGTATTTCATTCCTGCTAGACTATAAATTCACTGGGGGAGGGAGCTATTTCTGCATTGGCCACTGCTACTCAGTGCCCTGCAACTTGACTCCAACGGGCTGGGAGTTGTAAAGAGGAGGATTACCGGGCAGTGTTCTTGGGGGAAGTGGAGTGAACAGACTTGTAGAGATTCAGCATGGGATGTTGTCATATAGACTGTAATAAATAATTCATATTTATTATTTCAATAGAAAACTATCAAAATGAGTACATATTTGAAATTATAGTTTTCTTGCAACAAAAATGCTATAATTTAAATCCTAAAACAGAACAGTGGTAATTAATTTTAGGTCTAATTAAACAAATAATATGCATAAGGAATACGTAATAATATTTTCATAATATTTTTCCTTGATATGGTTTTGTACTCATCACTTCATTGGATATTAAATACTTTTTAGTTTCATTAATGCTTGTTTTAAGTTTAATGCTGAACAGACGATACTGTATCTAATAAAACATAGCAATTGGGTGAGAGAGACAGCTCTGGGTAAAAGGCTTGTTGCAGAGTTGGGTACCCGAGTCTGGATGCCAGCACTCATAGTATGACCATGACCATGTGTACACCTGTAACCACGATGCTCTAGGAGCAGGGAAGGTGGGTAAAGAATTGTGGGCCTCCAACCTGGCCCCAGGTTCAGGGAGACCCTGTTTCGAGGAGATAAGGGAGAAACTGGTAGAGAGTGTCCTAATTATTTTAAAAGTAACTTTAATTGCATGATAACTGTTGCTGTCATGAACTATCCTGACGTGAGTTTAAGGGAAAAAGGGTTGATTTTGATTCCCAGTCCAAGAGTATGGCCCATCCTAGTGAGGCGGTCTGTGGTCAGCAGTTTGCGGGAACTAGTCACGTGACACCTGCAATCAGGAAGCCCAGAGTGATGAACACTGGTGATGAGCTAGTTTTCTCCTTTTTATGCAGTCCAGGACCCGCGCCCAAAGGATCATGTTGCCAGCTATAAAGGTTGGGTCTTTCCACCTCAGCTGACCCCTAATTTGTCAAGATAACAGAAGCCTGGGGATACCTAGAAACTAAACTAAGGTAAATAACCTCCACAGGTATGCCTCGAAATCTGTCTCCTGGGTAATTTCCTATCCTATGATATTGGCAGTCAGCAGCAGCACATCTGACATTCTTCTCTGGTCTCCACATACATGTACATGTACAACTGACATGCACACATGTGCTTATACACATGCACACACAATTCATGTATGTGCATGGGTATGTACAACAGAACACACATGCATGTATGCACACACTCCTGTCTTTGGATAACGTAGGGTATTTCTATGTTTTCATTTTCTCCAATAATGCCTCTCTGGCTAGCCCACTGCCTTCACTCCAGGACATACTTTCCCTTTCCTGGAAGGCAAAAGTGAATATAGTTGAGCATCAAACTTGCTCCCCCCCCCCTCAGGTCCATATTTCACTGATTCTCAGTCTCGCGTCAGTCTGCATACGTATGTATCTTCTCAACAAAGAAGTCTTTACATTTATATCTTGGGATGTTACGCACTGGCAACAGTTGTTTTCACTTTACTAAGAGAGTCGCTTCTTTTTACTTCCAAATCCTGACGAGAAGGTGGTAAGCCCCTTGTAGGCCAACATCTGTAGAAGGCATGGCTCTTAGTCATGCCTACTTAACCAGTGGGTAGTGAGGGAGGTGAAGTGTATGAATTCTGAAAACTAAAGCTTTACTGAGGTCCTCAGCGTAATTTATGGAGGTTTCTTGAGAGTGCTAATTGTTGGATTGCAGTCAAGTAGCCCCTAGTCCTACGTAAGGGCCCTGTGACGAAGAGGTGTTTCTGGAAACATTTCACAATAGCAGGTTGGTGGCCTACTCAGGGTTACTTTTTAATGGTGCCTATCATTTTGTGTTTGCAGATGGTTTTTAGTAGAGTAGATGGTTACTAACCAAGTTCTTTGCACGTAGAAGTTAAATATTAATATGGGTTTTCCATGGCCAAACTCTTAATTCCTAAACTCTCTTTAGTGTATTGGGCATAATAGTAAGTTAAGTCTCTTTGTATGAACTCCCAGTGCTAACAATGTTCTGAATAACTGCTAAGAATTCAGTTTTGGTTCACTAGGGATTTTTTTTTGTAAGCTGACAGTGGCAGAGTTGTGGTATTTTTTACATTAAACTTTTGTTAATGCAATTAGTAATGTGCTTTGAGGGGTATGACTATAAATCTTCGAATTATACAACTGGCAAAAAAATAAAGCTCTCTTTCTCAAGGAAAATGATTTAAGACTGCATACTGTTTCTTTGTATGTGTGTTTGTTGGTTTGGGTTTGGATTATTGAGGCAGGGTCTCAGGTAGCCCAGCTGGGCCTCCAGCTTGCTATGTGGGCTATGCTGGCCTTGAATTCCCAATCTTCCCGGATCCATCTCCTAAGTGCTAGTATTACAAGTGTGTGCCACCACTCCCACCATAGAGATATTTTACCCTGTAACATTGACAATGGATTAGAAATAAGGGTCAGTTATTTAAATAAATGATCATGACCCACTTAACTTGACTGTTGTCTGAATTCTAGGAAAGACAATTTTCTAAACACAAAGGAAGCTGAATGAATCTTTCCTCTCACTTGGAGTTTTGTTGCAGCCCATGTGGGACATCAAACAATTGCAGCATAGACATTTTACCCTTCTTCGGGGTTTTTTAAAATAATTTTTTCTACAGGTTATAAGTCCCATGTGTCTGTGTTACTGGCATCATTCATTATCTTTTTGTCCTGAATTTCAAAAGTCAGATTCGATGGAACCCTAAGATGAATATAGTTTCTGTGACTAGCAACAGTAATGGGATGCACATGCCCAAAGAGATAAACCTCTCCCCTTCCTGTGAGGTCAATAGTCTCATTAAGTGCTTCTGTACTCTCTGTGAGCACTAACAAAAAAGTCACCTAGGCTTTTAATATGGAAGTCTCAATGCCGTACATAAGCACACCACTGCAGCCCATCTTTTAAAAATAATGTTGTGTACAAGTATGTAGAACATTTTCAGATTTAGCATTTTCATTTTTATGATAGACTGGGGTGGAACTTTCTACAGATTATGCTTGTACAATTTCTGGGTGCATAGACAAATGAGCAAAATCTGGTGTTACTTGAATGTGATACCAGTACTCTTTGGTATTTTAACCTCATTAACGTGTTTGTGGAAGTCAATAAGGCGTTTTGGAGTTCCTTTTCTGTGAACCTCAAGTCCTGGTTACCAGCACCAGTGGTCAGGGAGAGAGAAAAGCCCAGTGACTGAACAGCTACTCTGCATCCATTTTGGTACTAAAATCAGTGGTGATTCCAGACCGTGCTCTGGTTGAACTTTGTCCTTTACCCAAACCTTCTTGGTACTTTGTCATTGCACTCCTCTAGGAGACTTCAGTCAGACTGTTTTTATGAGGTGTAATTCCCTCTGTGAAGACTCAGCCCCTTTGCTGTAAGGGTGTTTGTAACTGTGACCAGCCACATGGCCTGTCTCCCTTGGAGAGGCTTAGTCAGAGTCACTCCCGGCCAGTCTTTGTGTCTTTGGATGCTAAGATGTTGGCTTCTTCCCTCACAGAAGTCTCCAGTCTCTTTGTCATTCCTGCCTTTTGGCTAGTAACAACTCTGTCTCTCAAAGCCGAGTGCCAAGAACATCTCTCCTGGAGCCTGCACAGGTTTCCATTCCGTCCCTTCCCTCAAGTCAACGATGTCTTCTCAGACCTACATTCTTATAAGTAAGTCATCATTTTCAAATGAGTCTTCAAAGAAAGAGAAAAGTATTTTTGCAAGGTGAATGTTTGTTTCCTAACTTTATGGCTTTTCACTTGGCAGCTTTTCTCCTAAAAAAACCTAACTTAATTTGTATATTTTATATGTTAGGGTTCTTAAGGAAAATATTATTATCCTGTTATGTATAAGCATAATATTCAGAAACATATGCTTGGTAAGTGAAACTCTAGTAGTCTATAGATGGCCTTGGCAGAAATATTAAAACAATAAAAAGATAGTTGTAATGTTAGCACAGAGAAATATTTTATTTTTATGAATATTTGTTTCATACCTGAAAATCTAAATTTTGTTCTACCTTTAGTATTTCCAGAAGTGTTTGAATCAAGAAACTATCCTGGTAAGACTGGGGCTCTACAGAGCAAAAGAAAGGTTAATCTCAGGATTCGGGTTTGCCAGACTGTAACTCTGGGAACTGCATCGTGCATATGTTAAGAGATGTAAGACAGTTCATCACCTATGAGAAAAGGCACTAAATAGCGATACAATTCAGACGTGTTCTAGAAAAGAGCACATAAAAAGACACATAGAGCGTCATGGTGAGAGAAACAAAGTTATTGAGACACCTGGTTCATCCGGGCAATGATTGCTGGTAATGCGAGGTGTAAGAGTAATGCATTGCTGGTAATGCGAGGTGTAAGAGTAATGCAGTCAGACGAGAGAGGAAGCATGCCCCTTGCCTTTCGCCCTGTCAGCTTCTAGGCTGAAGACCTACAGCAAACTCTGGCATTCAGAGACATTCGTTGTACGTCAGTCACTAATGACATATAGAAAGTATATTGGTTCGCAGTCATGGCTTTCAGAACATGGTTGAGCACCATCTAGGAATTACACTCACGTTTACGGACCCAAGGAAAAGGGAAATGCACCTCTCTCTCGTAAGAAGCCCCTCTGAGAGCCTTCCCTTGTGCTCTGATGTATTGTTCCCCGAGAACTAAATGGCGTCTATCAGTACCCAGTGTGTCCAGTCTTTCCTAAAGTGCTTCCAGCACCATAAAAGCCCAGCCTCAAGCCACAGCACATAACCATACCCAGAGATTCCCACTCATCGTTTCACCAGCAGCTGCTTAATGGAGTCATTCTGGTTTTTGGAAAACTTCAATTTCCCTCCATGGTGTGTGCTGAATAGGAAGCAATAGTGATGGGGGGAAGGGCTAATGGGAAATTGCAGTGAGTCCCAGAGTCACTTAGGCAGCACAGTCCTGTCCCTTCTGTTGTCCCTTTTCCCCTTTTGGATAAACAAACGAGAATCATCTTTAGGGCATTATGTATTCGTCGAGGGGCTGTGACCTTAATCCATAAAGCTCTATACAGTTTATGCTTTGATTACCTTAAAGACTGCCTCCTCCTATACAGTGTCCCAGACAATCAAAATCACCCCCACAGAATGCCTCCTGACACCTCGCAGTTACACTGGACCCATGTCTGGGCCATCTGGTCGACAGAGTTCGGCACATGGATTTCCCTGAAGGTAATCAGACCACAACACACGGCTCCTCCCTTTGAGCCGTAGCGCAAGGCCAGTTCGTAGAACTCTTTTTGGCTTATCGGACGGTACAATAATTAGCAAAGCTAAAATGTTAATGCTTTGATCCACTGGAGAAAAAGCCTCCGTGAAGAAGTTACACATGTTTTTAAATAATGGAGTTTAGACATTTCTTACTATTAAAAGCTGAAGCAAGAAAGTAATGTTTAAGTTCACTTGAAGGGCACAGGGCAAGAAAAATATTTTTGGAAGCACCTGCATTGTGTTGGGAACCTGCCATGCGTGTTTCCCTGTTTGAATCTCACGCTATCATATAGACATTGTTCTCGTTTTTTGTGAATGAGAATACCACCCGAGGAAGGGAAAATCGCCTGCATAGGCATGAGGAGACGGCACGGTAGACTTGAGACTCATAGTGCACTCTTTGGGCTCCTGAGTCTATATTTCACTCTCCCAATCTTTGTCTGAATTTCCTAGTTTTCATCTAGCTAGGAATTTCTTTATTCATTTCTTTATCCTCTTTACCATCTGTTATCTTCTCACAGTCATCATTTCTCCTTGTGAGAATCTCTGTCTGTCTGTCTGTCTGTCTGTCTGTCTGTCTTGCTCTCTCTAAATGACTGCATCCAAAATTATCGTTCTGGTCTTTGACACCTCAAGCCATAATCACCTCTCTAACTAATGCATTGATTTTCTAGTTCTCATATGCTTTTTTTTCCTTCCTCTCTGTTTGGCTTCAATCTTTTATCCATACGTGATCAACGCAAAGGGAGTCATTTGACATTTTTGCGCAAAAATCCTGCAGTCAGCTGCCGACACAACTTACAGGAAAACATCTCTTTGGCTGGCCAGAGTCTAGTGTGACCTACCCAAAGTTTTACCTCCTGCCCACTTCCTGCGCTGGCCTCTCATTCTCACAGAGCTCCAGTGGCTGAAACTCTCAGTGTCTTAAAGACCAACAGCTGATCTTCCATGTGTTGCTCCGGAGATGTCCTTCTGTTCTTTTCCTGCTTCATACTCTGACCTCACTCGGGACTCTGATGAACACTGGGTTTTGACCAAGGCCTTTCTTGACTCACAATTTTTAAAATAACCAATTCTCTAATATCTTCCCCTGATTTTCTTTTCTCCATAGGACTTACGCCAAACTACCTGAGATATGTTCCAATACGTGTGTATTCCCTTTTCTCCCTACCAAAAAGCATAGGCTCCCTAAAAAGAGGAATCTTTTCTGTCTTGCTTGTGGCGGTTTTAGTAGACACTCAGACATCTGTTGAAGGAAGAGAGGTAGTCTTTCTCAACTGTCCCCGTAGCATTCAATGTGACCTTAGCAAATTGCTCCTTTGGTCTCTGCATGGTTTCTTCCTTTGTTGTTCTTGAATTTCTTAGTAATAGTCAGACTTTAGCAAGTGATTACATACTGACTCTGATGCTCGTGCTCGGCGTCTGGTCCCTTGACGAAGCTCGTCATTTCAGGACGTCTTTGCGTGAGCCCTTCTTTTTGATCAAAGCTGAAATACGTGACTGTTAATTTAAATAAGCGGCACAAAAGTGTAGTTTGGTTAAGAATCACGGCGTACTCGGTGAAACAGTAGACCGGCTCCTTGTTGCCTGAGATTTTAAGTTAGAAGCCCTTGGGTGGTGCTTAAGAAACTTAGTCTTCTAAGTGTTTCCAGGTGATTCTGATGATACATTTTTCTGTGGGGAAATCTGTCTAAATAACCTTTTCCTTTCATATAATTAAACCCTAGAGTTGTTTTCTATCTCTGAATAGTGTGGAATTTCCCACCCGAACACGGAGGAAAACGGAATACACGGTTGTATTGACATTAGAGACTCAAATCCAAAACTATAATAATCCGAGAGATTTCTCTTGTAATGGTTTACTCGCGTCTCTTTTTTAAAAAGTCTTCTAGGGCTTTTAATGCACAGTCAATCTTTTAAATTAGACACCGGCCAAGCATTAGCTCACAATCTATACTGCTAAGTACTAAAAGCTGGCCCAGTGTTCTGCCAAGAAGGATGAGCTGTGAACAGTGAGACTTGACAACCAAAATGGTGTGAAGCGCTTAGATCACCTTGGGGGCAGACTTGGCAAGAATGCTAATCCCCATTTCCCAGAAGGCTCCTCTCCTGTCACACAGTGGGGAAACCATTAGCAGATTCACTGCAAGAGGACTCTGGCTGCTGTTGCTGCGTGCATGCTAAATCTTTTTTAAAAATTATTATTTTTATTACAGTGAATTCTGTATCAGTGCAGAACTGGATGAGACCCTAGGAAAAGATGTATATGTCAGTCCCTTCAACAAACACCCCGCAGGAGATGGCTAGAAGCAGACTGGTATTATTGCTAATTATGATAGAAAATGGAAAGCGACACAAAGGCATAAACAAAATGTTCAGAGCTTGGAGGGTGATATGTGGGTTCAGCCTTACAGTGGAAGTGGACAGCAGAGACTGGAGAAAGGGTCTTTCCTTCTTTTTCTATTTCTTTCTTCATTCTTTCTACTTTGTAGAGCATAAATTCCTTCTGATAAAATAACAGTAGTAACTAAGTTTGCTGAGAGTTCCCTGTTAAGCATCATCACAAGAACGTACGTGTTTTGTTCCGTGTAAGTCTCAGAGGACTATGTAGCATGTGTTGCTGCCCCTATCTGCAGCATATAGCTCTCTCTCTGTGTGTGTGTGTGTGTGTGTGTGTGTGTGTGTGTGTTCACATGTTCCTGTGTTCACACACATTCCACTCCTGTTGCCTTACATCAACCAGCGGCACCTAGACAGAGGAGAGGACATCAAAAGAAAGTTGGGGCAAGGAGACAATACATTCATTAGATGGTGATAATTGCTTCATTACGAGAAGCGTTTTTTTGTTTTTGTTTTTAACCAGTGTTTCTTATGACAAGAGTAACGCTGGCATATGGCTTCAGAAATATAAACCATGTGATAGGAAGCCGTCTCAGATCTTCTCTCCTACGTCTTCTCTCCTGGAAGCGATCCCAAGCCCTGACTTCCTGTGCCCCGGCACAGACATCCACTGTGTAAGCATCTCCCTGCTTCGTCCCGTGTTACCCACACAGGACGCAACACGCCGTGTGAATTCTGCTGCCTGCCCGAGGTTGTTTCCCATCAGCAGATAGAGCCCGCTTCGATCTACCTCATTCTTTTCCCCAGTTCCGTGCTTTCCGATTATGTGGCTGAACCATGGCTTACTTAACCAGTCCCATTAATAACAGACATTGGGTGTATTGCCAGTCAATAAGCAATGATGATTTGAACATTTTTCTGACTTGAAAACGTGTGGCTGTTATACCCCTTAAGGTGGAGTTTCCGTGGCTCGAGGGGGAATTTAACCGGAGGAATGATGTGAACGGCTTGGGGTTTTGGGAGCTGTCAGTCTGGCGGCAGCTTTGTGAAGGATGGAGGAACAGGGAGGAGCGACAACCAGAAGTGAGACTGGCCAGGGATGTCTTGATTTCTTCAGGAGCATGGCAGGGAGAGCTGCTAAGAGCTCCGGGAAAGACTGGGAGAAGACAAACGGGAAGACTAGTGAGTGCGAAGACTCAAGAAAGGGCTCTCGTGACTCCGGAGCTGCCCCCGCCGTACCCATGACTCTTGTTTCTTTCTAGGTCCTTATTCCCAGCCACCTACCCGTGAGCAGAATGTAGGTGTGCAAACGCACCATCTGGGCGTTGAAGGAAAGGATGCTTTTACTCTCTTGAAATTTGTAACCACCGGGAATTTGAAGAACCAATAAGCAATGGATGAAACAAGAGAGAGAGAGAGAGAGAGAGAGAGAGAGAGAGAGAGAGAGAGAGAGAGAGAGAGAGAGAGAGAGAGAGAGAGAGAGAGAGAGAGGATAGTTGAGAGATGAGTGCCTGGAGATGAGTGCCTGGTGTTTGCCCATTTCTACTAAGTATTAATGGGTGAAGCTGGCATCTATGCATCTGTAACTGTCATCTCTTTCTTTTCTTCATACCAATAAAACGTATTATCTTTCTGTTTGAGGGTATCTACATTACCCTCATTAAGCCCATAATTTCTTTCGTTCACTGTCTAGTCGTAATCTTAATCTCTCCTGCTTAATAAAGCTTAACCTACTTAAAGGAGCAATAACAAACTAATCCGGGCTTGACAACACATATGCATCGTGTCTGGCTTTAGGACCATCTATCACTGCCCAGGCCCTGAGGGGAAGAGGAAACCAGGGAAGGAAAAGGCATGCGGGCACCCGTACATCTTGTCTTCCTCCTCTTCCTTTACAAAGGGAGCTTTGGGAATCTGTCCCTCCAGGCCCAGGACTCAGAGAGCACTGCAGTCCTAGTGTCCTAGGACTGCTTACCTTTACAGGAAACAGGAACAAAGCAGAGCTGTTCCTGGTTTGGTTGCTAGGCAGAACTAGAGAAACATGAAAAAATTGGCTCCAGTCACACAGTGTGCCCTTCTGGCAGGGTACACCTGACCTTGATATGTGATCTCACAGAAAAAAATAAAAAATAAAAAAACCAAAAGGAACCCCACGTGGGCACAGCTCACAGCTTTTGGCTGGGGAGAGGCACCCAGGGCCAGCACCCTGTCCTGCACATCTGGGAGCTGCAGGGCAGGGCTTAGTGTTCACTGGGCGAGGAAAAGTAGATTCTGCTGTCGTTTAGGCCAAAAGTGTCATCAATGTGCCCTGGGCCTCTTCGTCGTTTGTTTTCAGTCCTGGGAGTCTCTTTGACACGTCCCTTGCCTTCTGACTCTAGAGGACGCTGATGTTCACGGCAAGAGAGTGAGCACAGTCGTGGGGGGTGGGGAGAGGGCAAAGTCCAAGGGGAGCCTGGGTGGTGCGGGGTCTCAATTGGGGGGCGGGGTCTCAATTAGGGGGCGGGTGCAAGAGTGTCAACCCGCTTCTTATTTACACGTCCACAACATTCCTTTCAAGCAGAACTTTCCAAACAGGATGGATTTCAGGTGAGCCAAAATAATGATCTTTCCGCTCTCCAGCAGAGAGGCGGGGGTCAAAGGGGCCTGGGGCTGCCTTCTGCATGTGACCCGAGTCACCATCAAGTGCTTTTGTGCCCATCCCGAGATGAGAACAGCGGCATTAGCCCCTGTATTGTGAATTCTTGGAAACGTCTAGTTTTCTAGGGTATGCGTGTGGGGGCGGGGTGAGACAGGGATGGGTTCCCGCATAGATGCTGAAAGTCTGTGGTGTGAAAAGCCCCACATTGTTGGTTTCTAACTCTTTCCCATCACTTCTGACTATGTAGCTTTGAGTAGTAGTCTCCATGAACCTTAGTTGTTAGGAGTCTCTGTCCATTTTTTTTTCAGGTTATAACTTCATGTAGGCAGCTTAAATTCCCTGTTCTTTTTTATTTTCAGCTGTAAATTAGTCCATCATATCTGCCTTATAGTTTTGTGGTAAGGATTGGAGTACTGATATGCATATTAACATATGCACATATTATCTGCTAGATTTGCTGTTGCTTTAGGTATGCATAGCAAAGTAAAAGTTATACTGTTGGATATCATGATTGATAATGTAAAATATGCATGAGGATCACACCGTCACTATTTTTAAAGAATTGTCTTATGTTTAGGAGGGAGAAGGGAGGACACACACACACACACACACACAGAGAGAGAGAGAGAGAGAGAGAGAGAGAGAGAGAGAGAGAGAGAGAGAGAGAGAGAGCATCTGAGTGTATGCACCAGGAGTTGCCAGAGTTTGATCCCTCTGGAGCTGAAGTTCCAGGTTATTTGAACCACCTGACGTGGGTGCTGGGAACCAAGTTCTTCACAAGAACAATGCATGTTTTTAACTACTAAACTATCTCTCCAGCCCCCATCATCTCCATTTTTGTAATTAGCGTTGAAGAAAGGGTATTTTCTTTACGAACAGAAGTAGGAAACTGGGCGGAGCTCCGACACTGTGCTGATAACCGTTGAGACCATGGGAGATGAGAGTGTTCCCTGGGTCAGAGTAAAGTGTACACTGTAAACCCCACTAGCAGGAGACAACGGCCTCCTTGTGGGGGTTCTTACCTACTCTGAAGTCCTCTCCACCTGGTTTTGTTTTTCTTTTTCTTTTTTTTTTTTTTTGATGCCTCCCTTCATCAGACCCCCGTCTTGTAAAAGCGCTCATCCAGCAACTCTGCCAAAAAGAATGATCGGGTTATTTGTGTTTTGGGAGACTGTTCGTGTCCATTACCAAATTGAAAACACAGTGCCAACGAAGAACTGGCTCTGTAGCCTTCTGGTGTCCTCATCTGTCAAAGTGAGAGTTGCTGCACGTATGCCATTGTCTGCCTGAGTTGTGGGTGCCAAGAAGTCTCTTCCGTGGGGCAATACAGGTGCTCTTCTGTCTGTCTGTCTGTCTGTCTGTCTGTCCATCAGCACCAAAGTCAGAAGGGTTGCTCAGTAAGACCCCGGAGACCCAATCCTGTTTCTTTCTCTCTCCCAGCTCTGGGCAGCATCCTGTTGGCATGCCTTGTCAGCTGCTAACGGTTTTGAGTTTCAGCTGAATTTTAAGTGTGTGCAAGTTGCTTGCCCCGCTATTCCCTGGACTCGTGGCTCTCCTTAAGCCACACCTCTGGGCAAAGAGTCAGGCTGGGAGAGAATTCACAGGCTCCCATCCTTGTCTCCTGTTCCGATCCCTCCAAAGTCCTTTCCTGCCACATCCAATCTGCCCGAGGAATCTTATAAACTACAGATGCTTTCAAAGGGCACTGGCTTGGGGCAGGGTAGAGGAACTGATCCTTCCCTGTGGAATGATCTCTGGGAGGGAAGGTGGAAGGGGGCTCTGGCTTACACACCAGGGAAGAATGCAGCTGAATCTCGCATCGAGAGGTTCCTATTGGCAGTTTATTTTGGTTTCTGGTTTTGAAACTGCTGTGCAAAGTCAGCTACTGACAGTTTGGGTTACTGTTTGTTGATGTAAGAGGATTATAAACTCAACCAAGTTTCCCCCCAAATCTCCTCTCTGGAATGGGTTGGAAGAATAATAAAAAAAAAGAGAGGAAAAACTATACCGGTCTCATCTCCCTCTCGAGATGGACTAGTTTCCCCCAGAAAAGAACTCTTGACTTGGTACTTGTGGGGAGATGTGGGAGAGCAAGCATGCAAAGGTGCTAGCTGGCAGGAGATGCTGCTGAAGGCAGGAGATGCTGCTGCTGGCAGAAGTGCTTACTGATGCCTCTGTTGGCTCAAAGCCTGCCTTCCTGGTGACTGTGGACCATGCTCTCCACTTGGTCCATTTATCCTTGTAATGAACCTGTCAAGAAGGCATCGGGACTCAGAAAGTGACTTTATAAGCCCTGGGTCCTAACCCCCTCACAGATAGGAGATATCTTTGGTAGGAAATTTGGCTACCTTTAAAAAGAAATAGATGAGGTATTTAACTCAGCTGAGGACTCTGTTTTTAGAGGCTGATTAAATGAATGGCTGGGTAACCCTCCAAGTCTGTGTGTTTCAGATAGTGTGTGTGTGTGTGTGTGCACGCGTGCACGCACATGCATGCATGCATGTGTGCATGGGTGATTTGAAATACTATCATTTGATAATGTACTGAAATGGGCTTGAATATAATTATATTTTCTTTTTGGCCGCCTTCTCTCTTTTCATCTAATGACTTCCTGCCATTAGTTTAAATCCCTGGAACCAGGTAGCTATTAAAAGCTTCAAGTCCTGCTGGACTTGAAGGAGATGTTGGAGCCCTGGTCCTTCCTCTGTCTCCTTTGTTGCTTCCCGGTGGCCATTGGGGGGAGGGTGTCCCTGCCTCCACTCAGAGGCCGTGGTCATCCAAGAACACATGAAACGTCTGAAACTGTGAGCCAAGCAGACCCAGCCTTGCTTCTCATCAAGGTGACTCTCTTGGGCATTTTGCTACAGTGATGCCCAGTGGGAAACCGACCCCCACGGTGCTCAGTTTCTTTTGAAGCTTGATGCAAGGACTGAATTCGGGGATGTTGGAAGCTTTTTTTTCCCCTAGAGATAGACAGGTTTAGTCAGTGCACAGCTAAAATGAACAAAGGACCATTGCCCGAAGGGCTGGACATCAGGGAAAGGTATCCTCTGGATAGAATAAGATCCATGGCCTTGCGCGCTCGCGCGTGCGCGCGCGCACACACACACACACGTGCAGCTGATGGCTTTGCACACCCTCTGTGTAGACAGCTGCCCTCCATACCTGCCGTTTAAGTGTCTTGTGCACGTTAG
Source organism: Mesocricetus auratus (assembly GCF_017639785.1). Classification (NCBI taxonomy): domain Eukaryota; kingdom Metazoa; phylum Chordata; class Mammalia; order Rodentia; family Cricetidae; genus Mesocricetus; species Mesocricetus auratus. The sequence continues at coordinate 8,202,555 of NW_024429204.1, read as the reverse complement.
ACCTGACTGTAAGTGTTTTCTGTGTGATCTTATCCTTCCCTAACAAGGCGTGGTGAAGCAAGTTATATAACTGTCATCATTTTACCAATGAGGGGACAGAAGTCCATAGAGGTTAAATATGTTATCTGCAAGCCTACAACACGGTTTAAGTCTTTCTGTTGGGCTTCCAAGACCAGGAACCCCATCACTTTACCAAGTTGAAAATGACAAGGGAGAAGTCAAGTTCTCTACTTTTGAAAAACTCCAAGGGCGACATTGCCCTGGCAGAGACGGATGACATTGGCCCAGTGACTGATAACCCTGAAGAAACTACATGGCAGGAAAAGAAGGGTTGAGACAGGGGCAGCGTGGCTGGATAATTCTGACAGAGAAGAAAGCTGGGCCTCCTCCTCATTCTGCCTGGCCCATGCAACATAGTGGTGCCAAGTGTTTGGTTGATTTGCAGCAGCGGGAGGCTGTTCCCCCAGCTCTAAGGTTGCAGGGCAAGGCTCTGTTCACCTGACACTATTGAAAAGCAGAGCGGGTGTCACAGTGGCTTATCAAAGGGCAACAGAGGTCTCCGTTTCTGGCTGGGTTCTGCAGTGGACTTGGCATTCAGAAAGCACTTGGAGAAAAACTGCCAAAATACCAGCTTTATGAAAAACTCCAAGGTAGGGTCGGGTGTTCTCTCCATCTTGCCCCCTCCCCCCTCCTCCCTGAGGTAGTAATCACACCGCAGGGAAACTCGAGCTCCCTTCCCTCTTGCTGCCTGCTCCTATTTGCCTGGAAAAGATGACATTTACTGGAGAGGACCCGGAGAGGAGCTGCTGGGTTCTGATTTATTGCTCTTCGCTGGGGAAGATTTTGTTTCTGAGAAGTCTATTGTGTCAGAGCTGGGGTGAGATTTGAGTCTTGCTCTGAAGGGATTGAGTCTCACTAATGAGATTAATAGGAGGCTTGCTCTGGCCTCTCCAAGAACTATGATGTGGCAACTTTCTAGGGAGAATAGGGAAGGGGTTGGTTAGTTAGCATTGCTGCGCTGTTCTTGAGGGCCTTTCAGTTCTGTGTTGATGAACACAACGGGGTAGCTCTGAGGTCTGGAGGCACACAGTGGGGCAGCTCCTGGATCCCAGGCTGGCTCTCCTGTCCCCTCCTGAACTCCATTCTGTGTCTCACCTCTACTGCCAGACCTTTCCCACGAGAAACAGCAAGATGCTGTTGACAAGGGGAACAGAAGAAAACGTGTCCTTTCCCTTCAGTGGCAAACACCCACAGTAGCCCAGTGACTGTGTGTTAAATGGGTGGACTGGGATCTGTGGGAACAGTGGGCCATAGCGGGAACCGACCCTCTGTGTTTTGTGTGTGTGTGTGCATGTATGTGTGTGTGTCTGTGTCTCTGTGTGTGTGTGTATGTGTCTGTGTCTCTGTGTGTGTGTGTGAGTGTGTGTGTGTGTGTGTGTGTGTGTGTGTGTGTGTGTGTGTGTGGTGTCCATCAGCATGGCATGGTGCACATGTGGCTATCAGATGACAAGACAACAACTTGAGGCAGTGGGTTCTCCTTCCACTGTGTGGGTTCTGAGATTCTGACTCAAGCCGTCTCACGTGGCAGAGGTGCCTTTACCCATTGAGTCATCTTACTGCCCCCACTTACTCTTTGCCTTTGAGCTCCAGGGTTTGCATCGTCTATGGTGACAGACACACACACAGCCATGCTTGCATGCTTGACTTTTATGTAGCTACTAGGGATCTGAACTCAGGTCCCCACAATTGCACAGCAACCCCTTTACTGACAGAGCCATTCTCTAGTCCATCCAATTGCTTTTAAATGATAAAATGCAATGCTACAACCATGACTTCTATATGTTTGGGGAAAACATGCGTGTTTTTAGAGGGGCCGGACTAAACCCCTGAACAGCAACTTAGGTATTAAAAATGAAATTATTTTCTAAGATTTCCCTGTTTAGGGATCAGAATAATTTGATATGAGATTTCGAATGCTTCTCAAGTGGGAAAGATGGCGAAGATACTTTCAGGTTAAATGAAAAAGAGGAGGGGTAGAGAGGAACAATGACAACAAATCATTTCTGAAACCTTGCTCTGTACGCTGAGCCCTGGTGCCGGAGCATCAAAGATGCCTCAGCCTGAGCGTGCTGATCCTCGGAGGAGCAGGAAGTGGCCCTAGCATCCTAGTGCACCACTTTGGACAGCAAAGCATGATGGGAAGGTTTCCTACTGAGTCCTGAAACCGAGTAAGATCTCAGAGGTCAAGAGCTATTTCGTGATAGTGTTGATAGCTTGAGATACAACCTCCAGGGAGTGTTCAGTAAGTGCTGAATAGACCAAGTGAAATGAAATGGGAAGTCCACTAGAGACCTACTAGGTTAATTGTTCCAGGCTAAGCATCGGTCATTCTAGCAAGACAAACAAAAACAACGTAGTCCATTCCTGTTGTTTAGCTGGGTTTTTTGTTTGTTTGTTTTTGACTTAAGAGAGACTGGTAAGACTTGGGTAGTTGAAACAAAATTATCGCATGCAGGAAGCCCAGAAAACTTACAAGACCGAGGAAGCACATAAGATCTTGCTTCAAGATTATATAACCAGTAAATAATCACTGGGGAAGACAAGATTCTTAGGTGGCACTGCCTGCAGTTTCCATGGAGAGCTCCAGAAATGCAGCTGTTTTGAATCATCATGCAGATGTGGGTGGGTTTTTCAGTGATATAACTGTCTTTGAGTCACCTGTGCTCTGCTAGGTAGCCCCAGGGCACTCATTGGCTCGCCAAGCTGGACTGGGTGGGCACTCATTGGCTCGCCAAGCTAGACTGGGTGGAGTTGTTTCTTTGCTATGTCTTCGGTGCTCTGTCTGAGGTCTGAGGTAAACTCGCTTCTACAATAGTGTCTCCATTCTATAGTGCCAGAATGGAGAAATACATTAGGATTGTTCCAAAGTGATGGGTTTTTTGTTTGTTTGTTTGTTTGTTGGGTTTTTTTTTTTGACCAAGAAACTATTTTTTTATCCTTTAGTGAACTGTATCAAGTTCTTTCCTGACCAATATCCTAAGGCAGACACTGCTACCACTCTTAATAGTTCAGTTTTCACTCTTGTTATTTCTGTTGGGATCTCTTTTTCCTGTGAAAACAATGGGATACATTTGGTTTGTCATTTTGTTTGATTGCTCGTTTGTTTGTTTGGTCTACAAACAGCATTTCCAATCGTGGTCTTTTTCACATTTTTAAGTTTGGCCCCACTTTGACCCATCATTTTTTTTTTGAAGTCTTACCCATGAAACCTCATATTTTACCTGTTGCTAATCTTACGTTAGGTAGACTGATTCTGCCACATGTCAGTAATGAGAGTTAAGGTTCTTTGTGCTTATGTCCTCATGACTCTGAACAACCACGCAGCAGGACTGTGCTACGGGGTACCAGCCTGCCATCAGTGCTAGCGTGGCTCCTTTCTTCACCTTCTGGGCTTTTACACGTGTGCTTTTGGGTTCTGTTTCATTCGCATCACCTCCCAGGTCATCGGAGTGACGGAAGTCAAATGGACTAAGCCAAGGAAGGTTGTTGCTTCCGTATCTTCATTCTTTCCTTCTCAGTATTACTCTGATTACATAAAACTCCCCAATCCTTGTGTTTGAGTTTCTGTTTATTGAATTTTGTAGCAAGAGTATCGCTATGGAGTTAAGGATGCCCTGCAACTCAGTCCATAGTCCAGGACACCCTTCAACTTATACTTCTACTGTCCTGGAGGTTAAGAATATAGTTGAAAGATCTCACACCTAGAGAATTTTACTGATCTTTCTAGTTATCTATGGGGATGTTACTGGTTCTTCCCATAGGAATTAATTTATTTTAGTCTTTGCAAGCACAGGTACATTATGTTAAGGTTTGTTTGTTATACTGAGGTATATACTATGCAGTACTAAAGACTTTATACATGAGTAACCACTTATCTTCTATTTTTGGATTAAAATTCCTTGGAAACAGAGTTCATATTTTACTGATTTATAGGATCTCTTGAATATGTTTATTGTGTGGCGAATGGTGTTTATGTGTTGTATGAACATGACTATGAGTACATACATAAAATGTATGAAATGCTTATGAACACACATGAACACACCAAGGAAGACTCCCGCTGTCTCACTCTGTCACTGTAGGAACTGTATCAAGTCAATTTCTTTCCTGACCAATATACTAAGGAGGACACTGATACCACTCTTAATATTCCAGTTTTCACTCTTATTATGGGATCTCCTGCTGAGCTGGAAGCCTGTTGTTTGGGCTGAGCTGACTTCCAGAGAGACAATGTGGCCTTCGGGTCTCTGCCTCCCAACCCTGTGGTTGCCAGCCTATGAGTCACACCTGGCTTTTCACGTGGATTCTGAGGATTCAAACTCAGGTCCTTGGGCTCACACAGCAAGTGCTTTTACCCACTGAGCCATTTCTCCAGACTGTGCCTGGCATTGTTTTTAAAAATCAAGTTGAAGCCCTCTTGAACCACTATTATTGTGGCCTGAAGGAATGGTGTGTCTTCTGTTTCAATTTTTTTTTTATTGTTCCTCTCCCATCATTGACTTCCCGCCCTCCTCACAGCACCTTTGTCCCTGCTGGCCTGGTAATATCAGTTTCCATAGATGGTTCCATCTGGTCTTTTCATAGAGTAAGGGAAGCTCAGACACTGGAGGCTCCTGGGTGTAAGTCTCTTGGTACCCAGACAGCTACCTCCTCTGTTGTCTTTTCCACTACCAAGGATGTTTCCCTTACTTAGTCTTGGTCCAACATCCCTTGCTTCCTGTAGATTACATGTCTTGCTCTCTCTCTTTTAGTTTCTGAAGAAACTGAATATAAAATCCTTTTATTTATTTTTAACAAAACAAGAAAGCTATCTTCAAGAAATTTCTACCTTTCCAGAAATAGTCTCTATATCTAGGAAACACTATACCTGGATATCTACTTATACTAGTGAGAAGGTGGGAAGTAAAAAATAAAAATGAAGAATGAAAATGTATCTACCTTGTAACAACAACAACAAATCCTTCCACAAATAAAATGTTGATAAGCAAGCCCTGAGATGTCAATATTTCCAAAAATAAAGAGTAAGTCTGCATTAGAGTTGTGTGAACTGTCTAACAGACTTGAGAGGCCAGACTGCTTTGAACAGAATTGAGCAGGAGATGAATCAGGCAAAATCCTGGGAATTTACTGAAGATAAATGGCTGAAAATGTCAACAGGGAGGGAGAAAGCATCAGGAAGGCTTGGCAGAGCAGGGATAGGTTGGAGACATGGACATAGGACGCTGGTCTTCAGTGGGACAAACGGTACCTAGATAGAACCTGGGTACATTGGGATAAGCATCACCATTGGTCCTTCAGTGAGGAAAAGTACCATGAGTGTCTAATATCCAGAAGAGGATTTGAAGAGTAGCCCTGTGCAGAAACACGGCTGGCTGGCTTCTTGTCTGGGTTGCTGAGTCACGGAGCTACTAGGCTGCGGTTTCAGTAGTTCTCCTGTAATAGGAGGGAGGAAGATTTGGTCCGGAAGTTGGACATGAGGATAAACTCTAGCCGGCAGCAGAAATCTGAGTTGCCCAGGGGATAGGGAGTGGAGGGACAGGGAAAGGTGGAGACAATGAGTCAGACAGTCCATTAAGCCAGATTCTGAATGCATAGCTTTCGAAATGGACGCCCGTGAAGATATTAGTCTTCACACACTGGTCCACACATGGATACTGTCAATATGTAACTTTAAACATGCTGGCCAAATATGGCCTGCTTTTAGAAAGTCGTCATTTATATTCCTGTCTCAAAAGCTCATTTGCCACAATCCAGTGTAGAGAATACTCCATAAGCTGAAAAATAAAGCAATGATATAACTCTGATAGCTTAGGTCCAGAGTCACACCATGGGCCACTGACAGTTTGTGAACCATTAATCTGTAAGCACTGTTGTATGCTTCTCAGACCTTCAGTGAGGCAACACGTGTAATTGATACAGTGCAAGCACTGAACATTATTCAATTCATATACAAATAGGTCCAGTCTCTTTCCATTTAGATGTAGGCCACATCCCACAACCAGGACATTCCTTCTTAAGCTGCTAGCTCTATCCATTCATCCCTCCACTTCAGGCCCTCCCCTGGGTCAGGAATGTGCCTCAGGTCACATCCAAGTTCTTCCTGTCAGGATTTCTTCCAAGTTTGATTTACTTCACAAGCTCAGTCGCAGTCTCCACTTTAACTTGTTTCTGAATGTGTCAGACAAACCCGTCTTCTGCTTCTGTCCATGCCACTGGGAAGGACAACTCTTGTTGTCTCATGGGTATTTAATCCCTGCTGTAGTTTTAAGTCTCACTCTTTTTTCCTTTCTAGCATAAAAACTTTCCCAATCGCACTTGAACATTTTCCCTCCTTGCATAGCTCAATATTTTGAACACAAATGATCACCTACCTAACACTACTCTCTCTTTCTCCTTACAGAGTCCTGGTTTTATTCTGAGAAAGCTTGTTGGAGTGAAGGTATGCCAGCGAACGAGACAAGTGAATTTCTAGAAACTGATTTTCTGTAGGCCAGAGAGAAGGCTCAGAGGTTAAGAGCACTGGCTGCTCTTCCAGAGGTCCCAGCACCCCATGGCAGCTCACAACCACCTGTTAACTCAAATCCTACAAAATATGGCACCCTCTTCTGGCCTCCATGGACATTAGGTGTGCAAGTTGTGCGCAGAGCTATCCACATGTAGGCAAAACACCCGTGCATATGCAAATTACAAAATACGTGTCTTTTAAAAATGAAAGAAATTGGTTTCCTGATGTTGGCACGGCACTGCGTTTTCTCTTGGGTGCCTTTTCCCCAACTGAAACTTGGGCCAGAAGTGCCAGGGGAAAGCAAACAAACTAATAAAAACTGAATGTTAAGGATGGCAGCATGGAAAGGGAGGAGTAAGATACTGCTACCACCATGGACCCACTCTACCATCTTGCCTTGCCTTCATGTGGCCAGCATTTTTGTATAAAAATTAAATTGGAGAGTTCATAATATTTTAGTATGTAATACATGCAACTTCATAAACCAAAGACAACAACATACATCGTTACACCTCTTGTCTTTGCGTTTATTAATTTTTCTCTCATCAAGCACTGCATATTCTAGTGTCTCAATACTATTCCTTTTTAGACTGAAGTTTCCAGTCAGTGACAGCTCAGTATGTTAATCACAGCACAACATGGTAATACAGGAAAGTATGGGGTTCTTTTTGAGTAAATTCATTGTGACACTAGAAATAAGATCCTTTCATGCAGATTTCAAATATATTTGCTTAAAATCGTACCAGATCAGTTACATTTTTGTATTTACTATTCTTATATTTTACTGTTAAAGAAATACTTATATCTTAACTAGTTAATGAAAAATAGAATAATTAGCTACATGATAGAGATAGGATAACTTACAGGATCCCTTTAAATTTTGTCATGGGATGGATGATAGAATATCATGAGGATACTGGGAAGTTAATTTTTACCCAAAATGATAAAGCATATTCTTTCTTTAGCTATGACAAAGCCATCCTTGAAGCTGAGGAAGTAAAGGACTACCAGGACATTAGACAACTTGTCTGTATAAAGTTCACTAAGAATGATGAGAGCTGGTGATAAAGAAGGGAATGGTAAGTCAGTATGATAGGAGTATGAACAGAGACTAACAGCAATGAGGAAATTCCATAACAACCATTGCTGCTGATTTTATGTTGATATCCAATATTGGTATTACAGAATTGTTTAGTTACACTTTTGGCTTTTCTGACTGAGTAATTATTTAGAACCAGTAGCTATTTAGAAAACGTATTTTACATTTTCCACATCAGTGGATTTTTTATCACTAATCTAAAGTTATATTGTATTTTAGCTATACGAAATAGCCCATTGGGTTCTACTTTGTAAGATTTATCAAAGTCTTTTTCACTGCTCTAATATGTGGCCATGTTTTTCAGTGTCTCGATGTTGTTGTTTAGAAAGAGTGTACATCTAGGCAGAGGCAGGCAGATGTACATAGCAGGTTATCCAAAGCTGTGTAGTGAAACCTGATCTCAAACAAAACCCAAACCTGAGCCAACCAACCAGCTCAAGGAACAAATGAACAAACAAAACTGCTGAGAAAGACCAACATAATATTCAAAGTGTTTTGGGGGCCTGAAGAAATTGCTCCACAGTTAATCACACTTACTGCTCTTGCAGAGGATCTGAATTCGCTTCCCAGAACCTACATGGAAACTCACAGCTCTCTTTAACACTAGTTCCAGGGGCTTGCAAGCCCACTTTTAGCTTCCCAGGGCACCAGGCATTCAACTGGTACACATGCATAGATGCCTGCAAGATACTCATATGTATAAAATAAAAATAAACATCAAAAAAAGAAGTTGCCATGAAAACAGGTTTAAAATGTATATCCTCAGTTTGGGGAGTATGACATTTAAGATATAACTTTTGAATTCATTGTGTTAATTATATTACTCAGATGACAAATCAATCTCATATTTTAAGTTACTCTATTCTACAATAGGATAACCTGTATGTTTATAATATAGTTTGTAATGATGAAAATTTGAAAATCTAGAGCATATATAACCTTGTGATTAACCCCACAATTCCATTTTTTTAAAAGGTAATTGAGACTAGATTGGTGATTTAAAGTGGAAAGTTAATGGAGTTTGCCTAATTTTTAAGGAGAATTGGGAAATGTAAGAACTTGAAATTCACACACACACACACACACCAGACTCCTTGTACACTCATACAATTTCTTGGGAAAAGAGTTGTACTGTACTGTATACTTGTCTGGAAAAATGTTGTAAGTTATTCAAAAGAAAATAAAACATACTCATCTAAAATGATTAAAGAAATTAACTTCATCAACTGAAGTGGGATTGAGCCCGTTCTCCTTTAGTTGACTAATCACGAGTTAACAATTCTCTTGAAAATCAGTGTTCTTGTTGGAAGTGAATTTTGCTATACCTATAGGGAAAACAGATTTTCCCTAGTTGGTAATGGAGATGGAAGCTGATGCCGATGCCATGTGCACCCTAGCCAGGCAGTTGGCCATGAGCTGGGTCGCAGGCTTTTGTTACAGGAAATTTAGAGACGGTGCCTTGCTTGTGATTTTCCTCCCTCGCACTCCCAAGTACCTGACACTGTAGCTGTGTGCTCCCACGCCCAGCTGTACAAAATAAATCAAAACAAAACTTCAAGCAAGATTAAAAGGTTCAAAGAAAAATTAGGTTTTTGCTAGAGAAACTTATTCTGTCGGGAATTAAATCCTGTGCAATTAAAAATAATCTTAGCTCCTTGGTCATCAGAAAATTCTACTGGATGAAAATCAATACTTCAATAGAAACTTCCAGGTTAGGGGAGATTAGGTACTGCAGCGAAAATAAAGAGACAGAAGAAATCTCTGTGAATAGCTTGAGGGATAACGGTAGCATAAGTACAGGCTTTGATGGACCTTCTGACCTCGATGGAAATTAACAAATTAACGCAAGAAGAGTGTTTATGTACATATATCATGGAGGCTAACCACTAGTTTTTTTTGTTGTTTGTTTTTTTGTAACACCTACAGAAGATGGGAATAAACTGTGTCTTTTCCTTAATTTAGTCCTATTTTCAGTAGATCTGGTAATTCCCGGTAGATTGGAGAGGGTGCTGCATCCCATATGCCTTCTCCTATCTCCATCCATTCACAGTATAGGATGCCAACGCAATAGAGATTGGCATCATACTGCAATTGCAAAATGACGGAGAGTAATAAATACCATATGTGAATTTTCTAGTATACACAGGCTATGCAAAAAAAATCCTAGAAGTAGAGCTTTACATTACTTTTGCCCCAGAACTTTCGTTTTTGAGAGAATGAATGGAGTGAGTGCATAGTGTCCCTTAATTTTGAGGGGACAGCATTAGAATCAGGACAGGAAATCTATACATGGGCTGACTGGTTCTAGACTGAATTGATAGAAAAAGGAGGCAGGTCTATGGGTGATATCACTCTCCGGTCTCTGTTGGTTATGGTCTGTTTTCCAACACAGATTTGAGAACCTGAGAAGGTAGCCTATCATTCATTTCTTTTCTTGCTTTGTTTTGTAGAGTAATGGACCTTGCTGGATGGAACCAGCAGATATACACAATTACTTCAATGGATGCATTACGTAATGTATGTGATTTGTGTGGTACATGCGGGTGAAAAAAAAGGCAATTGGGTTAAAAGCAATCAGAGGGGATGGGATAGCTCTGATGTAGTGTTAACTGATGTTAAGAGTGGCCAATGAGGCCGGGCGTTGGTGGCGCACGCCTTTAATCCCAGCACTCGGGAGGCAGAGGCAGGCGGATCTCTGTGAGTTCAAGGCCAGCCTGGTTTACAAAGTGAGTTCCAGGACAGCCTCCAAAGCTACAGAGAAACCCTGTCTCGAAAAACCAAAAAAAAAAAAAAAAAAAAAAAAAAAAAAGAGTGGCCAATGACAGTTCATCTCATTGCATTGTAAAACGAAGACAAATCTGATCAATCCACTCCGCTTCACTAAAACCAGTTGAATCCTGAAGTGAGTTACAAGACAGTAAGCGTAATCCATTATGTTTGTACTTACTACTACCAACACATAAGCTTTTTTCCCTGTGTCATTGCCATGACTAGGGCTGAAATGAGATTGCAGCTTTGTTAAGAAAAAAATTGTCAGACACAACTATATTTGAGGTTAACCAAGCTCCTGGACTTACTTTTTTCCTTAATGTTTGGGAGACCACGAAAGCATCTATAAATCCAAATTGTGACAAATGGGTAAGGGTGTGTTCAGTGTCCGTGTTAAAGGGGCATTGCAGAGCCAGCGAGATGGCTCTGCAGGGAGAGCACTTGTCCACGAATATGGCAGACAACCTGAGTTCCACCCTGAAGATCCATCCCCGTAGTGGAAGGACAGTACTGGCTCCTTCAAGTTGTTCTCTGATCTCTGCATTCGTGTAGTCGCCAGCATGCTCAAATTCACACTTACCTATACCCAGTGAGTAGATAATGGGAATGTGGTCTAACGGGGAAGAGCCCAGGTTTTTCATAGACCCATGTTTATGTTGTGTTCACTCTCCAGGATGTGAGTCTGTACAGGTTGCTCAGTTTCCTGTTTCCTGAGGAGACACTAAACTAGTAGCTCCAGAATAATATGTATCATCTGACGTGGTACTCGAAATGTAAAGAAATCTATTGTTTTAACAGCTATGCAGATCCTCGGAATATGACCGTCTTAGTGGGGAGTGGTGGAGAGCTTGCCTGGAATGTGCAAGGCCTTTGGTTTGCTCTCCAGAACTGCAGGAAAAAAATATAAAACTATACAGAGACCCCAAACCTCAGCTCTAAATTACACAGAAGGCATGATTAGAACATACCTGGAAACCTTTCTATTGGAATTCCCTTTCTCAGAGCAATACGTTTGCAAACCTTTCAGTTGGAATTCTCTTTCTCAGAGTAATATGTCTGGACGTAGATCTATGCTTTACGGCCTAAGGTGAGATAGTTTAAGAGTGAATGATAGCACTTGGGAAGCTGAGACAGAGAGATCACAAGTATGAATCCATCTTGGATCATGTCACAGAAGCTTGTCTTAAAAAATAACAACAACAGCAGAAACCAAATGACACATTTAGGTTTAGAGATGAGTTTCATTTTATTAATTTCAAGTGGCTAAAATGGTAGGCATTTTCTGCATTCTAGGTGTACATAGGAGATAGAGTTAGACAATGTAGATTGCAGATGATAAGGAAATATGTCAATAAGAAAAGTGGAATCAATTAGAAACACTCTTTAAAGGAACGCTTTTTATCATAAGGTATGAACGTTCCCAAGGCTTCTCAATCTGGGCAGTGCAATAGCATAATGGAGCTTAGTGAGGATGAATCACAGCCAGCTCACTGGGTTATGTGCGGAAATCCGTAGCTATGATGTGAACAACGAGTTTGTGGGCAGAGCTGAGCACGGGGGATTGGGAAAAGGTGGATCTGTGTAAAATCCACAGCTGTGATGTGGAAGGCGTTTGTGTGGGCGGAGCTGAGCACCGGGGATTGGGAAAAGGTGGATCTGTGTAAAATCCACAGCTGTGATGTGGAAGGCGTTTGTGTGGGCGGAGCTGAGCACGGGGGATTGGGAAAAGGTGGATCTGTGTAAAATCCACAGCTGTGATGTGGAAGGCGTTTGTGTGGGCGGAGCTGAGCACGGGGGATTGGGAAAAGGTGGATCTGTGTAAAATCCACAGCTGTGATGTGGAAGGCGTTTGTGTGGGCGGAGCTGAGCACGGGGGATTGGGAAAAGGTGGATCTGTGTAAAATCCACAGCTGTGATGTGGAAGGCGTTTGTGTGGGCGGAGCTGAGCACGGGGGATTGGGAAAAGGTGGATCTGTGTAAAATCCACAGCTGTGATGTGGACGGCGTAGGTGTGGGTGGAGCTGAGCATCGGGGATTGGGAAAAAGTAGAGCAGCGCCGTAGCTCTGGGGAATGAGTTTTAATAATCACTCAATGACAGTTTGAACTGGCATCCAGTGAATCTTCCACAGCAGACTCTCAGATTAACGTGAGTATGTCCCACTCGTTGGGTTGGTTGCAAATTCCCTGAAGGCAGGTGCACTGTCTCCTTTCTCTGTACATACCCATCCCTTGCATAGCCACTCGGTAAGTGCTTAAGGGGTGTGTGGGTAATGAATGAGTAATGGCGAGATGAAATAGTCAGACTCTAGCCAATGGAATGGGAGTGCAGTTCTGAAGAGCCTGAGACTCAATTCAGGGAAATACCTTGAGATGATAGCTTTGTTCTCCACAGGTCTAGAGACAAATGGCCACTATCTATCATAAGCCGAAGGAAGGCTCTGAGTCTTAATGTTTGTGTAATTAAAATTTTTAAGCTTAGTGACTACGTATAGAACTTAGGATCTACCATAAAAATGGGTTTGCCTAATTTTCTTGATTGGATTTTTCTTGAGTCATGGAAAGATCTTTCTTCAGTATGTCTAATGCTTATGCAAAAACATTTGGACATAGCTGAGTAGTGGCTGCTCTTTGGGAATATGGTGCACAAATTTTACCTTATTACAATCTGTTCCTGTTCACTCTACTAATTTATGTTACCTCTTAGAGCCCTTATCAGTGGTGGAATAGTGACCTCTGCACCAGATGAGGACCTGGTACATTCTTTTATTTTTACAAAAGGACACAAAGGAATCAGAGGGCTCCCCTCCTTTCCCAAAATCACTAAGAATCTAATTGGGCCTGGTGGGGTGCTGTGGTGATATCTTTCTTGTACAAATAAAGCCTGTCTAAAGGTCAGAGAATGGAGCTTGCCACTAGCTAACCATAGAGGTCTGGAGGTCTGTACAGACAGACAGGAACTGAGGTAGCTGGGCAGAAACAGGATACAAGCAGGGAGAAACAGGAACTCGCTCTCTTGTTTGTCTAGATGTTAGGAGGGGAAGTCCTTCTGTGTATATGTTGTCCTATTAGTTGATGAATAAAGCACTGTTGGCCAATAGGGAAGCAAGATATGTGGGACTAGGAGTCAAGGAGGATTCTGGGAAATGTAGTCAAGAGTAGAGAGTCATCATGTGATCCCTGGAAGAGAGGACGCATGAGGTTGTGCCCTCTGTAAGATAAGACCTTATAAAAATATATATTGGTAGTTATGGGTTAATAATTAAGTCAGAGCTAGCTGATAAGAAACCATAGCAAATGGCTAACAGCTTCATAATTAATATAGTGTCTCCTGTGTTATTTGGGGGCTGAGATAGAGGCGGGACCCAGGCAGCTGGCGGGAAAGAATATATGTTACAGCTTCTCTCTGATCTCTCAGCGTTTCCCTCTATATCTGACTCCAGGTTTTTATTATCTAGACCAATGAAGTACTTCATTTACAGGGTGCTGTGGTGGTTGACATCAGAGGGGATGCAAAGTTGTATTGCTGAGTTGGGGCCACAGAGCGGATGGGACCCTGCACTGAGATTGGAGGGGAAAGCACTAGAGGAATCCAAATTCCACTTCTGTGGAATAATGGTTCTTCTTGGTAAATAAAGCCTAGCCTCTCTGAAGCAAGGGCCTTGTGATTACAGAACTTGGTTCCTGAAGGGGAAGAGCACAACTCAGGAGGATTGAGACTGTGCTTGGCCCAAACTACCTCATGCAGCTCTCTGGTTCTTAGACGTCAGCCAAATCAATTGACTTACATTTTGGCTTTCACTTTCCAAAATGCATACATTGGATGACACAATCTGTTATATTAGATTTACTCATATTTTATAGGAATATGGGAGCGTGTGAGCCAAATATTTTAGACACTTGAGATTTATGGCCAGTAATTAATCTTTTAAAATAATGAATTGCCACCAAAAAGGGGGGAAGAGTGCATTCTTTTCTCAAAAGGAATGGAAATAAAATCCACTCATTTGATGGGTGAATATTTTATCTCAAACACACACACACACACACACCACACACCACCAAAAAAAAAGCCCAAAATCTAAAATACCTCCTAGCATACAAGACTCATCTTCTACCAAACCACCATGGTGGGTTCGGCTGGCAGACAGTGAGTGTGTTCTCTCGTCTATACAAATCTTAGCAAACTGCAATAGGTCCTGTGCTAATGAAACCTGATAGTCTTGCACCAGGCTATTGCAGGAGGAATCCAGCTCTACAGTTGGCAGGATCTTACCGACACAAACAGGTACAGTCTGAAAGATGAGGATTCAGGGTGCAGAACACCACATTTTTCTATGCCTACTTAGCCTTTTGGGAGAAAAAAATGAGAAAAAAGTCCCTGGACTTGAAACTAAAAAAAAAAAAAAGCATAAGTGCCATCCCTTCATGTTTTCTGTTTCTCACTTTTGTTTATTTTCTGATTTAAGAACAAAGGGAGAGCCTGACGTGCATGCCTTTAATCCCAGCACTTGGAGGCAGAGGCAGGCAGATCTCTGTGAGTTCGAAGCCAGCCTGGTCTACCACAGCGAGTTCCAGGACAGCCTCCAAAGCAATTCAGAGAAACTCTGTCTCAAAAAACCACCATAAAAAATTTAAAGGAGGAATAATGTTTGTTTGCTTTATTGTTTTTAAGGAATAAGTCTATGTAGATGCCTGGCTGTATAATTTTCTTATTTGAGGAGGGACCGGGCAAGATCTGTAGCTTAGGCTGGCCCTGAACTCATGGCAACCTTAACATCCAGGCCTCTTTAGTGCTGGGGTTGCCTGACTGGAACTATCATGAGTAAGTCTATTGTAAGTCTAGTCTTTTGGGATCTGTTTATGCACCTAGACTCCTGGTGGCACTACAGGTCTCATTATCAGCATTTTGAAATGAAGATTCCTTCTTCTCAAAGTTAGTTTTTACTTATAGCCTACTGCTTCTTTTTTTTTTTTTCCTTTTTGAGTTTTACATAAAAATCTAGGGGAGTCCATTTTCACTGTTTTTTGTTTTGTTTTTTTTTCATGAAAGGAAACATTGGCTTTGCAGCCGGGAATTAAAAAGGGGGGGGCATTGGATTTGTTTTCCCTTCCTTTCTGCTAAAACCAAGACACACATTTTTCTTTCTGCACTGAGACCATCACCAGACTATCAGATAACCAGTTGGGTCCCGTAACCGAGCTATTTATAGTCTGTAAACATTTTTATGGTGACAATGGTGAATAAGAAGGCATTCTCTCCTATATACACAGGGTGCTGTATGATTTTTATTTTTTAATATTTCAAAGCAAAGTCCTTTTTTTTTTCCTGCGGTGAGAGCAAAGCATTTTAAATCTTTCCAGTGAGGACTTATGCCAATTATTTTTTTTAAATCACATATTAGGATGATCGTGAATTTTCAAATTATTCGGATGATGGGTTTTTATGATCTGTTTAAGTTACCACAGAGGCATTAAGAAATCAATGGGCTTATAAAGGTAGACAAAATTGTATTTCAAAATAGCATTTTCCTGAGTCTTGAAAACAAAGTGATTCTGAAAGAAAAGAAATACACAGAGCTTCTGCTTGGATGTGGTCTGGGTCACGCTTGCTGTCAGCCAAAGCAGGTCACATGACCGAGAGTGATGATGTCACTATGGAAGGCAAGCCTATTTCTCCCAAACGAAGTTACTGCAAGCTCCATGATAACAGATAAGATAAGCGCCTTCCATGAAAGATCAGGCAAATGAATTAGTCCACAGTAACTCAACCAGGATGATTAAGGGGACGTCTGTCCTTCAGTCTAGTGTGTTCTGGTCTCTATCCTACTTTCAAGATTTAAATTGCTTCCTCCTGTTATACAGTGTGAATTCACAATATAGTTTTAATATTTATTGTTTGCATAAGCACAAAGATAAAAGGGATAAGAATCCAAAAGAAAAGCACCATAGCAGAGCCTGTGAATAAAAGCATACCTGTAAAATCTGACCAACATGACTGCCCCGCCAACATGAGATGGACAAAGAGGGCACCTCGAGGCCTTACTGCAACTTGGTATGTCATGGCTGACTGATTTACAGGGGAGGCCTCAACTTTTCTGAAGAGAAAGGAGGAGAGGAAGGGAGGAGGTGGGGAGGGACCTGGAGGAGAGGAGGGAGGAGAGACAGTGCTCAGAGTGAGAGAAACTCTCACCTGCTACAATACAATACAACACAATAAAGTAGGAATAATATCCAGGCTATGCAAATAATAACAAAAAAAAGTACTAGAAAAACCAAAGTCATCCAATCACTATAATACTCCGAGGAATTGAATAGACTGTCCTCCAAGGAAGAAATACAGACATCCGGGAGATCTGTGACCCTTCAGGGACATGCAAATTGAAGCTGTTTTGAGAGTCTACCTTACCCCAGACAGAATGACCATCATCAAACAAACAAATAACAACAAACTCTGTCTAATAGGTTAGCAGCCTTTTTTGCTGTTGGGAGGTAATGGCTGCAGATACCGGAAGTCCACATTGATAATGAAAAAAACCGGAAATTAAAACTACCGTATGACTCAGCCGTACATCACTAGTGGGTGTGTACCTGAAGGACTTCAGTTCACAAAGACCAGAGACAGACATCCAGGGTTTTTTTTTTTTTCTGCACTATTTAGGAAGAAATGGAACCTGCTTAGTTGACCACCCATGGATGATGAATGCATTAAGAAAATGAGGCACCGTGGGATTTTAGTTAAGTCATGAAGGAGAGTGAAATCATTCCTGTTTTCATCAACCAGACATCATTTTAAGTGAAACCAGCCAAACGCAGAAAGTTCTGCATTTCCTCTTTATACGTGGAACTCAGACTTCAAGCAACGGCTGCATGTACTTGTATATACGTGTGGGCATAGGTCTTGAGAACGGGAAAAGGATTATGGGACAGGAAGAAGAGAACTTAATGTAAACAGAAAAGAGGGTGATGGAACTCCAGACCTCCCCCCACAAACAAGAGAATGAGACAAAGGAGAAGAGGCTACTAGAGGTGGAAAGGGGTACCTGTGCACGAAAATGCCATAACAAACCAATTTCTGCATGTGATAACCTAAAATACGCTTTAAGGTTTAAAAACGAGATCAAAAGAAAAAGTACTAGAAGCCGGGCGGTGGTGGCACACGCCTTTAATCCCAGCACTCGGGAGGCAGAGGCAGGCAGATCTCTGTGAGTTCGAGGCCAGGCTTGACCGACAGCCTCCAAAACAAAACAGAGAAACCCTGTCTCGTAAAACCAAAAAAAAAAAAAAAAAAAAAAAAAAAGAAAGAAAAAAAGAAAAAGTACTAGAATAAAAACGCCAGGAAGCAAAAATAACATCTTATTTTATATCACTGTCTGTTCGCGGTTGGAATCTACTTTCTCCCTATTTCATAGGTTTCACCACTCCTAACCCTGCCAGCACCAGGCTAATACAAAAGGTTCCAGGAAGCCTTTGGTAAGGGACCAAAGGAAATCACATGAAGAGAAACAGCAGCTGAATGGACTTCCAGGGCTCTGATGCTTGCTACTCCCTGCCGAAACGACAATGGATACAAAGTAAAAAAAAAAAAAAAATATATATATATATATATATATATATATATAGCTGACAAAAGAAGAAATCTGTAAGAAAGGACAAGAGGGAAGTCGAGCCATGGTAGCAACCCTGCTGCCCCGTGCATGCTGTCTCTCCAGAGGCCTCTTGTTGGCAAAGTCTGAACGGTTCTTTCTGTGGAAAATTTGACTTTTCCTTTGAAAACTAATTAATAAATCATATTTGGTTCCCCAGCCAACGCCTCCATCGGTTTACGTGTATGGTAAAGGGCAAGTTGAAAATAAAGTTTCAAGTTCTAAAAGTTTTGAAATCAACTTTTTTTTTTCCAGACAGAGTTTCTCTGTAGCTTTGGAGGCTGTCCTGGAACTCAATCTGTCCACCAGGCTGGCCTTGAGCTCACAGAGATCTGCCTGCCTCTGCCTCCCCGAGTGCTGGGATTAAAGGTGTGCGCCACCAACGCCCAGCTTGAAATCAACTTTTAAATACAATCAATTTCCCAGAAATTGTCAAATGTCACGGAAATATGAAGATCAAAGCACAGAAAAAAAATTATGATGCTTGGGAGGAAGAGTTTTTGTGCTATATATTTTTTAAAAAGCTCAAGTAAGATCTTGGAGTAAGGAGAGAGAGAGAGAGAAGAGAGAAAGAAGAGGGATGGAACAATGGAAACGCATTAAATGAAGTGGAGGATAAATCTGAGGACAGAGATTAGAGAGCAAAACTGACAGAGATGAGAAATAGAGCAAAAATAGGAAATTCAGACATTAGAATGTTCAATATTTGGATAATAGCTTGGAAAGTAAAACAAGATGTAAAGGGGGGAGAATCAGGCATAAAATTTGAAGATTTTTAGGCATAAAAGACATAGATTTGCCAGTTTAAAAGGCCAACTGGTCACCAGAAAATCCAACAAAACAAATGGCCACACCAATATCTGTCTCGTGAAACTTCAGACCCATAATCTTCCTGCAATGAACTCAGCACAGGAGCCTGACCCAACCAAAATAAAGAAATAAAAGAAAGAAAGAAAGAAAGAAAGAAAGAAAGAAAGAAATCATAATTAGAATGTTTTGCCCTTCTAAGAGAAGTAACTGGAGTTAAAAGGCAATACTTGCATAAGGGCCAAATGCAAATGAATTCGGTTTTGAAGTTTACATTGAACCAAACAACCTGTTGGTAGGGTATTTTAGGACTTATTTATTTATTTTATGTGCATTGGAGTTTTGCCTGTGTATATGTCTGTGAGGGTGTTGGGTCCCCTGAAACCGGAGTTACACACAGATGTGAACTGCCGTGTGGGTGCTGGGAATTGAACCTGGGTCCCCTAGAAGAGCAATTAGTGCTCTTAACAGATGAGCCATCCCTCCAGCAGCATTTTAGGACATTTTTACACACACACACACACAAGCACACAATTCAAAGTGTTTATTCCTACATTAAAAAAAAATTCAGGTCCTTGCAGAATGCCCTACACTGCGGTGAAGGCTTAAGCAGGAAAGAGGATGCGGTGAGGATGTTCTTCTAGAACAAGGAAGCCAAAGCCAAAGCCACCTCAGCAGATCTTCTGGAATCTTCAAAGGGGACTTCACGGGGTGGGGAGGGAGGAGGGAGGGTGACAGAACGGAGAAGGGAAGGGATGACTGGGGGAAGGCAGGGAATCTGTTAGACAGGAAGGGAGCACCGGGGAGGGCTGTGAAGGAGGGGCATGATGACGTGTATTCGAAAATACTACCAGGAGACTCGTCACTTTGTGTGTTATTATTTTTTTAAAAAATGAGAAGATGAAACCAACGTCCTACTTGGCCCAGATGAACATAACAAACGGTGATTCGGTTGGTCAGAGGGGCATCTGGGTTGGACTTATGGCTTGAAATGGTGGTGTTAGCTCCAGAGGAAACAAAATAAAGGTTAGGAAAGCCACGGCAGGGATCAGTTTGCTGCACGACTTTGCCCTGAATAGCACGGGCGGTTAGTGGTAATAGTGGAGCTGCTTACTGTTGTCTGCGCCTGCTTGAAGGATGGGTAGGCTATATTGGCAGGAAAGAAGGACAAAGCGATGCGTTTCCGTCTTGTATAGTGGGAAAAAAAAAAACCCGATGGGTGATGATGACTCGTGTCAGTTATGGTGTGCTCCGTCACTGGATGCTGTGGATAAGAGTTTCACCTTAGGAATTAGGGGCTACGCTGCGACCGCAGGACTGAGGGCGTGAAACTCTGGAAGGAAAGGGGAAGACCAGGGAGGCCAAGAGGTCCGAACGGTCCCTATAAGCACCCACGTGTGGTGTGGTGACAGCGGTGGCACCCGAGGACACAGCTGAGGGAAGCTACGGTCTTCACAGCTGGTCTCTGCTGATGGCCCAGGTATCTGGTAGATTTGGAAGGCCGTGAGTTGCATGGAAAGGCAGAAAGAGTTTAGGCTACTCTGTGGACCTCAGCGTTTCTTCCTCTTTCCCTCATATTGAAAATGAGTCTCCAAGAGCATTACTTATTTTATTTCTGCTCCCTGGACTCCAATTTCATCTCAATTCCTCTTTTTTTTTCCAACTCTTTCTCAAAATATGCAGGTGGAGACTTGGGGAAACTGTTCCCACCTTAATCCAGACCACACACTATAGACCGTATCAGTTTATCTCTTGACAGTCTGGCATGTGATGCGTATTTCTTAATCGCATTTAATTCCCAGAGACAAAAGTGAATTTGTGCTTCCACACGATATGAGCCCCTGCTAACACACAGACACACCAACCCTCATGTTCACATGGCCCTTTCTTTCTCTTGGGGTAACATTCTTGTTTAGCTGAGGCACATTCACTGTTCCATACCCTCAAGTTTATTTATTTTGTTTTATTGAGACAAGGTATTGCTATTTAGCTTGGCTGCAATGACACTGACTATGTAGACCACCATGGCTTCAAACTTGTAACAGCTGTCCTGAGTATTGGGAGTACAGGCAGGCACTACAACACCTGGTTCACACTCTTCAGTTTCAACACTTAGAAAACTAAGTATAATCACAGCCACTCTGGAAATCAGTATGGCGGTTTCTCAGGAAAATGGGAATGAGTCTACCTCAAGGTCCAGCAATTCCTCCCAGGACATATACCCAAAGAAAGCACATTCGTACAACAAGGGCATATATTCAACTATGTTCATAGCAGCATTATTTGTAATAGCCAGAACCTGGAAGCAACCTAGAAGCCTCTTCAACTGAAGAATGGATAGAGAAAATGTGGTACATCTACACAATGGAGTACTACTCCAGTCACAAAAAGACAAACATGGTATGTACTCACTCATATATGGATTTTAGGCATAGAGAAAAGGATTACCAGCCTACAATCCAAACCTCCAGAAGAGCTAATAAGCAAGGAGGATCCCAAGAGGAAAACACATGGTCCCCCGAAGAAGAGAAGAGGGGCAGTAACCCCTGAGCAAATTGGGAGCACGGGGAGGGGGAGGAGGGAGATGGGAGGGGGAGGAGAACGGGAGGGCTGGGATAGGGAGGAATGGAGGAGGGTGGGAAGGGAGATGTCTTGATGAGGGGACCAAATATAGGTTTGGGGAGAGGTCTGGCATGGAGAAGAGGGTGGGGGATTCACAGGGAAAACCCCAACTAGGAGTCTAGGCAGTGGTGGAGAGGCTGCCTTTGATGCCCTTCCCCTACAGCGAGGTTGATGACTACCTTGGTTGCCATTCCTAGACCCGGTAGCTGATCCAAGCAGAGACAGGCACCCACAGCTGAGCACTGAGCCATTCTCCCCGTGTCCAGTTGTGGAGACGGAGGAGAGATGACCAGATGAACCTGGACGGAGCTGGAGATACCCGCAGAGACAGTTGACCTGACCTAATGAGAGCATGCATACCCTGGTTGTAAAGCGGGGGGAATCAGCATTGGACCGAACCCGGCCCTCTTAATGTGGGTACCACCTGGGAGGCCAGGACAGTCTATGGAGCCCCTAGCAGTGGAGCCAGGATTTGTACCCGGGCTAAAGATAGACTTGGGGAGCCCATTCCCAACGGAGGGATGCTGTTGCAGCCCAGATGCAGAGAGGGGGCCCTGGGCCCTCCTCCAAATGATGTGATATATTTTGATGGTCCCCCGTGGAGGGTCTCACTGTCCCTGGGGGGTGGGGGGTGGGTAGATTGGGGGGGCTGGTGGGGATCATGGGAGGATGAGAGGGCGAGGGAATGGGGGAACAAATATGTAACTTTCTATAAAATAAATATTTAAAAAAAGAAAATTAAGGACAATCCACACACCTGAGTGATCTAGCGGAGGAATAGGAACGAGCAAGTATTGATATTTGACATTTGTATAAAATCAAATGACTTTTTTTTTTTTTGGTTTTTACGAGACAGGGTTTCTCTGTATTGTTTCGGAGGCTATCGGTCCAGCCCGGCCTCGAACTCACAGAGATCCGCCTGCCTCTGCCTCCCGAGTGCTGGGATTAAAGGCGTGCGCCAGCCACCACCGCCTGGCAATCAAATGACTTTTTATGATTGCTTAATCCACTTTTATAACCAATAAAATGATTGTATCTGGTAAATTGGACAATTAATGCCTCATCTGATTTGTGCAGTAGAAAACATTCAGTTTGGTGTGGCTTACAAGTATAACGACTCACCACAATAAAAATCATAATCAGGCTTCAACTAGTCCACAACCCTGGAGTTCCCTACTGGATGAAGTCAAGTCTAGAACTGTAAATCTTTCTCCTGGCTTTCTTCAGAGAGACCTAGGCTTATTTACCTAGATGACCATGTTCTGGGAAAGGGAACTAACTAGACCTGGGGAGACTCTCAGGTACGACTGTAAGCTCTCATTAACTTTTAGTGTCTCCAGATGTCACTGTGGGTCACCAGAGGAGGGGTTTATCGGATGGAATATTTGTTTGTTCAATCGTGTCTTTTATCTTGAGTCTGCCGTCCAGTGGGGCAACCCACAGGGTTACCTCAGGGTTATTTCCTCAGTTCTATCATTAATAGAATAGTTGTCTGAAGGGACTCAAAGAACTCCATACTAGTTTTCTGACTAATGCATGTACTTTCCTATCATGTTTAAAAACATTTCCCCACATTGGTCCAACGTAGTGTCTTCTAGAAATAGATTTAACAATACCAATTAAAATACATTAAAAAGAAAACCATGCCAAATGTTAAAATAAAGATGGAAGCAAAAAGGAACAATAAAAATTGCATGGGAAATTCCCGCCACAAGTTACTGTTTGCTCGCTGCGGGTGAACCCCAAGCCTGCTCTTGAGCATTAGCACAAACTGTTTTAGCCGTAGAAGACAAGATGGGTGTTTGGAAAAGGTGTGTCTGCTTTGGATGCTGAGACTCGGAAAAGTTCTGGGGAGGATGTTAGCTGTTGTTTATCTCTGCCACACCACAAACAGATTAGGTATTGTCCAAAGAGCGAAAAAGACACCGTATTCACAGCAGTGAAAACTGAACCTACGTCTTAGATACCTGAGAATCTTCAATGGTCTCTGGATGTCACAGTACCATTTGCTTCTGACGCTACAGTCACACACAAGAAAATCAGGTTTTATGCGTTATTTTAGTTCAAAAGTGTTGCGGGCACAGAAGATTATATAAGGGAAATAGCATTCAGACGCTAGATCAGATGTTGAGTTTTCTCGATTGAATTGGTTTGATCTGGATTTCCTCTAAAATCCACAATATAGCCTCCTGGGTATTTTTTTTTTGAGGAGATGGAAAACAAAAATCAAGAAATAGGTGTTACCATGTCAGCATGGACGCAAGTTCTCAAGTGGCAGAACACACAATTAGCTTTGGGCAAATCAAATATTTACACATTTTAAAAACTTTATATACATGATTGTAATGTGACTTTTAAAAACAGCAAATTTGGCTGGATAAGGGCTGATCTGTGACCTTGGTGAAGATTTTTCTTATTAATTTAATTTCTCTACACAAAAAATAAACATGTACTATCATATGCAACATATTTAAACATGTAACATATTTAAAAGGAAAGTTTTACATAATCAATATTGACACAATGTCACAGAATGCCAAAATTGTTCCAGCCTGTAATAGTACTTGTACCATTAACAAATATCAACAATGGATAAAAGCACTGTGGGAAAATTCAGTCTGAGATTCTGAATATCTGATAACATAAACGATTAAGAGATTCTAAATCAGTGAGCTAATAAAAACAAGACTCAGTGCCAAATCCAAGCAAATCTGTGAACATAAATACTCAAGATTCAGAAGAAGCCAAGTCTGTTCTACCCTAGTCTCTATTGTCCAGACAGGAGATCAATCATGACCATTCTCTGTACACTGTGGCAACTATGTATCTGCCCTCTGCCGAATGAAAATGTGAAGAAATTGCCATGGGCAACAGTTCTGTCAGTTGTAACAGAGGGTAAGTTTGACAACAGTCCTATCAACTGTAACCTATGGGGGGTAAGGTTGATAAATTCCACCGAAGCACATTAAAGTTTTCTGTATACTGATGTACATAAAAAACACAGTTAAGAGTTGATAAAATTGAAAAGAAAACACATTACATCGTAAGATATAATACATATTAACAGGCTATATTCTACAAATCAAAAACAGCATGAATTCAATAGAAAAGGAAAACATTGTATACTCAGTTCACAGAAAATGAAATGATCTAAACATACTGGAGGAAGCCAAAAATTGCTAATTAAAACTTTACTTTGAAGTCACCTTTGCCTAGTCGTATTTGAGAAGTGAATTGCTTGTTTTGTTTTGGAGAAAGGGTTTTCATATACTGTAAATGTCATTGAACTTTATTGAAGGCAATTGTGGGAAATACACACACACACACACACACACAAACACACACACACACAGTTGTGGGGAGACACACACACACACACACACACACACGGTTGTGGGGAGGGAGCGAGAACATGAAAGTTCGCACAACTGTTTGAATCAGCTTTCCTAGTTTGGGGAATTTATCATGTAAAATCAATTGAAGTGATGCTTTTAAACAAAGAGAAAAAGAATGGCAGTGTATCGGTAGGGAGCTGGCTAAGTATAAGGAAAAGAATGTCATTGCATGAAACGAAGGAGGAACACCAAGCTGATGTGGAATGAATTTGTGACTATAGTACCCAACTAATTCCTCAAAGAGAGATTAGGATGAAAAGAGGCATAAGCAAGAACACACATGTGTGAATACACATACGTTCTCATATGTGAGAATATATACATATTGATTGACAAGTACAAGCATGGCTAAGATACTTAGAAGTATTGGAAGTCTACCCCAAACTTGGAAAAGCATACAAAAATAACTCTCTCTAAGAAAGAGAACAGGCTGCCTGGGGGAGGGAGGAGCGAGAGCTGCCTTTTACATAATGCTCTTCTGCAAGAACTGAAAATTTAAATTCTCTGAATGAATGTTCATAAAAGTAAGATAGAAAAAATGCTTGCCATCTAGGTCAACTCATACTCGTGTTCCTACAACCTTCTACCCGGGGAGATATGTAGATAGATAGATAGATAGATATATAGATACATAGATAGATAGATAGATACATAGATAGGTAGATGTCTTCCTTCCTTCTTTCCTTTCTTCCTTTCTTTTTTCTTTCTTTGTCTTTCTTCCTTTCCTTCTTTCCTCCCTCCCTCCCCCCCTCTCTCTTTCTTTCTTTCCGAGACAGGGTGTCTCTGTGTTTTGGAGGTTGCCCTGGCACTTGCTCTGTAGACCAGGCTGACCTTGAACTCACAGAGAACCACCTGCCTCTGCCTCCCGAGTGGAGTGCTGGGATTAAAGATGTGTGCCGCCACCACACGTGAGATGCCTATTAGAGATAAGAATCTAACACGCATAAACACACTCATTTGGCCGATAAGCACCCATATTTTATTAAGGATATTTTCATATCTGGGAGTCTACTCAAAACTCAGAATGTTATTCAAGACTGAGCAGCTTCCAAGGGCCTTTCTGTCACGAGTGAGTGGCATGGAGCAGGCCTGATCAGTGTGCATTCTGTAAACAAACTCGGGGCACACACTTATTTACAAAGCTCCTTAATGAAGCCTCTGTATAAACCTAGTTAGAGGAAAAATGTCCATTGAGTCTCCAGAATGGAGTGACTGAGCTCAACAGCAGATCCTAATCCAGGGATAAAAGGAAGCAAAGACGCAGAAATAAAGTCCAGAACAGTTTCAGATCCACTGAGGCTGCATTTTTCTTTTAAGTGAGAGCGATCTTAGGTTCTCAAAACCAGTACTCAGTGAGGGCCAAGGAAAAGCTTTTTATATAGATCAGTCTACATCAGAAATGAAGCGTGAGACTTTGGACATCACATGTGTGACAGACTTTAAGGTTCTGTCCTTATCTATTCTTTACAAAGAAGAAAGAGACCAGGACATCATCAAAAGGAACATGGTCACCTTCTTCTCTTCCAGAGCCTATTTTTGTATTATTAAACACATTTGAGCGTAGGCTGAGAACGTGACATGGTAAGTTCCATTCCCATGCATTGAACCCTGAGATTTGTCATGGTAAATAATATTTCTGTTGTAAACTGGGCCAAAACTGAGGAGTAAAATTCTGAAATATTGGAGGGGTAAGCTTGAAAGTAATTCGCAAATTTAATCCAGGATGATAACAACTCTTTCCTATGGAGAATCCATTCACTGAAGATTTGGCTCTCAGACTCTTTAGATCCCATAGCTAATTCCTCAAAAATGGAATTTAGACTAGAAGAGATGAAAGAGAACTTAATCTATTTTCCTGAAAATATTGTCAAAGAAACTGAGACCCTGATAATTGCCTGATGTAACAGAAGAACAGTGTTGGATGAACCTGGGTTTGTGTCCATTTCAACGGACACTGAGAAGCTCATTAACCTTAAATGCGTTTCAGGGCTATCCTGGAATCCAGGGAGCTTATTGAGGAAAGTATTTTTTTTCCTCCCTTGAATTTCACCCTCATAAGTACAGCAGCTTCGGTGTGCTCATGTGAGTGTGTTGGGGGAGAGAGTGGAGTTTGTCACGCTGGAGAGGGAACTAGGAATGCTGACTTGTTTCCACGCATCTTCAAGTTTTGTGACAAAGCGTGAAGGAGAGGGATAGAGAGATGGCTTAACAGTTAAGAGCACCATTGTGCTCCTCCAGAGGGCCAGGGGTTTCATTCCCAGCATCCACACTTCAGCCGACAACTGTCTCCCTCCAGTCTCTGGGGATGCGACGCCCTCTTGTGGCCTGGGAAGGCACCACGGGGAACACAGGCAGTCTTCCTGCTTACGCGCAGGCATAACACTCATACAACTAAAGTAAATAAATATTACCTTTTAAATAAACGAAATAAGCTGGGTCAAAGTAACCTCCTCTTTCAGTATGTGTCTGGTCAGAAGTCTGTACTCTGTGAGCAAGCATCCCGGCTCAATTTTCTCATCAGTGAAATGGCACCAATCACTTTCAAACCAGGTTTACTTAGGTGTTCTCAGGCACCGGGATTCTGAGAACAGGAATGTCATCGTGCAACAGGGATGCCAGTAAACTTGCTGTGTATAGGCAACAGTGGAACATTTAATAAGCGTGGCTAATAACACCCCTGTTATTTCCATATGCTTCTTCTGAGCAGGTGAGGAAACCAAAGGTGTAGAAAAGGGAATTGAAATGATATAAAAAAGTTATTTTAGAGCTTGGGCTAGTAGCATGTGTGTGTAATGCTAGCTCTTAGGTGGTGGAGGCAGAAGGATTTAGAGTTCAAGGCCAGCTTTACCAGGATGAGTTCCAGGTTGGCCTGGGCTACAATCCAGTCAAAAATAAAACCAATCAACAGCCACTAAAAAAGCTGCCACAATAATATGCCTGGGGACACGTCTAAAGAGACACCCGTCTTGCCGCATTTAGCATTATAAATACCTACCTTTTGCTCAAAAAGGAAATACATTATTTCCAATAGTAGTGAATATAGGACCGAGGAGTTCACTAGATGAAACAGGTGGTACCTACTGTAGTCACTGGATACTGTACTAAGTAATTTTTCAAATCCAGGGCATCTAAAAGTTTAATTCAGACCTTGGAAGACAGAGGACGGGCGAGGGTTAAGAATGAAACATAAGTCAGTGGAAACAAACTTGTCTTTCTGAGTATGGCAAAGCATCACGCATCTTTGTGAGATTTCTTGGGGGGGGAAACAGAGTCAAGAGAAAAGAGTTGCGGGAAAGGTGAAGGATAGGAGAAACGCTGACCTCACCCCTTACACTGAGTGTGTGGGTTTTAATTTCAGTCTTGCTCTCAGATCTGGGGAAGTCTGACTGCAGAGCAGGGCGGAGATTTAAAGTTTCAAAAGGGCAGAGGTGCGCCTTCTTTAAAAAAAAAAGTGACTGGAGTTTAAACTCTGTTTATCATGTGCAGCAGACTCAGCCTGGAGCTCAGGGAGAAGTCATCTTCAGTTTCTCAGATTCTCCGGAGAAAGGGTACTGGTGAGGTGATCCCAGAGCTTCGGAGAGGACGCCTTGGTCATGAACAGCAAGGTCAGGTCCTGTCCCTCACTCTAGGTACTGTCCAGTTTCGCCAATCCTTCTGTGAAAGCCTGGTGAGCATTTCTTCCTACGCGAAGCTTCTCTGCAGGCTGTCAGTGCTCTTTAGGACCTCAGGGAAACCCGAGCGAGCGTTTCTGGCTTTAGGACCCAGGAACTCTGAGGCAGCCTGGCTTTAGATGCCTTGGAGCACAGCACCACCTACTTATAGAAGCATCCCGAGCCTTAGCTTGTCTGCATCTCTCCATCGGAAAGTGCGCTGGCCACATCCCTTCAGCCTCTGGGCAGTGTCCCGTCTCCCCCAGCGCGGGCAGGGAGAAACCTCAGCTGGGAAGTGGTGGTGGAAAGAGCCCGGGGAGCAGCGTCTGGACCCGGACACCGAGAGGAGGAGAGCAGCGGACGCCCCTCGCCCTGGAATCGCTCTCGCGGGCAGGCGGAGACCCAGCATCCCAGCGCTTGCGGTCGCGCTCGCCCAGCTGCGCGCTCCTGCCAGGCGCCGCCAGCCCCGTGGACCCTCGGGGTCCGCGGACCTTTCTGCAGCCGGCGGGATCCCAGGGCTGCCAAGAGCTCCCGGCGGGTGTTGGCAAACTTTTTTTTTCTTCCCGAGCCCACGTGCTGACCAAACAGCCCGGCTCGCTTCCCGAGCCTGGGATGGAGCGCCGCGCCTAGGCACGCCGCCGTGCAGCCCGAGACACGCGCGCACGGTAGGCGATCCACACCTGGTGCAGCGGCGGCGCGGGGAGAGCCCAACCCGGGGTGCGAGGGGCACCAGAGCGCCCCTTTAAAGCCCTGCGCTCGCTCGGGCGCTCGGAAGAGAGAGCCCTTTCTTCCGCAGAGCCCGCACAACGCCCTTTCCCCAGGGTCAGAAGCCACTGAGCCGCGGAGGTTGCTAATTCACTGATTGTAATCACCTTCCTCTCCTAGTTGCACGCAGCTGTGCCATCTGCGTTAGTTAAACTGCTCCGTGGCTCGTGCCAGTGAGTTCGCGTCCTCCCTCCCCCCTTTCTTTAAACCGAGAGGCGCGAAGGTACAGGTACCTCCTCTGGGTTCTCTTGGTGCCCTGTCTACCCTGCTTCTCTTTTCCCCCAGTCTCCCAGGTTCAACGCGGAGGGAGGGATGCTCGGCGGCGGCGAGCCAAACTGACCATTGCAACTCCAGGGCCAGTGGCATCGATCTGGGAGTCCTCCCCAGGAGCGCGACCCACACTGTCTCCTCGTAGGAGCCCCGCGTTTCCTCGACTTTGAGAGGCGTCTCTCCCCAGCCCGACCGTCCAGATGCGTTTTTGCCTCTTCTCTTTTGCCCTCATCATTCTGAACTGTATGGATTACAGCCAGTGCCAAGGCAACCGATGGAGGCGCAATAAGCGAGGTGGGTCGCTCTCGGCCCAAGGTGCGTGGGGTTCCTGAGTGGGTGGGGATGTTGGGAGTGCTCGTTCATATCTAGACTTTGGGGACTTGGGGGACAGGGCTGTGCTATGAACCCCAGTTCTCGCGTGGGCTACAACCGCCCACTCTCAGGGGTCTCAGTGCTTGGCAGAAGGCTTTCTCCCGCCCCTGGTAGGCACGGCAGAGTCGGGTGAGCTGGGCTTCTCTCCCGCAAGCGCTCCGGGACTCATCCATGCCGTCTCTCTTGAACTCTTCCTTAGATCATATTTCTTACGTGGCATCCATTTTTTTCTAGTTTTCTCCTTTTGTCTTCTTAACCATCTTCCTCGAAGTCCAAGTGTGTTTAATTTCCCAACCCACGTGCGCCCTATATCCTGCCCCAGATAGCTTTAGAAATGGTCTGGCACGGGGTGTGTGTATGGGGGTGGGGGCGGTTTTGGGGAGGAACGTCAAGTTGTTCCGTAGAACCTGAGTTGCCAAGGAAAGAGCAACATTGTTCTCCCTTTCTGGAACCCGAGAGGAGATGGGAACTTAATGAATTAAGTAGCAACTCCTGCGCCTGCTTTCTCCGGAGTTCTCCCCTGCAGCGCGAATGTTTTTAGAAATAGACCAACGCTGCCTGGTTTGTTTGCTTTCTCAAAGTGGCGACTTCGGAGAAGGGTTTTTGTCCTCAGTGTGAAATTCACTTGGCTTTTTACATGCTTGCTTCTCCTTCACGTGTGTGAGCTGTGGAGGCAGATGGAAGCCTCCAGAAAAGATTGCAGAGAATTCGACTGTAGTGTGCTCATATTTCTGTATTCCTGTCTTCCAGTCCTTCTGGGGGCGGTGGCTGAGCCAAATGCATTTTGGAACATGTGCAGTCAGATACAACGTAGTCCTCTGGAGGGACTTAAACATAAACCACACAGGCATAGCGATGAAGTACCAGCGTAGTGTTCTCCTCACGCAGCAGCTTCTTGTTAGTAGCCGAGGAGAGTCAGTTTGGTCTTTTATGCAGTTAGAATCTCTCATGACGTTTGTAGACCTTGATTTTTGTTTTTGCGGGTTATAAACGTCTCAATTTCTGGTAGGATAAGAACTCTGGCCCTGCAGCTAGTTTTGAAGGCATTTATATTATTGTCACTATTGTTGTTGTTATTAATGACATTTTGGGGGGCATTAAGCTGTCCTCGTGAACTGAAGAGCTTGGCCTGTTCCAGAGCAAATCTTGGGGTCACTGATGATGTGTGACTATTGAAGAACCAGATTTTAGTTGTTGATATGTATATCTGGCTTATTAAAAAGGGACACACATGACCAACCCCATGCCTTTAATTTATCTACCTCATTTCTGACATTTGGAAAATAAGAAAAAGTTCTTATTTTCAGAGATTACTGCATATAAAAAATGTAAGGGAGAAGCCCCTCCCCAAAGGCTGTAAGAGTTTCATGCTGTGATACCTGTTTTTGAAAAGTGGCTCTCCACCTGACCTCTTCCGATGGCTTCCTTTCTCCATGCTGTTATTATATTTCTAGGCATTCTTTGGTGGAGCTGGCAAATTTTTATTATACTCTGTTCCAAAGAGTTTGGAGAAGCTACCCCCCATACACACACTTTTGAAAACTGGAATTGCAATCAGTTGCATTGAAGACATCGAAGTGCACAACATTTGCAACATACAGAAGTGCCTGAAGCTCCTCGGCACATTCTTGATTATTATGTAGCTTACTAATTCAGTGACTGGATTTCTGATTCACGCGGCTGCCCCTGTGGCTGAGTGGTGAAGAATTAAGCACATTGTCTGAGAACTTAAATGCTGAGCTGAAGGGAATTGCAGCACTCCTGCGGCCAAAAGTGATACTGCATGCATTTATTTCTCCTCTAGGGGCTATCTCTGAGGCTCTCTCTCTGCCTGTGCTCTGCTTCTGGGGTATCCGAGTCAGAATCTATTTTGTTTCAGAGCTTGCTTTAGCAAAATCACTTGTAGCAATTGCCATCTACAGTCCCAAGCTCTCTAACATTAAAAAAAACCCGGTTAGAAAGCATGCAGCGGGTAACTGGTGCCAAATCAACCTTGTCATTTCACAAAGTTTGAAGGCTTTTCAAGTACATGTCGATCGGTACGACTGTTTTAAAAATGCCTATCAAAGTGCGTTTCTGGCTTTCTTCTCTCCCTCAACAGATGTCTTTTTCTGAATCCCAAGTTTATGCCTAGAATAACTACAGTTTTTTAAAGTGACCATACTATCTGTGCCAACAAAGGGCGCACTGTGTTTTTAATTAAAAGTGGAACTACTTGAAGGCTGGCTAGACAGTGCAGGGTCATAGTAGCCTTTCTGCCCTGCAAGGAAGCTTAAGGACTGTATTGTGAGAACACTGAAATGAAGAGAGATCTGACTCAAGTTGTGTGAATTGTCCCTCTTCACAAACTTAAGCTGGTTTTAATTGATCTCATGTCCACTGATTGATCCTACACCAATTGTTGTGGGTATCAAACAATTGCCTTTTTCCAAAGGAGATTGATTTAATTTTTTTTTGTGAATGCCTGACTACCAGCCAAATCGTGTCTGGAGTGACAGTTGACATGTTAGAGCCTATTGTGGTACCAACATTTCCCTTTGCCCCTTTGTTTTGCATAGTGGCAGTTAAATATTACCTTCTAGGGAAAAAAAAGTGATTACTACTTTAAAAAAGGCATTGTAGCATAACAGATGAGTTGTTTCCTTGGCTTTGTGCTGTGATGCAGGCTGCAATGGCACCAGGATTGGTTAGGCTTGCCCCTGAGACCTGATTTTTCTGCCTTTTTTTTTCTTTTCCGTAGTCCATCTGCAAATAATCAAACCTTCACTGTGGCACATTCTCAGAACTCCTCTGGCATTATGTTTAGTCTGCTCCATGATCTCAGATGCTCCTTAATATCATTTTCTTAATGAAATAAAATCCTTGGCAGAGATCAGATCATTTAGTCGGTTAAAATCAATTGCATCCAGTCTGAAGCAGAGAACAAATGTATCATTTAGCCCTATGTTTCATTTCAAAGATAGCCAGAGGACTGAGAAAATAAAATAGTGACCATGTCAACTTGGGGACAGAACTTTGTCCCGTGAAGACCATCATAGATTGCCTCTAGACTTTCCTCGCTTTATTTCATAAAAGCACATTTGATGGTCACTAATAGGGTCTAAATGAAATAATTCTGTTAGTTAGGCACAAACACAATGCTGAGAATGCATATGTTTGTAGAAGGGATACATGCCAATATTTTGGAAGACTGATTGGCAACTCATGTTTTGTTTGCATGGAAAGTGGCCACACTTGTCAGCCCCTCCATGCCTCTTCATTCAGTATGGAGGCCCTACTAGCTGCTGTTCACCATTGCTGTCTGAATATGCCTCGGGTTCTTATGATTTATCTGTATCCTCAAATGGGGTTCTTTAGTTTTATTTATGTACTTTATGGGGTTGAGGGTAAGCCACCTTTTCAGCTGGATTACTGAAAGTGCAAAACAGAACTCTACTGTGGCCTCTCAGAATTTCTTGAGCCTGGAATGTGGTGACAGTCTCCTACCTCTTCCACTCTGCGGATCCG
This sequence comes from Mesocricetus auratus, assembly GCF_017639785.1. Taxonomy (NCBI): domain Eukaryota; kingdom Metazoa; phylum Chordata; class Mammalia; order Rodentia; family Cricetidae; genus Mesocricetus; species Mesocricetus auratus. Next base: position 8,169,090 of record NW_024429204.1, on the reverse strand, counting down.
AGTGGTTATAGCAAAGTCGGGGATGTACATGGAGAAGAGACTTCTCAGAGCTCTTGAAAGCAGCCAGGCTTAGGGACCTGTGGCTTGTGTTGGCACTCCAAGTGCTGTTGCTTGTAGCCTTTTCTCTCAGCAGCTTCCAGTTCCTCCCTCCATAGCATCTTGTGTTCACAAAATTGCATTTGGCTTCTTCTACAAAGATGAAGTGCGTATCACAAACAGTGTGGTGTGTTTCTGGCAGCGGAAGGTTGGGGAAAAAGATAAACAATTTCCCTTTGACTGTCTAAAGCCAAATTAATTTGTTTGTCATTTATAATTTAATGAAGAGATTTGGAGGTATTTGTTTTTCATAAGTACTTTTTAATAATGGCTTACTTCTTCCAGTATCCTTTCAAAACACAAACTAGCACATGGAACATATTAACCTACACTTAAAAGCTTCAAAATACATTTCGTATGCATGCTGACTTTTCGGAGTTCCAAAGTAGTACAGAAAAGTTGATGTGATGTTTAGCTTTCAACATAAACATGCCCTCTCTTTTCTTCACTCATCTGTCTTCCCATTGGCGGCTCTTGCTCCCAGCATTATAGCATCAGTTTTTCTGGCTAGAGTTTTAACCAGCACAGGGAGGTCAAACGATTTCTGCACAAACACCAACATCTTATTTGCCACTGACATTTGGACGCAGTTCAGAAGAGGTGATGTTCTCTTAGCCTTCCATTTAATTCTGGCTTACTTTATGTGCTCTTAAAACCAAACCTGAGTAGAATCCAATATTTGCAGCGATCATAAGTTGGAAATGACACTTTTAATTCCTTAATGCAAAAACTACCTCTTGATTTATTCAGGGACTGGCCAGCTCGTAGATTACTCAGGCTACTTATGCTTTCATTTCTTTTATTTCAACTGACTGCCTTATGCTCCCCTCCCCCCCACCAGTCTTTCTGGATACAGTCACTCTTATCATCCGAGTCCAGGAAATCGATGACAAAAACCTTCCCTATAATGCTTGGTCAACACTCCACTGAAAAGAAGTGGCTAGCTTTGGGATGATAATGAAGTTTAAACTTTGTGTGCTTCTCAAGATGTCATGAGGGTCATTACCCCACCCTCTCATTACCAGTAGCAAGTTAAGGGTTAATCACTAGAGGAAGACAGTATCGTATTCTCAGCTGGAGCAAACGTCCAAGATGCTGATTGTGATCCTGAAGTGCATAGGCAAATAATATGTATATGTGTATCATAACGAAGGTGTGTATGTGTGCATGTTTTCTGTATGTGTGAAGAGAGCACAGTAGAAAAGGTTTGGTAATGGAGATTTCGCTGTTCATAAGTAGCATGGTTTATTTTAACCGTTTTTTTTCTCTTGTCTTTCATTTCATTTGCTTTTGCTGATCTTTTAGGATGCAAAGACCAGGATCATGGTAGGGTGATGAATTGAGGGTGTTATTTCTCTCCCAAGGCCCACCTCACCTCTGTTCTCTCTTTTGGGACCCTTCCGTTGGGCTCTTTAGGTATGCCGTAGTGCTGCTAACCCAAGGTTTTGTTATAAATTATTATTTTTTTTATAGCGAATGCACACACAACAACGGGCTCTGCTATAGCCTTCCCACTCAGATGTGTCGTCACACTGTGTTCATCTTGCGCCCCTCCAACTGGCTTTTTCTGTCCCTTCCTGCCTTGCTAGCCACAGGCTTCTCAGACAGTGGCCCCTCCGCCCTGTGTCACATGTATTCCCTTGCCTTGCCTGGTTCCCTGACCTCCCTTGTCACCTCACCGTCCAGTTGTCCCTCCCTCACCTGCCTCCCCTTCCTTGAGCGGCTCCGTAATCTTTTTTTTTTTTTTTTTTGGTTTTTATGAGACAGGGTTTCTCTGTATTGTTTCGGAGGCTATCGGTCCAGCCCGGCCTCGAACTCACAGAGATCCATCTGCCTCTGCCTCCCAAGTGCTAGGATTAAAGGCGTGCACCACCACCGCCCGGCGCGGCTTGGTAATCTTGTAGGCTCCATTCACTTGGCAGGTGGTCACAGTCTGGCTTCCCTCCCACCCTTCGCCTGAGAGAATTTTCTAGTCAAGGCTGTTGGACTTTGCTTTAACAGTAGCTTCAGGTTAACAGTAAAGCGTGTGTGTGTGTGTGTGTGTGTGTGTGTGTGTACGGGTGTTTTGCCTACATGTATGTTTGTGTGCTACGTATGCAACTGGTGCCTAGTACCTGGTGACCAGCAATGCGGGTATCCCAAGACTGAGTTACATACAGTTGTGAGCCACCGTGTGGGTGTTGGCAATTGGACCCTGGTCCTCCGGAAGAGCAGTGAGTACTCTTAGCTACTGAGCCATCTCAGAAGCTTGGAAAAAGTTCCCTTGATAGCCAGTCATGTTCTGTCCTTTCCTGGTGACATCATTTTGATCCTCCATTACTCATCTCTCAGGAGATACCCTGTTGTCTTTTTCCCTGATGAGGGTTTTCTCCTTTTACCTAGTGATACCGCAATGTAGGTTTTTGGCTTTGGTTTTTCTCTCCATTCCTGTTTGTTAGTTCTTATTCAGAATTGATGGAACCTAGTATTACTCACTTTTATTCTCCTTATTTCCCTCCTATCCCTGTAACTTCAACTCTTGACTTCCAAAAGCAGTCTTTGACTTTAGTTCTCAAGTTTTCAACTTAAGCTTCGGATTACATCAGAGTCTGACTTCCCAACAACTAGGAATAATACTCGGTTAGATGCTTTATGTAAACTTGAACTTGACAACTTATTTCCTCCTCATGACTCTCCCCTGGATATGTGCCCTTTGCTTATGTTCCTGGTTTCCACTCATGGGGTTTCTGTGCGTTAAGACTCTGATCCTTGTTCTTGCTTTGGCATTTCTGTTACCTTCCAAAATTTTCACTATAGTTGAAGCTACCCTTTATTGTAGAGCAGTCGCCCTCAACCTTCTCAGTGCTGTGATCCTTTAACACAGTTCTTCAAGCTGTAATTTTGCTACTCTTATGAATAGTGATGTTAATATATGTGATTTCTGATGGTCTTAGGAGACCCCTGTGAAAGGGTCATTCAACCCCCGAAAGGGTTGCCACCCATAGGATGAGAACTGCTGTTGTAGAGTATGCCTTAGATATATTTATGTTTAGTTAAGTACATCTTTTCTATTTCCAAACGTATTTCCTCTCTTGGTCTTCATGGTTTCCTTATTTAACAGCATCTCTGTCTTCTGTACTCCATCCTTTAGAATGATGTCAAAAGTACATCATCCTCAGCCACAGATCTACTCAGATTCTTTGCTCATAAACCCCAAACTGTCCAGCCTCTATCTTACCCGTAGAGTCAACGTCAATCTCTCTTACATGGTAGTCAGTGTTCTCCCCTTCTGATTGAAGCCTGTTCCCAGCCTCCTCCCAAAACACCACATAGGTTAACTGCATCGAGTCACTTCACTTACCTTGTTGGGTGTGTTAGGTTACCCAGTTAAGATGTCATTGCCTCTGGGAAGCCATCGTGAAAGCACTTGTTTGCCTTTCCTGAGGCCCAATAGCATTATCCCTGTATAATTTCTTAGCTTTTCATGCTAACCCTAATTGGTTCTTATTTGCTTCCTTATTCTGGTTATTTTGCTGTGGGAGCCATCCTACTTTGAGCTTTAGATCAGCGTTATGGTATTGCCACCTTAACAATCCTTGCTGTCCCCATCAGAGTCTTCACTGTACAAATTGTCATTAAACAAATAGATACCAAATAGATTTCATTGTCTGCTCCTAGGAAATTTTGGCGACTTAACATTTTAACATAGTGTTTTGCGTATAGGTGAAGCCTGAATGCTTAACTGCTGGTTGTAGTACCGTCATATGCTGTGGATGTCTAAGCATCCCAGCCATCATGCATTGTAAGGTTCCGAGATGCACATTATGCCAGTGCCTGCCTATCATTTCAGTGATAGGCTTTCCTAAGTGGCTTTTAACTAGGGGGCAGGGTAGGGAAATCTCTGGGACAGGCATGCCTGCATTTCTAAAACCACTTCTCTTAGAAAAAGGGGCAAAATGGACTTGTATACCCTGGATAATTTATTCATATGAATGAGTAAATCATCAAGGAGAAATTAAATGAAAGATATATTGTTTAAAATACATTTGTACCAAATACCTTTATTTTTATACTTGAGCTTTGACATAATACTTTCATGAAATCATGGTTCTGAGAGACACGGGTATGTTCATTCGTGTATGAAGTCAAGTTCTTCCATACATGTGAAGAGGCTAGGTAGAGTTTGATGAGGTAATTCCTTTCAGAATCCTGGCATTTCATTGTGTTGTGGAGGTGGGGCGTGCCTGATAAGGAAGATGAGCCGCTTAGTAAGATGATATATGAATTTTAAAGCTAGTAGTCAAGAAGAAGATGAGTAGAACTAAACTCTAACACTTCTGAATTAATTGGCATTTCTCACACCTGGTAGGATATATCTTTATGTAAATATTTACTAAAAAAATTAGAAGACATTTTAAAATTTTGATCCAAAAGGTTTTTAGACCGCGGACATTTACTAGTCTAAACATGTACCACAATTCATAATTATGCTAATAAAGAGTTGATATTAAATAAATGGAAATTAAGGGTAGAGTAACTAAGGGACCATAACTATGTTGTAGTAAAAATTTGCATAATTGATATGTTTTCACCATTCCAGTAATTATAGCAACTTCATATTTCTAATACTCCAAGAGTCAGAACCTGTGATTATGAGTATATGTTTATATTTATGCTTGCATTTGTCTATATGCATGCATTTGTGGTGGTATGTAATTTATAGGTATGCATGCATTGTAATCAGAATAATCAAAAAAGAGTAGAGAAACCTATCAGAATATTTATACTTTTTAACTCCAAAATATAGCAGAACTAATTAGAGATAGCTTTTCTTAACTTGTCATTTGAGGAAAACAATTATAATTTGCCTGAAGCCATTCCATGTTTATGATATTTTGATAAAAGGAATACTTATCAAAGAGAGATTTGCTTGCTCAGCACATTTCCCTTGAGAAGAAGTGGTTAATTTGGGATTCAAAAGGGCGGCAACGGCTTTTGTATGCTTCCTGAAATTAAAAGAAAACTTGGCTCCTGTGGGGGCATGGAGGACAATGTAGATCTAGACCTTTCCCTAAAGTGTCTAAGTGGTCCAGGCTTCAACTCTTCCCTTTCATAGTTGAAGGAAGGTTGATTAATTGCACAGTGGAGAACCTTTCTTAATGAACATGGTGTCTAATGGCTGCTTCAAAATGATGTGAATTTTGTTTTTTAAAAGGATTTATTTTATGTGTGGGTTTCAGCCGTTCACTAGGGGGGACACCTACCATAAGGCCACACCAGAAGCCACTTAAGTTATTTTCTTTGGCACAGTCTCCTTCCTCAAAGAGAATAATTCCACCTTCCTAGTGAGTGCAGATTCCCTTCCTGAGAGAACACACCTCTACCTAACACCCCCTTCATTTGTCTGTAGACAGATGAGAAGCAGTGCCCATGCAAAGAGTTCTATTCCCTGGGTACGAAACGCCCATAGTGATAATCAATTTCCACAATTTTTAGCCGTGCACAGATGTTAGTTTGTGTGTTGGTTGCCTCACTGTCTTGTGTCAGCTTCTGGTATGGAAAAAGTAAGACTTAAAGGAGTCTGTTCTTCTCTGAGGGAGTAACACTAAAACCATCACAGTTAACACAACTGGATTGAAAAACAGAAGATAGTTGATAATTTTACATAAATCTAGAGAGCTTGTAAAACATGCTAAGCATAAAGCAATCTGTTAAAACCTCCAATGATCCAATTTCCTCCCAGTAACAAGGATTATACCATTCTGTTCATTTCTGTCCACAGAGAGATAGTTACAGTGATGTGAATCTGTTGCAGTTTCCAGCCAATGATATGCAGCAGCATTATGACATATGATGGTATGACTGGATGCATCAGGCTGTCAGTCTATGGAATGCGTAGAGCTAGGGTCTGGCACGCACGCATTCTGGAGAGGGGTGCTTATGCTAGACCCTAGCTTCTATACCGGCATAGTAAGTGAGTTTTGTACCACATGGCTTTTGTCCCTTACCCGTTGCCAAGGAAGTACAGCCTCTGAACCACCACACCTCAGCAAGGAAAACGTATAGGCCAATAGAGGGCACACTTTGCATTCTTTTCCTGCTTTGTTCTTAAGTTTCTGTAGGATTTATACCTATGCGGTTCCTTAGCAGCCCTGCTCTGCTTCCTCTATCGAGGCTGTGATTATCTTGATGCCATTGATAGAGGGACAAAAGCAATGAGTACCCAAGGCTTTAACTCGTCCCAAGCGCTGCTGGCCTTGGTTTCCTCATCTTCTCTCCAGAAAGGCAGTCTGAACCGACCTCACAGTTTCAATGCCTCTGATGTGGATATTAAAGTGAGAAATTGTCTTAGTTTGCAGTTAGACACCAGCTTCTATACAATCTTAGAAAAATTTCCACTTAAAAATAATATTTAAGTTCCAACTGCCCCAAGTAATTGTGCCAGACTTTGTTGACTCTTCATGGGAGCCCTTACCTGTGAGGATAAGTGGGCTGGGGGAGAGGTAGGGGGGGGGATGGAGGTGGGGTGGTGGGGAGAACTGTGGTTGGGAAGTAAAATGAAATTTAAGAGAATAAATACATTATAAAAATATTACCTAATTTTTTCCATTAAAGTGCATGCTTAAAAGTTTAAACTCTTCATGAAGTTTGGAGTTGCTCAGAGGACTCCAAATCCACGTTTCTCTTAAATCTTTACAGCAGGATCTATCACTACACACGCACGCCTCACATTTTAGTGCTTAAAACAGTTACCTTATTTGAAAATACAAAATTTACCTTTTTCAAAAAATGTGCCTTCCCCATCTTGTACAATAAAATCTAACTCGAGGTTTACAGACCTGTTACTTCATTTTTTTTTTCTCATCACATGTGTTCAACACACCCTCCTGGTATTCAAAGCTAGCTTTTTAATGTAGAAGGATTTGTGCCGAGTCAGTGTTAACCTTCATGGTTAGCCCACGCTTTTTGGCTTTACCTCATTGGGGTGTCCAATCTGTTATTCTCTCTCTATGAGGATTAATTGAATCATAGTGCAGTATACATCCTATGATCAAATGACATATCCTGTATACATCCCCCAAGAGAGATCCCTTTGAGATACCTATGTTGTTTTCAGCTATTCCATGACCACTCCACTGATGGTTTTTGAATAAATACCCTGCCCTGTTTGAGGGATTCTTTCTCAGGACCCTGTTAACTGGGGAGAGTTTCAATCAGAGCTCCCAGGTTCCCATATCTAAGTATGTAACAAAATTAAGCAATCTTGGTCTTTGAGGGTTTTTTTGTGTTTTACAGGCAAAGAAATAAATTGTGAAAAAGTAAAGCTAACTTTTGGCATTCCCCCCCCCTGTGACTTCTCTTTTACATATGAATCCCCTCTCCTTATATGTGTATATATGCTTAAGGGTAAGGACTATAGGGTACTTTGAGGGGCTCTTGGGTGTTACTTCTTGGCTGTAGTATGAGAAGGTGATAGAAAAAGGCTGAAAGTTAGACCAATGGAGATTTTATACCTTTCTAAGGATCTTGATGCCTACCTAACTTAGTCGTAGAGGGGGTAGAACTCTTCTTGGAGCTTTTCTTCCATGTGATGTTGGTACCCACCTTCTCCAACACAGCATGGTGGAAAAACTTTGCTTGGGTCAGTGTTGTAATTTTAAAAAGTGGCATGTGAGACAAAGATGCCATGAGACAGAGCTTGATGGGGGTTATTGTTTTTAAACTGGAGGAAAGATAATTCAAAAAGGAGAGAGGAGAGACTGACCTCTGGGAACAGGAGCAGCAGAAGAGATAGGCACAGAGAGAGAGAGAGAAGAGAGAGAGAGAGAGAGAGAGATACTTGTTACATGTATGCATGTGCATGTATATAAATACATGCCTGCTGAATTTATTTGATGTTGCCTGTATATGTATTTGTTTAGAGCAGGCAGACAACTTGGGATTCAGTAATCATTCAGGAGGCTTGATCCTGTAGAAGACCAATTCTCCCTCTCTCATCAGCCATTAATTGCCTCGTGGTTCCTCATCTAGGGCTGGTGTCTGTTGAGATTTCCCACATCTACATTAGTCGATCCGTTGGTGGTGTTGTCTATAAGTCTTGTTCTTTTTAAGCTTCTGTGTACTTTTCCAAGGGCACATCAAGGAAGAGTGGTAGAGTCGTATTTACATCCTCATGTGTATCATGAGAACTAAACAATCGAGAATTTTCTGTGCTTAACGTTTTGTCTTTTCATTCCTGTTGGTTGAAATGCTATAAAGCAAATACCAGGATCATACTGTCTTATGCTGTATGTTTCTGAATGTATTTCTTATAAACATGAACATGTTTTTGCCAGGATGTAATGTCATTCAGGAACCTAACAAAAATAGTTATTCCTTGGCGATATCTGTTATTAACTATGTATAGTAGATTTCATCGATGATCTGAGTTCTCTTTGTATAGCTGGCATGCATGAGTAACACTAAGGAAAAACTACTCACTATCCACTCATTCATGCGGTTGACTGCCCCTAAAGGTTCTCTTAAGGAATTTGTTATAATTTTAATGCCTGTCAATAGTGATGATTTATATTGATTATCAACTTGAAACACCAGAGAAGAGGGACCAGCAGTTGAATTATCTCCATTGGATTGATCTGTGGGAGTCAAGAGATTGCTAATTGATGTAGCTGGCCCTAGCTCACTCTGGGCAGCGCATCCCTAGGCAGGTGGGCCTGGGCTATATAAAAATGCCATTTGAGCAAGCCGGAAGCAGCATGCCCATAAACAGTGTTTCAGCGGTCTCTGCTACAGTTCTTTCCTGAAGGTTTCTGCCCGGTTGTCCCTCAGTGGTGAATTGTGACACGGCAACTGTAAAGATAAAAGAGGTCACTTTCTTCCCCAGAATGCTCTTTGTCATGACGTTTACGACAGCAACAGAAAGCAAACAGAGCCATTGCTATTCATGTTGATCCATTTGCCTGTGACATCTCAGCAAGCATATCATGCTTCTTCAAGGTTTCTGGATTCTAGATTACTATTTCTTTGCCACTCATTGTGTGTGTGTGTGCGTGTGTGTGTGTGTGTGTGTGTGTACATGTGCCATTGAATTATTTTAACATCAGTTTTCCATTGAAGTGTTTAATCTTTGGCATTTATCCTCTTGCTTCTTCATGTGATTCATTTCGCTTTTTCCTTTTATCTTCACAAATTTTGGACAACCAAAAGATTTTTCTGGAAGCCTTGAGTAGATGCAGGTTCACTTGTCTGGCTAGGATATGTCACAAGGGTTTCTGTGAGATTCATGATGCTCTGCACCAGAGGGCACAGCACACATGTCTTGTGATACTAAGACCAACAAATGGGTTATTGTGGTGCCGGCTTGATCCCTTCGTTGTTGGGTTCCCACTAACCTTTCATCCAACGCTTTCTTCTATTGATGATCTGTGTCTGAGTCATCAGTTCCATTAGACATTGCAAAATAGTGTGACTTAAAATTCAACTAATGCTGAAAACTATATTTTAAGATTTAATCTTAATTATGTGGATGTGAGTGCAGGTGCCTTCAGAAGCCAGAAGAGGGCACCAGATCCCAAGGAGCTGGAGTTACAGGGTTGTGTGAATAATCCCACGTCCTGATGTGCTGGGAATCCTGCTGGTTCTGTGGAGGAGTAAGAAGCAGCCTTGAACACTGAGCCATCTTTCTAGCTCTAATACTGAAAACTTTAAAACACCGAAGTGTTCACTTAAGATCCTGCTATGCATGAATAAATAGTCTACGGATTTTCCCACATTTTTTTTCCTTACATTACACTGCCAGAATGGATACAATAATACATTATAGTGATTGTATTTATTGGTGACTTAATGTGTGCCAAACATTAAGTTTCCTGTTGCATTCTGTTTTGCCTTGTGGTGCTGGGGCTTGAACTAAGAGCCTCCAGTATGCTAGACAAGTCCCCCAGCACCGACCTATTATTCCTCAGCCTCTTGAAACATAGATCTTAAGGTTTATTTATTATTTAGTCACCCATAACCCTCTGGACGGACCTTGTTTTCTCCCAGATGCGACACCAAAGCCACAAGTGAGTGGATGGTATTTCCAAGGTCACAGAGTTGGCAGTGGCAGAGCTAGAGGTTCAGTCTAAGCATCTTGGCTCAGCTATGCCCTTTACCATCAAGCTGGAGGTGTGAGGCTCTTAATTTTACTGCCAGTGGTTTTCTAGAACATTGTCCTGTCTGCATTTCCTTAGGTGAGAGTAAGGGATGTAATGCTTTGTGCCTGGGATAATGTTTTGTTGTTGTTGATTTTTTAAAAATAACCATCTTGTTTAAATCTGTTTCCATTGAGAATAAAGGCATCTCCCTCATATCCAATTAACACACATTTAGTTAGGAAGGTAAGACTTACTCTCCTGTTTCTCCCTCTCTCCAAATAAGATTAGATGTTGATTCCATTGCTTAAATCGTTTTCCTTATTTTCTCAGTAATGCATATGCCCTTCTCTAGTATATCATGTTTCTTCCCTCTAAATCTGCTACCATCCACAGGTCACTCTTTGTCCATCTTCTTTCCTACCCAGTAGCCTTCCAACTCATCTTGCATTTTCTTCTCTACTGGGTATCCAGAGTGATTGCTATAAAGCAAGTTCTGGTATTTGGTTCCCCAACTTAAGTGTTTCAATGGACTATGTCCCTTAGGTGCCAAATAAATCTCAAACTCCTTGCCCAGTCTGCCCTGTCTGGAGGACAGTGAGACCTGAACCCTATCTGCATTCTATCTTTCTCTCGATATTTCAGCCTTCGCCATTTCTTCCTGCTTTGTCAAACACTCAAATGGCGTTTCTGTGTCAAGAGCACTGTGTATCTTGTGCAGTGTTGAGACAAGCAGCACCCTTTCCTTCTGTTTTCTGTAGTAAGCTCTCAGGGCCAGAACAAAGCCCAAACTGGTCTGCGTGGGCCCTTCCATGCTGGTGATGAGGACCTCTTTGAACCTTATATCCTGAGTGAGAGTCTCACTTATCTCTGTAGTGAGATATCTGCCCTGCTCACACCTGTAGCGCTGACCACACCCAAACGGCGAGGACAGGATGGAGCAGAGGACTGTATCTGGGGTCTTGGACCCCAGAGCTCTCGCTTGCTTCTGGGCGGGTCACAGAAGAGCAGCCTGTGCGGGTCCTTAGAGCAGGAACCTGTGGCGGCCATCTGTTTCTTCTGTAAGTGACTTCTCCCCAAAATAAATCATATTTAATATTAACACCTAGTCCCATGGATCATTATCCGTTCTTTTGCGTATCTCTGTCCAGTTCCATTATGCTACGTCAGCTGTCAGTTTCTTAAACATTCTATAATTTTCTGTATGTTCCTGTAAGAGAAAGCACTGTGCATTCATTACTTCTTCTTCTTCTTCTTCTTCTTCTTCTTCTTCTTCTTCTTCTTCTTCTTCTTCTTCTTCTTCTTCTTCTTCCTCTTCCTCCTCTTCCTCTTCCTCTTCTTCCTCCTTCTCCTCCTCCTTCAATTTTCAGTTCTGTAACTAGGTAGTATTTCTCAGCATCCTTTGGTGTGGTTGGGGTCATGGCCTGAATTTTGACTTATGAAGTAATGTATTCTATTCCCATGCTTGTCCCTAGTAAGGATTTTGTGGGAGCCACTCATGATGCTGTATTTGTTATTTATTGAGGCGGGAGACCTCTTATTCAACATGGTGTTGTCTAAGTCTTAGTTAATAAAGGGAACTCAAGGAAAACAGAATCTATATTTACAATTACTTAAATGTGATTAACTAAATGCCAATATTGGAAAGTCTGCCTAGCCAGCTCCCACGCGCTGGTGTTACATGTGGCTACCATACCTGCTCCTGCCTTTTTTTTTTTAAATGTGGATGCTAGAGATCTGAACTTTGACCCTCACGCTCATGTGACGTATGACCTATCCACTCAGCCATCTCCCTCCCCAGTACCCCTCCCCACACTGTCCCATCACGTCTCACATTACAGCTTTAGCAAGACCTTTGTGACCCCCCAAGTCTTGTACCAAGTCTTCCACCATGTCCTTAAACCATTTGTTTATGCTCCATGCATTTCTATTTTGATTGATGAGGCATGTGGCAGTTTGTCTGTAATTGGCCCCCATCTTCCCTGGGGCAGGCGCTATTAAGAGGTGTGGCTTTGTTGGAGTGGGTGTGGCCTTGTTCAAGGAAGTGTGTCACTGTGGAGGTGGGCTTTGAGGTTTCCTATGCTCAGGATGCCTCCCAGTGTCTCAGTTCAACTTCCTGCTGCCTGCAAGAGGTAGCCAGCACTGTCTGCCTGCACGCTGTCATGTCCCACCACGCTGATAATGGACTGAACCTCTGAAACTGTAAGCGAGCCACCCCAATTAACTGTTTCCTTTGTAAAAGAGTTGCCATGGCCCTGGTGTCTCTTCACCACCATAGAAACCCTACCCAAGACAAAGTGTTTGGAAAAGACACTGTTTTAAATATTTTCTCTAAATCGTTTAACCTCTCTTAGGACCCACAGTAAGAAGCAACCAACTTTGGCGAAAGAAAGAGTTGTCTTTGTGCCATCCCGTTTCCTCCCGATGGAGCCACACATATCTCGGGCTAAATTTGCTTTCTTAACTTGGGCACAACCCTCTTCCTTCTCGTTTCCTTTACCATTCTTACTCTCAACTTGGTGACCTTCAAGGGCATGCTGTCTGGCTGGTTTGATAAGCAACGGAATCCCATTGTAATACACACACCAACTTCCATCCCTTCCCCTGTCGAAGTTTTCAGTTGTTTTTCTCCATCAAGTGAGTTGGTGGTGGGAGGAGAAATGGGGGGGCGGGGCTAAGGGGACCACTGAGGGCAGCTCTGTACGCGCCCTTGTGCATACGCTCACCGGGATTGATTTTTACATAGTGTTCATTGATTCTTCACTTCTGGCGCAGGAGGGACATTGCTGCTGCAATTACTGTAATTTCTCTCCCAGGAAGGAACCTGAAAGTTCAAGGCAGTTTCAGTGGATCTAGGAATCTCTTGCTCTGGATGAACTTAGATAACTTGTTGCTCCTGATCTTAACTGATCTTACTGATCTTACTGCTCGGTACTGAGGGATTTGCCGTGAGATGCAGACGGGTTGCCAGGTACCACCAAATTTCAAGCCCTGTTCAGTTTTGACTTGGTGGGGGCAGTAGTTTTCCCCAGACACTGTTATTCCTGTTTGTAAATTAATTGCCTTGGTTTTTCATTACACGTGCAGTTTTATTATTAATATTATTACTATTATTAAAGCTATTTTTGAGCTAGAAACAACCATATATATAGGTTGGAAAACAAAATAAATGCCCACATACATGTAGCTAATAAATGATTAGCATCTTGCCACATTTGTTCCATCAACCGCTGCCTATTGCTAAGCATTTGGTAAGTAAACTTAAGGTATGTAGAGTTTTCTTTGGAAAGAAGTCATCCAGCGGGATGCGTTTCACTCTTGTAAAATCTCGTTTACAGGTAAATTTTGCTATAACCCACTATTTTTGATCGCATCAAGTCCACAATCTCATGAAAGCAAATGTTGCAGCATCTGTAGACTTTTAACCCCAAAGCATCTTATTTCCCTTGGAAGGTTTTTCTGGGGCTGAGGGAAGCGTATTTGAAAATGCAGCAGATCCAAAGCAGATATTTAAAGGAAGTGATTTGGAGGACACTAACTATTTCAGAGTACTGATGAACTGTAGTTCATTTTTAACACATTTACTTTTCTGGCAGAGATCTTTTTCTGTAGTTTTTCTGTGGCCTTCTCACTTTCTCTGATTTCTAGTTGCAGTTTTGGGTTCTTGTCCCCTTTGTGTGATGCAGAGTGAGTAGACATTGATGCTCCCCTCCCCTCTCCGGTTTTCCTAGACTTTGCTTTCTTAAGGCTCCTTAGGATTTTCCTCTTCACAAGTTTGTACAAAAGTACATCATGAGAGGCAAGGCGCTTGAATGGATAGCGCTATGGGTTGAAGCTGCCCATTTCCAGAAATTTGCTTGGTTCCCTGGGCCTTAGTTTTTCCTATCTGTTAAATGGGTGTTAATGGCGCTGACTTAGTATAATCACAGGGAACTAGACAGATAATGCTTTAAGAGTGCTTAACGTGGTCCTTGGTAATGGGCACATAGTATGTTTCGTTTCAGATTTTCTGCAAAATCGATTACGAGTCTGACAAAAGCAAATCCTTTAAAGAATGAAGGAAAATCTTACTGTGTTAACCCTTTAACTTGTCCCAACCCTGACTGGTCCCTGTGGTCACTAAGTGGCGCAAGTACTGTCCGAGCCTCTTCTTTATTTTCCCATCAAAATTGGATAAGAAGGGGTGTTTGAATAATGTGAGGTGGAAGTAATGTGTTTTGAATAGCATGTCTGGGGTTAATGCCTTTTGTCTGTAAAACAAGAAAGGCACACATTTCCCAGAATTCCCTTCAGTGCACTTGACCTGGATTGTGAGATCAGCTGGGAGTTGCGATTAAATATTTGCAGCAACATTGAAAGTCTTGAGTTCCATTTCTCTCTGGTAACAGTCCTCTTCTTTAAGTCAGGATAAATGCCCATGAGACTCATGGAGTCCGATGGAAGAGCAGGAAGATGATGGTACCAGTTACCGTCACGCTCTGTGGGGCAACTGTTGGAACAACTGTGGTCACTCAGCCCTGCAGACCGCCCATTCTTGTCTCATGATGCTTTCGATCAGGGTAGCCTTTGTCTTCATCTTTGGCCCCGCCCTTCTGCTGTCTTTGAACCTTAACTATATTTTCTTCCAGGTACTTGGAATCAACTACTATCTCTGTAAATGACTCAGACTCTCTTCGATGGCTAGGTAAAGGCTAAGTATTTCATGCAACTTGAACAGCTCCGTTTTCTTTTTCTTTTTCTAGAAATATGCTGAGGATTGTCCTCAACAAGTTGCGGTGAGAGGAATTTCATAGAATAAATATTTAAGTCTTGTACATTTTATGTGTATTCTGGCAGGATCGTGTCAGTATACTGGGTGCGACTTGAATTATAGCCCAGACCTGTGCCTTGGTCAGACTCACAGACACAAGAACAGTTACTGAAAGAGAGATCTGCCAACAATGCCTGTGGCTCGTGGAACCCAGTTTTGATCTAAATACTAATCTAGCCAGATAGTATGAGTTTGTTCCTCCAAAATGTTTGGCTCAAAAACTGATCAGTGACTGTTTTGACTGTGAGTCTTAGCTCTTAATTTCTCAACTTTGCCTCATAGCCTGTAGCCTGTTCATATCCTAATGGTTTGTCTGACATTGAATAGATCATTTTCTCCTTTCTAATCTTCTAAATAGTGTAAAAGAAGTGTTCGTTAAGCATTCCATAGTGTACATGGTGAGAGAAAAAAGATCTATAATGGTCCTTGATTTGGATGTTTCGCAAGGCAATCAGATCCCAGATATTATAATCCAAGATAAATGATAGCACATTTTATCTTTGCATTTGTGAACTCTTACAGTGCTGTTCTGAAAATGTATAAGCTTGTTCTTTTCATAAAGCCATCAGCCTAAATTATGGCTGCTCATTAACAAATGGTTTCCATACTCTGAAACATGTGTGGGGAGCCTTATTTGGGCAGAAACTGTCTTGATTTGCATTGTTTGGGAATAGAGCTGGGACTTTTACATTGAACTATAGCTTTTCTATTTTTTGGCCTCTAGGAGATAAGAGGCATTTCATATTTTGTTACATAGTTACTTATATTGAACTGACACAAGTTCTCTTCATTTCCTTGTATAGGGATGGCAAACTCAAGGGGGGGAGAAAGTAGGTGTGTAGCTTTATTACACAGTTTGATTCCAACTATAAACATATATATCCTGGAACTTGACTCTGTTGACTCTTCGGATAACAGTCAGCATTTAGCAAGTCCTTTGTCTCCCCTGAAACTCGTTTATGACAATGGAGGAAAAAAATTAGTGTTCAAGAACTGTATGTTAGGATAATACACACAGACAGGATGTCTGTCATCTGGATCTCAAATAAATGAACAAGACAATTCAGGTGACCCTGCATTGCACTGGCACATGAGTCCGGCTATTCTGCCTCAGACCCTGAATTTGTTGTGCCTGTAAGTCTTGATATTTATAGAGTGAATAAAATACCTTGCTGATCTTGGATATATCATGTCATATAATCAAAGGAGAAAGGAACTCATATTTGTTTGGACTTTGAACCCATTTCTAATACATAGGCTTTGTAACCAAAACATCAATGTTAGATCTTCTAGAATCAGAATCTCACTTCCTAAATGTTTTGCTTTCTGGTTGGACTGTCGGATGAGTGTCGTCTTATGCCTGCCCGTGCACCAACAATAGAATTTTGGTGTAACACGTCCTGGGAACTGTCAGCTTCTCGTGGAACTTGTATTGACAGAGCCCAGAGACCTTGAGTACCCACTGGGTACCAGGCATTAGGTTTAAAATAGTTGTTCTTTGTAAGTTTGGAAACATGTTGCTTTTGTTTCACTTATTTTTTTTTAAGTAGAAAACTGAGGTGATTTTTTTTCTTTACCCTTTCCCTTTAAAGTTGATTCAGATGTAGCCAAAGCTACACAAGTCTTGTAAAATTCCTGGCCATTAGCACAATATTTTGCACAAATGGGGTCTTCCATTTCACGGTCCTTTGAGTACCCCGCTGCATGGGGACATCGTTCCTTCCCCTTGCGGACTGGAATAGCTGTCACCAGGCTGTAGAGCATTCACATTCCATTACTTCTTGTCTGGCTATCGCAGTTAAAAAGTTCAGCCAAGTTGTCACGGGTATCTCTTTAATTTTCTTTCAAATTAAACATGGAATGAGAGAATGTTGGCCTGCCTCACAATCAGAGGTGCTAAGACTATGTTTTGGTTTTTTTCCAAGATGTATAATTTTCCTCCTCCAAATACATTCGTTAAAAAGTCTAGGCAGAGACAACCGTCCTCCTGGAGCAGTTTACCAAAGGGGAGGTCTAAAAATAGACTCGAGACTTCAGAAACGAGTTTTGTTTTGTTTCTCAGTACGCAGCAAATAGTCCTTGCTCAGCAGTGCCCCACAGACAAAGCAACTGAGAGTCCCCCTCGCCAGGCAAGGCTGCAGAGCCTGCAATGGGCATGCGTCCCTTGGCATGCTGCTATTCCTCCCTAGGCTTTTTTTTTTTTTTTTTTTTTTTATCTCTTGAAGCTTTTTGCCAAGACGAATGCAGATTTTTTTAAAGTGGCAAAAAACGTTAACCTTACATGTAAATAGTGGGAGCATTTTAATCAAAACAAACCTCCCCCTCCTCCCCCTGCAAATTGAGTTTAATTGCACCTAAGGTTTAAAAGGTCCATTTGTCAAGGCCCTTAAGTAATTGCTCTTATCTCTGTGTCTTCCTCACTCACTTACTGCTCCAGGCTGTTTTCACACTCATCAGCCTCTGTCTAGGACCATTCCCATTCAACACCTCATCCCCTCTGGCAATAATAGCTACTGCTCATCTCTGATTTGTTGCTTCTTTATGCTTGGTGTGTCTCAGCGATGGTCTTTGCCAGTGTTCATTGCGTGTGTGCTCAGCAGCATCCTGATGTACTTGGTGTGGATGGTGAAGCGGATAGGCAAGGGATTGGAGGCGGGGCCAGTGACGTTGACACCACAGGCTCCTCCCACTGACCTGTGATGAAACCGGCCATTTCCCAGTTTGTGATTCTGCCGCTTTGCCTGCTTGTCACGGCTGTCCTGTCAGCCTGTACCCACAGTGACCAGCCAGCCTTTGGCCTTAGGTTCTCATGCCCCAGGCTCCTGTCTGCCTCTGGGCATCGGAAGGAAGCCGTGGGAGAAACACATTGGTTCTGTTTCTGTACTGGCTCTGCTCCTCATCCTGACTTTGAGTGTTTAATGAGTGTCATCCTTGCATCACTGTGAAATTTGGGTTGCAGACGAGAATGTTATCATTTCTGGGATCTTCCTCCTATGAAATTCCTTCCTCTCATTTCTCTAGATTTCTCAAGAAAAAAAAAAGGTGCCCCCCCCGTCTGTGCTTTCTTGGCTATTATTTCCTCTGCTATTATTGAAGAGTCTTCTGGGTCACCCATTCCCATCCCTTTACTCTTCTACCACAAATCCCCCAGACCTTGCTTCACCACCCTCCAGTTTTCTTGTGGCTCACAGGGTTCTTCTAAGCACTGGACCAGTTAGATTCCGTGTTGCCTTATCCTAGAGACCTTATTTCTGATTTCATCTTCTCAGTTACCAATATACTGACTGCAACCTGGGATCCTTGTGTTCTCAAGCGAGCGTCTCTTCTTGAATAGAATTAATGCCATATAACTGTTCTTATTGTTCCTACACTGATTCTATTTTACTCTTGACCTTGTCACCACAGGTCTCTTAATTCTCATCTGAGAACTATTATTCGTATTTTTAGCACTGTCAGCGTAATGACAGATCTAGAGTTCTGAAGGGATTTGTGGTCTCCTAACAGGCTGCGTGACTCTTCCCCCTTGGAGCTTTAGGGATAGCTACTCCATGCTGTTTGGTGGCTTCAGCCTTGACTTCCATTTTCCTGCCCTCTTTAACAACTGGCATTTAGCATCCTTTTGAATTTCTTATTTATACCGTTTGCTATTTGACAGGGAGAAAAGGTCTCAGCCCAGGCTGCGATAACACCGTTATGGTCTAGGTGGCTTCCAAACAGCCGGATTTAAGATTGTAGAGGCTGAGGAGGGTGGCAGCGTAGTTTGGTTTTGGCCTGATTTCTTGCAGTCTGCAAACCTCTGATTTCTCATCGTATTCTCACCTGGCACAAATAGTCCATGAGTTCGCCCACCGGTCCTGTCGTATAAAGGGACTAACTCATTTAATTTGGCTGCCTTTCATGATCTACATCTGTCCTCCCGATTCTAATTCCTTGGAGGTTAAAGTTTTAACACATGAATGAGAGTGGTGAGGATAGGAACATCAGATATCTATAATAGACTACAAAGATGGGTCGCTTGTATACCAGGCTGACCTTGAACTCAGAGATCCGCCTGCCTCTGCCTCCCAAATGCCGGGATTAATAGGCATGTGCCACCAACGCCAGACATGTCATCTCCTTTCTTAATGTTGAGCAGAGGAAACAGGAACAGGGTCATCCCAGTATGGAGGCTAGATGGATACGATCTCATGGCTCTGTTTTCCCACATTGAAAAGGTCTTTATGACAGACCACCTTAAAAACAGTTTAATTGCTCTTCAACACCCAGGAGAGCTCTTGAAGTGTTCCTTTGTTCGAAGCCCGGAAGCCAGATTGCCTGTACGTGAATCCTGGCATATTTAATGACGGGGTGGCTTGGGCAAGACATTTGACCCTCACGTGCTTTACTTTCACTCTCTGTATAACTAGGACAATAACAGCACCTCATAGGTTTAAGAAAAATACTTAATGAGTCAATACATTACATGTAAAGCAAATGTAGCATGGCAAGTAGTACTTTTTTAAATGCTAGAAATTAGCATTGCATTGCCAAGCAATAAAAAACTGCTGTGAGTAAAAGGGTCAAGTATTTCTACAATGTATAGGTTCTGTCTCACACGCCAGGCTACTAAGAAGCTATGGTTGAATACAAATAAGATTTAGGAGCTCTTAAAATGCATGGTACAGTAAAGGAGAGAATGTAGGGAAAAATTACATATCCAGGTATCCCGTAGGTTATTAAATGTTTCAGCGTCCCTGTGCACATACATGTTTCCTCACTGGACTAGATAGCATAAGTGCATTTTCCACTTTAGATCTGGTGTGTGTGTGTGTGTGTGTGTGTGTGTGTGTGTGTGTGTGTGTGTGGTACCGGTGTGTGTATGAGGCAGTGTACCTGTGCATGCAGAGGCCAGAGGTTGATGCCGAGCATCCGATTTCTTTCTGTGTTATCCGAGCCAGGGTTTCGACTGACCTCCAAGCCTACTGATTGGGCTAGGCTCACTGGCCATCAAGGGAGTCTCACTGGCTCGTTTGATTTTCACGTGGCTTTGAACACAATTTGACAGCCATAATCTGTTCTGTCACTGTCGTTGTCTCTCCATCATGTGACTGTGTCCATTTAGTCATTTTTTTCTGAGTCTTAAATAAAGGAGAGCAAACAGATATCACAGTCTTTCATTTAAGAAGTTTACAATCAACCGGGCGGTGGTGGCGCACGCCTTTAAACCAGCACTCGGGAGGCAGAGGCAGGCGGATCTCCGTGAGTTCGAGACCAGCCTGGTCTACAAGAGCTAGTTCCAGGACAGCCTTCAAAGCCACAGAGAAACCCATCCTTGAAACCACCCCCCCAAAAAAAGTTCTAATTAAAGTATAAATAAAGGCTAACCTTATAGTCATCACAAAGATTTAATGTTTATTCTGCACAGGCATTTATTATTTTCATTTTTGATCATATATACCAATTACAAGTAAATCTCACAACATTTTCACATGTGTATGTAATTTTTATCCTATTCGCCTCATTTGTCCTCTCCTGTCCCCTTCTACCATTCCTACAGGTCCCTTTCCATTTCCCAGCTAATTAGCTTTCTGATTTCAATGTGTGAGTGTGTGCGGGTAGACAGTGGGGAGACTGGTTTTTTTTTTTAGGGTTTCTTCATATACCTTGGGTAAAGGCTTATTTATAAGGGTGTGACTTCCATACTTATGGTTACACCATTGATAAAAATGTCTCCCCCAGCAACCACTATAAATATTTTAAAGCAAGTTTCTGATATGTTTTTCATCACAACAGTCTGAATTGTTCATTTATAAAATGTTCGTATCTAGCAATGGTTTGTCAGATTCATCAGAAGTAGAAAGTGCCCAGTGTCACTGAGTACTTTATCCTGAATTCCCCAGATTATCTCAAAAGTGCTTAGCAAAATTTAGTCTAATTGAATCAGCATCCAGTTAGGAAAAGGATGCCTTAGAGACTTAAAGAACATTCTAGTGTTGATATAGTTAGAGGAAGGAAGAACGGAATTTTTTAAAAAAAGGAAAGCATAAAACAAAACTTAGAACCTCATGGGATTTCTTAAGTATTTTGTGGAAGGAACTAATACTTTCTCTCAGTTTTCTGTCCTTAAGGGGCACTATGATCTATCCCCTGAGAATGAGCCATCTGAAGGACTTTTTAAACAATGCAAACCACAACTTCTGGCTTAATGAGGGTTTGCTTTTTCACATTGCATTTCATGGCTGTGCAGATGTAATGATTTCATGTTCTAAAGTTAGCACCCCAATTACTGTTTTGATTGCTCTTAGAAAAATGCACACAAAGAATACAGTGACTCAGCGAAAGGTGTTGCCAGTGGGTTGTAATTTTTAGCTTTCCAGATATGATGGAATGGCAGAAAGAATGCACACTTGGTGTTTCCTTTCAGAAAGTGATGGGCTAGTGCCCAGGCCTCCCACACATTGCCACCACAGCACCAAAGCACAGACTGCTGGCTTCATTTGCTGTCTCTGTATTTTTTTTCCTCCTAAAACAAAGACAAAGTACAGGTGAGTCGTATGTGTCTAAAGCAGCCAGCTTCTGTTCTTGACAAGGCTGACCTTGAACTCACGGAGCCAATGATTGACCTCTCTCCATTGCCCGTGTCATCACAGGGGTGCTCACACTATAGACACGAACCATTGCATCAGCTCTTTATATGTGAGTCCTGGGGATCAAAGTTATCAGGCTTACATTCCAAACACTTTTATCTGCTGAGCCATCTCACTCAGAAAGGTTCCAGGATGTACGTTTTAGTGCTTTGAGACAGGGCTTCTCAGTAGCTATGAAGCCAGCCCTAGAACCGGCTCTGTAGACCAGGCTGGCCTCAAACTCACAGAGATCTTGTCTGCCTCTGCCTCAGGTGCTGGCATTAAAGGCGTGTACCACCACCACTTGGCAATTTACTTTTTCTTAAAGAGATTAATGCGACCCAGAGAAGATTAATTTTGAACAGTAGTAGATGCCTATGTGGCGTCTTGAGTAGTCTCACTGTGACTTTATGAAAAGATACCCAGTCAGTTGTGACCTGGTACCTGTCTTCTGAAGGATAAGGAGGATGAGTCCTGTGGTGGGGGGCCCTCCCTCCCTCCCTCCCTCCCTCCCTCCCTCCCTCCCTCCCTCCCTCCCTCCGTCCCTCTCCCTCCCTCCCTCCCTTATAGACAGGGTTCTATAAGCCATACAGCCCTCCCACAAAGGTCATGGCTGACAGGAGATGCTAGGGAATTTAAGATACAACACTGTAATTTTGGGACATAACAAATCCTTGAGACAAAAGTAAGTAGTTGTCAACAATTTGTGCTGAAATACTTAATAAGAAATGTTTACTTTTCTGAAAACAGCCAGGAAGATTGGCATGGAAAAGTCAATTTTCTTTTCTATATCTTCATCATGAAGTCAAGAAAACACACACACACACACACACACACACACACACAGGTGCAAAACCAACCTAAAAACAATGAACCAAAAGAAGACTATTATTTATTCATTTCTAGGAACTGTATTATTTTTAAAAGCCAGAAACTGTCTTAGGGACAATGATAGCCCTGATGTGTGTCTGCAGGGACTATAAACATATTTTAAAATTCATGTGAATGTTTTTCATTTATTATGTTTTTAAAAATTAAGATTATAACATAATTGCATCATTTCCTCCCTCAAAACCCTCTCATGTAGCTCTCCTTGCTGTCTTTCAAATTCATGGCTTTTTGTTTTTACTTAGCTGTTATGTATGTGTTCTAGGTGTATACATACAACTTGCTCAGACCACATAATATTACTTTATATATATGTTCAGAAGTTTTCTTTTAAAAATACTGCTTTGAATAATGCCATGGTATTTGATAATAGTCACTTAAAGTTAGATTCCAGAAACTGAGAGCATCTGATTCCCTCTTACAACAATCTTTACAGTAGAAGTAGAGAAGACAATATTTTAGGCTTCACAGGTCATCTTCTACAGCAATTCTTCAGTTCTCTCCTCAGAATCCAAAGGCAGTAGTAGACGGTATGTAAAAGAATAGACACAGTTCTATTCTAAAAATATAAAAACAAACAAAAACCTTGTCATGGGCTACATTTGACTGCTGGGTCACAGTTTGCTGAACCCTGCTGCATAGGATATCCTTTTTAAACAGTGGGAAAGAAAAAGATAAAATGAGCTCTGATATTAAGAAACTTACTCCAAATCACATTATTAATTGAAGATCAGGATTTGAGTGACTCTAAGACATTATAATTGAAATTATCTATCATCTAAGCGTGTATGTAACTATCATCTGTCTCTCTATCGTCCATTTATCACCTGTTTCCATCTATAAGTCATTTATCAATCTCCTATCTAACCATCCATCATCTCTATCATCAATTCGTGTGTCTATCCATATCTGTATCTTATCTGTATCTGAACTGAATGTGCGTGTATGTGTGTGTGTGTGTGAATGTGCTATGATGACATAATAGGATGCTATAGATGACTTGATGAGCCAGCCAAGAAAAGCAGGTCCTGCGTGTGTTGCCAGTCTCTGTGAATTCATATGGTCCCTGCTGTATCTGGAAGACATCTTTCCCTTTGGTGTCCTCCATCTTCTCTGGACTCTTACAACCACCACATCTGCAGGGTTCCTGGGGCCGTTAGGGGATTTGACGTGAGACATCCCATTTAATGCTCCAAGGCCTCTCACTCTTTGCACATTGCCCAGACGTGTTCTCATCTGCTGCAGGAAGAAGCCCCTCTTTAGAATGGCTGAGAAAAGCACGGATCCATGAGTAAGTATAGCAGAATGATGTTAGGAGTCGTTTTAAGGCTACCTTCCCCCATTTTTTTTCTTTGCAGAAGAGTATTGTTTCTTTTTGTTCCTAGGTCTCTGCCTTATCTAGTCTCAGATTCTTGGCCATCCAAGCTGTGTCAGGAACGGGTTCAGTCTCACTAGTGGAGCTTCAATCCAATCAGATCTTGATTGGTTACTCCCACAAGCTTTGCACCGCCATTGTACCAGAATGGCTTTCAGGGAGGTCACTATCGGGAGTTGAAGGGTTTGGACCAGGCTGGCGTTTACGTTTCCCCTTTGGTCAGCATGCAGAGTACCTTCTAGTACTGTCAACAGTAGCAGTCGGCAGTTGTGACGGCTCTGTTACAGGCAGAAGCTCAACTTTTCCATGCTCAGTGAGTTGCGTAAGTGTTATCTTCAGTGATAGGGCCTTACCCTCAGTTTGTGGAAAGGCAGCCAACAGCCTTGGCAATAGCATGGGTTGTTGGAAAATTCCCATGGACCCCTATACCAATAACTCAGTTAGATGTAACCCGTTCCCATCATTGTGATCTTCCTTTGGTGACGAGAGATGTCTAGTTGGAGCTGGTTTTTCCCTCATTATTTGGCACTTTCATTTAGATGGACTTCTTACATGTGTGTGTTTCAGGAAGCTTCCATTGCATTAGGCTTCCAGTGACCTATTAATTGACCCTTAGTTTTTAACTTTCTTTCCCTGTGTTCTCCATCCTCACTGCCCTCTCCCCTCCCCCTCCCACTTGGTCCTTCTATTCCTGCCCACCCTCCCCCCCTGCTGGAAAGTTGTATGTCAACTTGACACAAGCTAAAATTATCTGAAAGGAGGGAACTCTGCATAGATGAAATGCATTCTTAAGTTTTGGGAAGTAGGCAAGCCATTAAACATCACCCCTCCAATGCCTCTGCATCAGCTCCAATGATCAATCTTCCTGTCCTGTTTGAATTTCTGTCCTGACTTCCTTTGATGATGAACAGTGTAATAGAAATGCAAGCCAAATAAAGATCATTCGGTCGGGGTGTTTGATCACAGCAGTAGTAACCTAACTAAGGTATTCTCCTCCGTCCATGAATATTGGTTCTAGAGAAGTGCTGGCCGGTACTTAAGTCTTCAATTCGGGCTCCTCTCGTGCTTTTTCAAGATTATAATGGAGCATTTTGTTTCTGTCTGAGATATGACAGGACTGTTTTTCCTCAGTGCATTGCATCAGGAAGCCCTTGGTGCCACTTTGATCCAACTATGGTGGAATTTATTCTCATCCCTGCATTAAAATTTCTTAGTTGTACAGTCACTAGTTTCCCTTTTATTTTATTAAATTTCTTGCATAAAAAGACTTTGGCACTATGTGAAATATTGTTTCTCTAAAAGAGGACTTTATGGGAGGGCTTGGAGGGAGGAAAGGAAAAGAAGGAATGTAACTACACTATAATTTCCAAAAATAAAAAATTATTAATAATATATATATATTATACATTTGTGTGTATGTGTGCATGCACATGTGCATGTATTTAAGGGCATATGTGTACAGTGGCGCATGTGTGAAGGTTAGAGAACAAGTTGCTGGGGTTGACTCTCATCTTTCCACCATGCTGACCCTAGGGCCCAAACTCAGGTCACCTAGCTTTTACTGGCAAGTGCTTTATCTGCCCAGGCATCCTGCTGGTCTGAACTTTTGTTTCTTATCACACATTCATTAAATGTTTTTAGCTAGAGTGAGAAACTATGACCATGGACATTTCCAGCAGTCAATCCTCTAGTTTCTCATTTATTGTGTGTTCATTGAATGGGACTCTACAGTAAGGAAGAAAATTTCCTTCTCCCTGATTTATTTGTTCATCTATTTACTTGAGCACTGACAAGTCATGTTTTGTTGTTTTCTAGCTCTAATCTGCAGCCATTTATCTTGCTTCTCAAATTGTCTCTGATTGGGTGTGAACCTCTCTGGTCTTTATGGCACGTTCTTAGCATTCTGGGAACATTGAACGCTCTCTGGAACCAGATGTCTTCAGCAGATTTTGTACTTTCGCTGATCCAGCCTTGGAGTCAGAATTTCTTCATAAGAGTCATTTGGTTGAGAAGGGTAATTTAGAAAACAAAATCTGTATGCTGGGTTAAGGTCATTGCTTCTGGGACTCTGTAGCAAAGGAAGCTCAGAAGTAGGCATGTGTCTATGTACATACCTATATATAATTTTTCATAAATGCTCCTTTTTAAAAAAATCCATTTTGAGTTTCCTTTTCCCAATCCTTGTGATTTTTCTTGATTTCAGTGTGGTAGACAGTAACGTAGTTATGAAATGTGAAACAACACTGAAAGATGTGTTCATATTTCTAGCAGCCCGCCATGTTTACACCATTCACATTCTCCTGATTGTAGGAGGTAACTAGTCTCTTTCTTAATATAGGTCTTTTCTTTTTCTTTCCACAAAGGAGCCCATATGGATATTTTTAAGTCTACCCTTTGGTTTGGAATCGAAAGATAGCAATGTATGATACATTTGTCATTAAACTTTTTTGGCTTATCAATATATCCTGATTATAGTCTGTATCAGTTTAGAAATCTTACTAACTTTTTTTTTTCTGAGACAGGGTCTCAATCTGCAACGCTTGCCTTCCTGGAACTCCCTATGTAGACCAGGCTAGTCTTAAACTCCAGAGACCTGTCTGCCTATGCCTCCCAAGTACAAGAATCTTATTCATTTTTAATGACGTGTATATTATACTCCACTACATGGATGTACCATAATTTATTCAACTACTCTCCTGTATATGGGTATTTATATTGCATCCAGTATTTTTCAGTCATAAGTTGTGTAAAATTTTGCTGCAAAAAAATCATTCTTCTGTAAGTATACTTTATGGTTAGCATTTTTTACTTCATTTTAATAACCTAGCCTTTTAAAAGCTGTCTTTGGTGAAGAGTTTAGACATTTGATCTTTGGGTTACGTTTGCTGAAGTGTTTTCATTCCTTTAAAACTACACTGAGTATATAAAATTGTTAACTCCTACTTTCAAACATAGAAACTTTCTGTATTGGGACTACACACCGTGAAATTTCAGTAATTTAATTCATGTTTAATGTGTGGTCAGGAGAAACCCGTATGCTTCCTGGCTTTTTTATTATCTTAGGTAATCTGAGTATCTTCTAACAGGAGGTTCTAAAAGAATTTGGGTAACTGGTTTTCTGGAGGTAATTGAGACACAACTCTGCTTCCTCCCCTTGAACAGGGCAGAAGCCTCAAAGACCACGGAGCCTGGCCATGTGTATGGCCAGATTAATAGTTGTTCTTCTATTATCAGTAATTTTTGAGACGTATTTTCCTAAACATGGTTATCAGATATCTGTTATCTATAATCGTAACAAAATGTCCTGTCAAATGCAGTCGTATCTATTGAAGCTTTAAACTAAAAGATATGACAGGGCCACTCTGACGCACCTCCAAGGTTTCCACTTTCTGTTTGGTTGCCCACCTTTGAGGAAGCCAGTCTTAATGTATATCCTTTCCTCTTAAGTGTTCAAATGCTGCTGGTTGCTTAACTTTTAATCTAAAAATCAAAGCATATCATTTGAGTTCAGATGCCATGTGTTGCATTTTATCTGATCCTCATGCACTTGAACTCAGGTTTCCTCCACAAAGACCCTGTTGTTTCTGGTCTGATTTACTCTAACCAGAAGCTGGTGGTTTCTGAGCTTTGCTTTCAGAAGGGCTGTGGGGGAAGAGTGGTGTGTTCTTCCAGGATGGGGAAAAACACTTCATGTTTTCTCAACTCCGAATTCAGAGCATTTGACTAAAGGAATATAATTTTATTGTCTCACAGTAATGATAAAGAAGGGGCCGTCTTCACTAATTCTAAAGAGTAAATCAATGAGTGTGTATGGATATGAATGAACTAGGGGAGTTAATTTTAAACTGATCGTTAAGTAATTTTACTGTAAGGAATAAATCTCCCCTTTTCATTGTCTGTCTTTCATTTCATTTCTTTCATTTTTCTTTCTTCTTTTTCTTCCATTCTCATTTTGGATATATCTCTAATATACAAATATATCTTTACTGCATAGAGGGGGAAGGTAAAAGCATGTTTCCTATGCTACTTTTATTGTTTTTCCATTAACACAATTGTAATTTATACTTATTTTGCTGTTGCTATATGTATTGGGGACATCCAGCATGCGTGATTACTACAGTCAAGCAAATATGCATATCCATCGTTTCCCATTCTTATATATGTTAAGAGCACCTAAGATGATGAATTCCTGTTCTTTTTTTATTAGCTATCAGACCTTTAATTCCACATAGACTCATAGATGCCTGGTGACAGAATAGAAGTGTTATTTCTCCCTAAAGGAAAGTCTGCAGGAATGAGGACATGAAGAAAATTCGCTGAGTTTTGGTGCTATTGATTGAAAGCAGAGAATTAACTTCTTCCATTCTGGGAACCTTGTTTAGATATGGCAGCTTCTCATTTTCTCATGCTTCTTCTTCTGGATCTTTGTTTCACTCATCTCTCCAACATCTCAAGAAGAAGAGGGAAACTTTATGAGGTACATCCTGCCTCTAGAAATTATTACGAATGAGGTGAGGTTTTCTTTAATAGTCAGCCAAGGCTGAGGGAGCTAGGGTGATGCATCCGCCAGGCGTGGTTCCCTTAGATAATGAAGGTGGGTGAAGCTGTCTTTATTGCTGTCTGAGTCCATTGACCATGAGACCCTTAAGGACAACCAAAGAGAAGGTAAATCCTTATCCTTTAAGGCAGTGATTCTCAACCTATGGGTTGCAACCACATTGGGATCATTTATCACATGTTTACGAATCATAACAATAGCAAAATTACTGTTATGAGGTAGCAGTAAAATAATTTTATGGTTGGAGGTCTCAGAATTAGGAGGATTGAGAACCAATGCTTTAAGGGGTTGGCATCACCACTCCCTTCTAGCATTCTGGGAGAGTTATCACATCCTTCCAACACCCATGTTCTCCAGGCTCTCAAGAATAAGACAGTTTTTACCTATGTTAGGGAAGGGGGCCTATGGAAAACAGATTTATGTTTAAAGATACTTTAAGCTGAAAAGAAAGTGTTTTCCATATATAAGAAATTGTATTTCTATTTTCTATATTGTATTTCTGTTTTCTTTTACTTATGGGATCTGTGTCCTATACCTATGGAAGTGAGATCCAGCTAGAAATTGAGGCCTTGGGATAGTTGAGGAAAGGAAATCTTTACTAAAAAGACATAGTTTATTTATACAGCCTACTGAGTCAAACTGCTTTAGTAAGTTAATAATTTATTTGGCAAGGAGATGCAATTGATTATCCCTTTGAACATGTGATCCACACAACATTTTATGATATTTTAAATGGTTGTGAGAAAGCCTTAGGGATATTTATCCCCTTTCCACTCAATGTTCTACTAAATTTGGCATGCCATGCAGACATATATTGTTAGACTGTATGTTCCTGATGATAGGGAGCCTTATTTTAGTTTGTAAGGAATCAATTAAAAAGACTATGTGATAGGAGGGACTGGGAGGTGTAGAGGGAGGAGAAACTATAATTAAGATATATTGTATGAGAAAAGAACCTATTTTCAATAAATGAAAAAAGTCCAAGAGAACCTCAGTTGAAACTCCCTTTATTTTGGTAGTATTATTGTGTAATAACTGAATTCAGTGTTACATGTACTGAGTTGGACTCTGGGTGTGTCAAGGTATATATGCAATGACATTCCTATGGGAAGCTTACTCTCTCTCCTGGGAAGATACATACCACAGTTGTGTGGTTTTGCCAGATTCTGAAAAATGTAATAGAAACATCTCTGTGGGGATTTATGGATTTATATGGGGTCTTTAGCTCTAAAAATGAGAGTATCAGAGAGCTATTCCTATGGGGAATTCAATGATCTTTAAGATCCTCTTCTCTCTTGAGTGAGGTTATTGTATATTGTTTAAATTCATCATTTGTCCAGCCCAGGATAGAGTAAATGATGAAAGTGTATGTTATCAGGGGATGAATAAAATGGAAATGATATGAAACACAGATTTGAATAATAACTGAAAATAAGGGCATAAGTGTGGGATGTACTTTGGGAGTGAATGAAAAGAGGAGCAAGAATTCAAAGTTGGTGTTTTATGCTTTGTGTACAGGTCAGGCCTAAGTAAGGGTGCTACTCAACATTTCTTTAGAGATGGTAGAAATCAAGATGGATTTTTAGAGTGATATAAAGGGATTTTATTTCTAAATAAACCCTCTTGATATTTTTTGTGGAAAAACATTAGAAAGATAATACAGTTTGGAGCATGAATATATGAAGGCTGATGTATTCTGGGGTGAGAAATGAAGTGATCTATTTTTTTAGATTTTCCTTTTTATCTATCAAAAGCTTGCTATCTACACATAAGAATTTCTTGACTCCTTTTCAAATTTGAATGTCCTTATTCTCTTGCTTAATTTGTTTTGTAGTTTTTCCATCTTTGGTGTGTACACATTAGAAGAGATGTCATCATGTCAAAGGGATAGCTGCACTCTCATTACAATTGTACCATTATTCTCAGAAGCCATAATATGTTGTGTGTGTGTGTGTGTGTGTGTGTGTGTGTGTGTGGTATGTAGGATACTATTAAATTATGAAAAGAACAAAATCTTGCCACTAGTTGGAGCTGGAGGACACAAATAAAATGAACAAACATAGAGAGAAAATCGGCATTTGTAGAAATGCGAACAAAACTCTTGCAGGAAGAGAGGGAAGTTTAATGGGAGGCAGGATGGAGAAAGGATTTGGTAACTAAAATACAACTAGGTAGGAGGAATTAGCGTTGGTGCTCAGAAGCCTGGAAGTGTAACTATACTGTAGTTCGTGATATATTTCAAAGTATCTAATGAATGGAATTTATAAATAGGAAGAAACAGTAAATGCTTGAAGAGAGAAAGCTCTCATTGTCATAATTTTAGCATTACCAGTTGCATTTGCACCCAGTTATCTCTCCGACACATTTTGTGTCAGTTAAGACAAAGGCAATGGAGGAAACGCACAGGGTGAGTGGAAGCAAGCACGCAGAATGCAGACAGGTGAGAGCTCCAGCGAGTGGATGAGTCCAAGATGGAAAGATGGTGCTTGACCGGTGAGACGTGAACAGAAGTGTAAGCGTTTTGGGCCGATTGGATCGGGATGGGAGGGGTATTCTGGCACTTGGGAGTCACAGAATACTGAGTGTTACACAGCTCAGGTGGAAAGGTATGCTGGAGCTTGGGAGCCAAGGACCACCACACCACAGGCTGCAGTAAGTTTAGCAGCTTACAGCCTTGCCTCAGGGAAAGGCTTCCCAGTGTATCAGCTCTGCTCCAGCAGGAGACGGTCTTCCAGCTGGGGATGTTTGCACAGTGTAGCAGTTTTGCTCCAGCAGGAGGTTTCTCGGGCGAAGTTGCTACAGTTCAGCTCTGCCGCCCCTCGAGAGCGGAGACCAGAGAGGGAGAGTGGAGGGTAATGATGCTGTAAAGACAAACGGCTCACTTGAGGGTATAGGTAACTGCTTATTGTAGAAATTACTCACAGGAAAGAAACAAGCAACCCTGTTGAGTCGAGCAGTTTTCCATCACCGAACTGGAAGCCGAAAAAAGGGGTGAGCGCTCTGCTGTTCATTCTTTTATTCCTTCCTCTGGGCCTGGTTAGTGGCATAGTTCCACCACTCTGTCTAATTATGCCTAAAGTGGGTGTGGTTAGCGGTGCGGTTCCGCCCTTTTGTTACCACAGTCGTATCATCTTTAGAGCGACACATGGCTAATGGCAGAGTCCTAAGTTTCCCCCTACCATGTAAAAACAGCTCTGCCAGGGGAAGGTTTCCCCTGCAAAAGTGTTACAGCCCTGATCGCTCTGCTCTGCCCAGGGTCGCCTCTGCTCTGCCACTGCTGCAGCAAAAGATCTTCACCTAAAGCTCAACCATGGGGTTTATTGGAAGGAAGCAGCTGGACTGGCCACGCTGAACATACACAGGGTTTATATAGGGATTCTTGGGAGCGGGGGAAGTTTTTCCAGGATGGGGATTCGTCAGATTTCAATACTGAGCTCAGATTGGCTAGAGCTCTGCTTGAGGATTGGTTAGTTTTCTGCACAGGGTTAGGGTCAGATTTGGCTCTGGTTTCAGGGCCAAAGTGTGTTTCTTTCTCTGGTCCTTTTTAGCCTTTTGGCTCCAATTTTAGGACCAGAGTGTATTTCTTTCACTGACTCAGATTCCAGGGACAAAGTGTGTTCCTTTGGCACTGGGTTCAGGGTCAGGGTACTTTTCTTTGGTTCTGATTGCAGGGCCAAAGTGTGTTTCTTTGGCTCTGCTCAGGGTGTGTTTCTTTGACTGGTCCCTTTTCCCTACAATGATTTTCCCAGACAGGGCTTCTAGTTAGCCTCTTGGTGTTTCATCAAAAACAAGAAACTAAACATGTATCAGTTATATCTCTGCTTAGAGTACTAAGCAACAAATATTGCCTAAACAGCCACAACCTGGAAAAGCAGAGTTTTAGTCTTCAATTTGTGGTCCTAGAAGTGTAGGCAGGTAGTAATATATGATGCTGGTCTTATTATTAGGAGTCTCAAACAGCCTTCAGAAGAACATGTGAGTAACATCTTGTGCCGATGAAGGACTACTGTATTTGTAGGAAACATGTGTATAATATTCTTAATATATGGTCAGTCAGCAGGCCCTTTGACCCTTCCTGAGACCATTTATTGCTCTTGTATATGATAGTAAAACAAGAACAAAACAAAAAAACTTGTTTGAGAGAGAGACGAGTAAAATAATGCAAAAAATAGGAAACAAACAATCCAAAAAGTCAAGAAAACAGAAAACATCAAAGGAATGTTTAAAAGCAGTATGTAAACATGTGGTTGACAGTTGCCTCTGGCTGAAAGTTTCTGGAAAGTGCACAAAACTGAGAGTCTGTCATGAAGTACGGGTCAGCTTTGCCAAAGATGAGATAAAGATATAAATAAGAAAGGGCTAAATGGATCATACTCCTTTTCCTGTTAAAAGATTTATATTGTGGGCTGTTCTTCCAGAGGATCTGCGTTTGGTCCTCATCACCTACATTACAGCTAACAACTGTCTATTACCCTAGTTTCAGGGAATCTGGCACCATCTTCTGGCCCCTGTGGGCATCAGGCATACAATTATACATGAAGCAAAACCCCCAACCCGTGTGTGTGTGTGTGTGTGTGTGTGTGTGTTTAAAAATTTAAAAAAGAATCAGTGTTGGGTAACATACTGAGTTTTGAATTGAATTCCCTTTGAAAACTTGAATATATCAAAGATTTGTGATGTTCACAGACCAGAAATTAAAAAATCAATCTATTAAGATTGTTTCTCTGTTTGTAAATATATAGCAATCTGTATTTGCTGTATTTAAGTGTACCATCAGCTGAGTTTTAGAACTATTGTAAACATGCATGCAGTTACAGATACAGTTCTTGAGTTGGCATGCAATCCATTTTAATATATGAATCATTCAATATAAGAGCCAAAATTACTAAAAGACGAAGACATGGAATTTAGAGTATTGGCACTTTCCAATTTTGGGTATTTCACAGACGAAATCTTAGTACTTGGTGATATATGCATTTATAGTTTTAATGCTTTGTCTGGGTTTTCAATCATATCCATACCTCCTCTCTGTCCTATTGAATACAGACATTTGGCAAAGAAGAACAAAGAGATTTAATTCCAACTAAATATGAAATTCCTGAGATGTGAATGATGTCTTTATTTTTGCTAGGTCTAGAAAGAAGTTTTAGCGCACGGTGGGATGGCTTGAACTTTTGAAATTACACATGTACTGTTTTGTCTCATAAGTAGGAAAGTACTTCTGTGTGGCCTAGTTTTATTCGATATGGTTCTGGTTAAACTGGTTGACTGTTTGAGGTCTCCCTGTTGACCTACCAGAGGTTTGGGAAATATCCATTAAACACCACAGTGCGAAAGGATTTATTACAAATGACATGCATCATTAATATGGGTGTTCTCCCCTGTCAGTCCAATTTTTCTATTTAAGAAAGTGTGAAAAGCAATTGCATTAATTCTCAGGCAATGAGACCACTCTTGTAATGGTTCACCTTGCAATAATTTGATCTGTGTTTTCCTCCCTCCCTCCATCTGTTCCTTCCTACCAAGGGTCTCCTATATCACAACATGGTCTTGAACTAACTATGCAGCTGAAGAGGACCCTGAACTTCCGGTTGCCCTGAATGATGAGATTGCACGCCCACATCACTGTGTTCAGTTACATGCTGCTGGGTTACGCTCCAGGGTTTTTGGCCTGCTGGGCAAACATTCTACCAACAGAGTTATGTCACACCCTCACCCCCCTTGTGTGTATTTCTTACACGTTTTGTGTTATGAGTCATTTTCTCTGGAATGGTATTGCCTCTCTAAGTGTATCCCCAATTAAACTGAAAACTCTTCAGTCTGTCTGAATCTGTTCTAACTATTTTATCCTTTTGAGGAAAAGAATTCTTATTTGAAGGCTCTGATCTGCAATCGGCTGCACTGCCTTGAAGCTTGCTTCACAATTATCTTGGGATTTCTCTGTAGTAGCCAGCTGAAGATTCCCCCAGATTCTGACTCATGTTGGCTATCCTCTTCCCTAGATACCCTTAGCTGTATTTCCCTACTTTTATGGGACATACCCATCAGTAGCTCATTGAAAACTGTTATATAGTCTTCAGACCATACATATTACAAAGCATCTTTATTCTACTTCATAGTTGACTGTCTTGGGTGATGTTGTTATTTACTGGATCTCCTCACTCTTAGGATGGGCCTCAGGATGGATTCTCCTTCCTTGTAATGTTCACTGCATCTCTCACTGTCTTTTATCTTCTTTGTTCTCACTGCTGGTAAATGTTACCCAAGACCTTGTGTTTGCTGGGCAAGTGCTTTATCACACAACCTCTCCCCCTTTCCTCTCTGGTTCTGTGCTTAAGTTAGGAGCTGGTGTTTCTCTTGAAATGTATCATTCCTCCTTGCAATCAATTTCTTACTTTAATCTTCAAAAGTGATCAGAGTTGTTAATTGGCATCTTATTATTTTTTGGGGAGAACTAAGGTTGGATGGTGAAGTTTCAAAAGCAGATTTTTTTCTTCCTAGAAACTTTTACCGTGGCAATCAAGAGCCCTCAATGTGGCTGGGCTAACTTCTGGATACAAGAAGTAAAAACAAGGGCATTTTAGCTGGGATGGCAGTCTATAGGAAATCACTCAGAGGAGATATGAGAAGGGGAGATTCTAAACAGACACACGCGCGTCTTGCTGACTTTATCAGGGTGATCAGATGTCCAGGCGGGGAGTGGGGAAGTCCATCAGATATCCAAAGAGAGCATTCATTCACTCTCAACTCGCTTAGTCAGTTTAAGCATTAATCCTGCCCAGCAAGGGACTGAGTTTAGGGACTGTGGAAGAGGAGGGCTCAGAGGACTTTAGTGAAAGATTGGTCAAGGAGAAAGTCATTGTCGTGATTCAAGTTCTTGGGACAGTATCATGGGGGAATCAAGTATTAGCAAAAATTGTCAAGGTAGCCCTTGTAATATTTACCAGGAATGTTGTCATTTTTGTGTGTCTATAATGCATGCTGAGAATTTTCAGTAAACATTAGCACTAATCTAGTAAATATGACAAATACAGCATTGCTTAACCTCACTTTCAGGTCCAGAATTCTTTCTAGCTGTGTAAACACACACACACACACACACACACACACACACACACACACACACACACACACACAGCATGACAGCAAAAAGAAGGGTAGGAGAAGAGAAGAATGGAGAGCATGACTAAATGCAGAGGCTGGGAAAGGGTAAATATTGCCAGCAGACATGATGTTCCTTAAAGAAATTACTCAAAACCAAATATTCTGTAAAATTTATACATATTAGTAAAATTATATAAAAATTACTGTGGAGAATAATGATATAGGTTTGCTTCATAAGCTTGGTCATGCCTAGATATTATAAACATCTGGCCAGTTAACCCAATTTATTTGTATGACAAAAGTGATAGAATTTTATATTGAAAGCAAAACTGTTACTGTGGATTTGCAAGATGCATTGCACCACTTCAGCTCTGGCTCCACAAATTGTCTCAGGACTGATAGGCTGCATAATTTCCTTTAGTGGAAATACAGAGGAATTTGGGCATATTTAAAAGGATCAATTAGTCTTACGTCAGAGTACGTACAGGTTGCCCTGTTGGCCAAAAATGCCAATGAGCTTTGCTAAGAAGTAGGTGTCTAGGGAGTGGGGGAAACTGTTGGTCCTTCCTCAAGTGTACAGAGGCAGACACGTGTGTTACCAGTGGTGAACAGGTATGCATGAAAGCAAAAAGTGTGTGAAAGCAGAAAGTAACAAAATGAATAGCGAGTTTAGTTTAGTTAGGTTTCCAGAATGTTGGACTCACTGGTATTGATGTCCGATTATGAGGCCCTGAACTCAGGAACTGAATTTTTAAAAATCTAATACAGAATATTCTGTTCCCTTTGAACAAATAAAATATGCATAGTGGACTGATAATGCCCCCAGAAGGATGTGTAACACATGTCAGGAAGATAGAAAAAAAGACTTAAAATGGCCAGGTTAGGAGGCATATGTCTAAGGATTAGAACAAGGGGCAAGAGAGAGCTGAGTAGAGACTAGGGGTGCCGTGGGGAGATGTTATCGGTCCACCTTGACTGCTTGGTGCTATAGGTGATACGCATACTACCATAGTCCAAGACTTAAAAAAAACAACACCTTTCCCAGTAGGTCATAAACTTACAGAACTAGTTACTTGAGAGGAAGTAGGTGTGGAAAAATACAAATAACCTCGGAAATGATTTAACTCTGTGAAGACTCGTAATGAGATGCTATAAGGAAGGATGCCGGGGCAGTCTCCTAACCTTTAAGGTTGACATCAAAGAACAGTCCTGTTCCCCACAGCACAGACCTTAGAGACGGCCTCAGAATCCAGGTGGAAAAGCTTGTAGAGACTGATCCGAAGTAGATGGACCATTAGACTCAGATATGAGCCACATATGGACAGAATATAAATTTAGAGTAAATCCCAAAATGAGGAGTTGTGGGTTTTGATGACTAAGAACCTGAGACCTTTAAATTTTATATTTCCTACTTTTTTTTTTATCTTGGAGATGGAGTAACCTCAGAGCTCATTTTTCTACGTTTGGGTGGAAGATTTATTTACTACATGGACTGAACTTGACTATAATAGTAATTAAATCATCCAGGTATTTCTTGTCTTGGAGGTTGAGTAGGGTGTATTAATTATCTCAAGGAACAGAACTTTGAATTTTTCTTGTCTATAACTCTAAGTTCCATTTCTGTCTTTAGATTATGAAGTAGAAAAATCTCTCCTCCAATTATTATGACTTGATTTTTCTTTTGATATGTGTATTGTATACAGAGAGCCACAAAGGTAATTGTAGGCTCTTCAAGCACTCTGGTTTGTTTTACCTGATCTTTTTGGGGGGGAATGAGAGGTGGGGAGTAAATTTAAAACTTCAGGATACACGCCTTAAAGCAGAGTGTTGGAGTCTAGTCAGCAGTCTTCTTTAATGGGATGGAAGCTTAGGCCCAAGATGGATCTTTTAGATGATGCTGGCGCTGTTGGACCAAGGACCACACTTTGCATAGACTTGAAAGCATCCCTGGCTAATTTAGCCTCACAGTTTATACAATCAAGCTTGGTTTCGGATTTCCTACTCATCATGTTATTTGGAGGGTGGAGGAATAATGAAGGCAAATTGCATGAACAAGAGCTCAATATTGTTTATTTGAAGATTGAATTAGCTTATACGCTCATTTCTACCTTTTCGGAATCTCATTCTTCCCCTCCTTCTCTCTCCCTTACCCATCTCTTTATCTCCGCCAGTATTTTCATTGTATTGAAAAAAAATGAGGAAATGAAGGCCCAAGTGACACAAATGTCTCTTGATGCTGTGAAACTCCAACACATAGGGTTCTGCTCTGTGTGCTTTGTCTAATTGCTGGCAGTAAAAAAACGAGCAAAGGGGATTTAAGGCTTGTGAGTGTTCTACTTGGAGGGGAATCATAATTAAGGTTATTAAGGTCTTTGGGTTCCTGTGTGTTTTAAGGAAATTAGGATTTTATGTCTTTAAAGAGACAGCACTACTTCCCTTCACAACTGTCCCCTGGCCATACAAGCTCAGCCCATGTGGGACAAACTCTCTTTGCCCTGCTTTGTTCTTTCAAGGAAATCACAGATTTATGTGAAGCTTTCTTCTCCCCTTGTTGTTTTCAATTAGTTCTGCATCTGAAATGTTAGAGTTAAAGCTGGAACTCAGAAATGGAGAGACGTGATCTGTAAACTGTGTTATCAACATTATTTTTGAAACATAATTATACTTGGATCTCTCTGAATTATTTTGACAGAATCATTAACAACTTTTTTTTGAACAAGATAGGTGGTTCTGTTAATCAAAAAGCTACCATAAAAATAGCGACAATAGCAACAGTTTATTTCATGGTATTGCAGTAACATTATTGGCGTTATTACAAGGTTATTTCCCCCACGTATGTGTAAAATGGCAGAACTTTTCTAGAAATGTCCTTGCTCAGTGGTGTAGTCACTTTTTTTTTCATACTTAAGCTTGGTTTGCTATCCCAAGGGCTTCATTCTTAGTGGAAAATTAATTCTAGTAAATTGTATCAATTAAATGTTTTCCCATTTCATTCCTGGGCGAGCCATGCCCTTCTCTTCTTCCCATTAAACATTGTTTCAAAGGCCTTAAAGGGCCAGTGGCCTGTGATGTTACTCTCTCCTGCTGAGGGCTGTCATTGCTCGCCCGTCCACTTCCTTACCCAGTGCTTATCATTGTGGGGCATGACATAAGTGCTCCCTCGTGCTGACCCTGCACTTCCGGCCTGGGTCTGCGGTTGTCTCTTGTCTTCGCTCTCTCAGATCGTTGTAGATAGACGCGTTTTGGATGGCCTTCTGTACTGCTTCAGGCTAGGGAGGCTACCTCAAGTTCTCTCTGCCCTGGGGTCTCCCTCTGTTCTCTCCCCAGCTGTCGGTTTGAGTCTTAGGAGACAGAACTCTCCTGGTGGGTACTACTGCATTGCCTCTGTCTTCCATTTTTCAGGTCCTCAAGCTCAGCAGGGTATGGATTACTTTTTTTTACCGTTTCCCTAAGGTGAGAACCCATGTCCCCTCCAAAGGACCTCTTCAACCCTCTCTTCCCAGCTCTTATGTTCAGCATGTGTGTCTTGCCAAAGTAGTTAATTTGCTCTTACAGATAGCCTCCTGTGTTTACCTATGAGAACACTTATTGTTCCGAGTCTCGAGTTTCTGGTTTTAATACTCAAAGCCAAGTGTCTTACAATTCAATAAAATTAAAGGAAAGAACAGAGTCTTTCCTGTTCCAAGATTTAAAAAATTCTGTTTGGAAACTCAAAATTTGAGCATCTGTGTTACTTTCTTTGAGCAGTCTTTCCCGAGCCAACGAATTCCACTTGTGTATTTGAGTGTAGAAAAGACGAAGGGCTGAAAATGAAGTAAAAGGAAAAAAAAAAACAACCGTCTCGGTGAATACTCCAAAACAATGTATCATACATGATGTATGTACTTATTTAAATAAAGAGAAATAGGGATATCACACAATTTTATCATCCTTTCTCTGAATCTTTTGTGTAAAGAGACTTCTGTACTTATTAACACTTCTGTGTATAATCAGTGTCTATTTGTAGCCAGTAT
Organism: Mesocricetus auratus; assembly: GCF_017639785.1. Taxonomy (NCBI): domain Eukaryota; kingdom Metazoa; phylum Chordata; class Mammalia; order Rodentia; family Cricetidae; genus Mesocricetus; species Mesocricetus auratus. The sequence goes on along the minus strand of NW_024429204.1, from coordinate 8,129,529 downwards.
AAGTTTTTAGATATAAAATATTTTATTGATGTATGTTAGGTTGTTAGCTGCCATGACTATCTACAATAATTCTGTGACCTAAGCTGACTTTATTAGTGCATTTACTCAATTATTTTTTTCAGCTAGATTCTTAGAAGTGATTATTATTAGGCAGAAAGTTCAATATTGTCAAGTTCTGTTCTAGAAGATTTATGCCAGCTTGTATTACCAGGATAGATATTTGAAGTGCCCATTTCTTAAATTGACTTTTTTATTTAAAACTATTTTTATTAATTCTTTGAAAATTTAATACAGTTCCTTGTAAGCATATTTACTCCTACTACTTCCAGATTCTACTCTCCGTTCTCACCTAAGCCCCCGATTGAGTTTTTTTTTTTTTCTGATTTAGTCTAGTTCATGTTGCCCAACTACTCTTAGCTGTGGGGCCTTCTCCATAGTCTGGTCAGCATACAGGGGGTCATGACTCTGGGAGAGGTTCCAGAAACTACCAGACACAAATAACTCCTCAGCTAGTGGTTTGATTTCAATGTCCATGGCCCCTCCTCTCATGCTGGGATTTTGTCTGGCTTGTTCTTGTTCATGCCTTGTGCATGTTGTGACAAATGCTATGTGTTCATGTGTGCTATTTTCCTGTTGTGTTTAGAAAATAGTGTTTTCTTAATGATACACACCACTTATGGCTTTTAAAATTTCCACCCCCTTTTCCATGAAGATCCCAGAGCCTTTTGGGGAGGCATGTGATGACCTTCCCATTTAGCATGGAGTACTCTGCACTCTCTGGGTTCCCTTCACATTGGCCAGTTGGTTGTCTCTGTGTCAAATGATATCTTTTGTGAGCAGGAACATCTCTGATGAGGGCTGAGAGATAAACTGATCTGTAAGTATAGCAGTTCATAGTGATTTTGCTTCTGTATAAGAAGAGTACTAGGTTCTCTCCCTAGTCTTATCATCTATCGTCTGTCCATGGGTTCTTGGCCCCATTAAAAATGCCGGGAATATGTTCCATCTCATGGAGTGAGTCTTACAGCTTATAAAGTGGTTGGTTACTCCTATGGCATCCATACCACTATTGCACCAGTAGGCATATTTCAGCAGGTAGGTTTCTGAGGATGGTGCCATCATTGTAGGGTAATTGCAGGAAAACGAATGTTTTATATAGTTATATGCTTATATTTTAGGGAGCTCCTACAGAGGCAGGTTTTGACATGGCTTGTTCATAAGGCCTTTAGTCTTAGTTATCCCTCCCCATATTCCCTTCCCTCCACTCCAATCCATGGTTAAAGGTAAATAATGGAGACAGAAAGGGTAAATGTTTACTTAAAAAACATAAGACAGTATAACTTTGTTACCCACTCTGGCCTAGACCTTGTGTTTCTCTGGCCTCAGTGCCCAGATTATTGATTATTTTTGATTATTGATTATTTTTGATTTTTTAAAAATATTCTAAATCTCAATGTAGGATGCAGATAACTCTATTTTGATTTATCTATTGTCACTAGTCAGGTTCAATACATCTCCACATATACCTTTTCAACAGCTTATTTGTGTCTTTTAAGTCTTCTAGAAGGTCTCTTTGCTGGAAGTCTTTCAAATATTCTCTGTACAAAAACTGTTATTTGTTGTGTGATGCAACATTTCTAATTTGTTGCTTTTCTTTTTGGAGATTTACCTTTCTTTCATGTTTATGACAGTGTCACATAGCATATCAAGAAATTTTACTTTATAAAAATAGTCTTAAAAATTTGCAGACATTGTACACAGTATATTTGTTTGACATTGCTATGAAATTAAGAAACATCTACATGTGTTTATAATAGTTTCGTATGTGAATCTAATTTGGCTTTTATTAATATTATTTATGTGATAACATCTGTTATTTTTATGCCAGTTCTGCTAAGTTCCAGTTAGAAAAGCAGTGTGTTATGGATTAACAACTCACACTGAGTACATTTGCAGTGGTTTATAGGATGACTCAAACACCCTTGTGAGTGACTTGAGTTTGAATGTTGGTGAAAGGTTGTCGGTGACAGCATCAACTGTGGTGTCTTGTCCACATGTGTAGGGTGTTCCTCAGAGACCTGGCAGCTGTTCAGTTCTGTGAGGAAGGCTGGCCACAAGCATAACAGATACAGATTCTATGTAAAATAGGTGAATTTGTATAAGAGGTCGCTGTTACTCAGCTCTGACTGATAACTTTGGCAGCAATGTGGGCATGCCATTTGAAACTTTGAGAATGAAGAAGAAATTGAGAATTTCTATTGAACATATGTCTGTCTGGTACAAGTAAAACAAAAATGAGTCTGTGCAACGCATTAATGTCTGGATCACCTCATGAAACAGCTAATTCCACTCATTCCCATGGGTGCATGTGTGTGTGTGTGTGTGTGTGTGTGTGTGTGTGTGTGTGTGTGCATACACACTTGCCTGTGTGGATCAGTATAAGCATTTTGTCTTGCATTAGACATAAACCAAGCTCCTTTTAATCTGCTTTTCTGTCTTTTTCTTTCCCCATTTGGCACACTCCTTTTGGGAATCTGTTGTTTGCGGGGTACTGTATGTGAGAATAAAAAAGCATAAAGAGTAAGAAAAGGGTTTCCACGGTGCCAAATTCTGCATCCTTGAGATGCAGTTGGAGACAATGACTACAAAATACTTGCAAGTGTCTGTTGACGACAAGACTTTCAGGCAGGGGTGGACACCTGACCACATCACACTGGGTGGTAGAGGTGTACAATACTGTTTGTCTCATTTTTGGTGATGCAAAGTTCAATTACTCAATTTGGCCAAATCATTCTATTGTAAAGGCAGCTTATGTCATTAGAATTATCAGACAATCTCTTGGGTAACTTTAATCACACACACACATAGACACAGGCACACACAGACACATATACAGCCACACCATGGACCCAGACATGGCCTTTGGCAGCAGTCTAGACCTGGACAACACCAGGGCCCCGGGTGGTAAGCAGCACAGGCCACCCAGACTACTGTGGCTCCAGCACTGACATGGCCCTCGGATATCAACAAGGCCACAGGTTGTGACCCAGACACCAGGCTTCTGTGTGGCCTTTGGTGGCAACATGGGTACTTAATGTTAACACAGACAGAGGCTGCTGTAGAACTACAGACCAAGACATGGCCCCCAGCAGCAGCTCAGGCCTGGAAGACACCATGGCCCCATGTGGCAGCGCAGACCACCAGATGAGTGTGGCTCTGGTGGTGGCCACCTACATGGCCAGGGGTAGGAGCCCAGACACTGGGCATTCTTGTGACCCTTTGATGACAACGTGCGCCTTGGATATCCTCATAGATTCTGGTTGTTGTAGGACCACAGACCCAGATGTGGTCCTTGGCAGCCACCTGAGCCTGGATATCACCATAGCCTCTGGTGGCAAGCGGGTCTCCCACATTGGCCTACTCTGCCTTCATCTCTTCTGTTCTGCCCCTTTCCGTAGAACCATCCTGCTTCTCTTTCCCTCCTATTACTCCACCACATACCTGCTCATCGTTGTGGAACTCACCAGCCTGGGCCTGTGGATGCTTTCCCGCCTGAGTTTATACTTTTAGGATCACAGTTTCTCTATTTTCTTCTTAAAGCATTTCTGATAGCATTACTATTCCCTATTATCAACATTTTTTCCTTGCAGTAAAGCTACCAGTCACTTTTTATTTTCAACAGTTCCTGGAAAAAAATCTTCAAGATAAATGCTCTGTTACATCAGCCAGAATTTGTCAGACACACTGACCTTGTCTTGTAGTTTCCTGAATTTTAGATGATTTCCTCTCTACCTGAAATTCTTATCTAACTGTCAAACTCTTGCTTACTGAAGACCCAACTCATGTTGCCTCCAAGATGAGTTAGGCTTCCTCTCCACACCAAGGAGTTAATTGTATGCATGTACACTCTGTGTTAGAAACACTCACAGGAGGGTAATGTAAGTCCTGATGCAGACAGCAACATCTGGGTGTAACCCATGCCTTCCCTGTTGGTAAGGAAAACCGGGTGGCAGATAGACAGCATTAGGAAGGCTTACTTCCTCTGTCCTAATCAAGGAGTGAGTGGTTATAAGCCACCTACAATCCCTGTCACAACACTGCTCATCTGAGATAAGAATTATAGGTCCAGGCAAAACTAGTGCATGGAAATTTTGTGACGATGAGGATTCTGGGGGAAGGGAGAGTCTGTCATCTTTGGATGTGGCCCCATGGACAGGCTATTCATGTTTCAGTAAATGGTCTGTCACCCACTCAGGTGCTTACTGGTGGCGCTAGATAGACTCAGTGGGTCTGAAACATGGTACCATGAAACATGGTAGAGGGGGCGTAGGGGAAGTTGGAGAGGAGAGGGGGTTGGGTGGAGATACGGTCAAGATGTATAATCATGGAAATCTCAGTAAATTTTTTTTAAAAGCACAACTTTTTTTTTACAGTTGTTTTACAGCTTTTCACAAAAAATACTAATGACAGAAGGGAGCCTAGCCACCATGAGCTTTTCCAACAGATCAAAGGTGGCTTCATACAAGGTGTCCCCAGGTCATCGAGTGACATTCAGTGTGACACACAGAAGCGGACAATGCACCGCTTCATCCCTTATCCCTGACACAGGACCAATAGGGAAACTTCAAATATGCCCCAGGTTGCCGCTAACTCTTAGAAAGTGTGATACTCAAGATGACAAGGTCCTAGGTCAACATGAACAAGGCTCATAGGAACTCAGAGTCTGAGGCAGCATGCATAGGACATGCTCTGTGTTTATATTTTGGTTTCCAGGTTAGTGTTTTTATGGGACTCCTGGGAGTGTGATTGAGTGGGTCTCTGATACTTGGGCTCTTTTCCTTATGTTGGTTTTTCTTGTCTAACTTTGATATGATAGTTTTTGTTTTATCTTATATTGTTATATTTTAAAAATGAATGAATGAATGAAAACCTAACCATTAAGTGCCAAGACTGAACTGTCATCTATATCTTCTAGGAGGGGAAAAAATTGGTTTTCTCCAGTGGAGTGACACCACTCCAGGACAGTCCTCATGTTCAGGAGCAGTTGAGCAATGTGTAATGGAATCTACAGTCTTTTTTCTTTTCTTTTTTGTGCTTTTATTTGGTCACAATTTGTCATTTTTTGTTGTTGTTTTCCTCCCTCCCTCCCTCCCTCCCTCCCTCCCTCCCTCCCTCCCTCCCTCTCTCTCTTTCTGGATGATGTTTTATTTTTGTTCTCTTGCTTTTATTGTTGCATTAGGATTTTGTTTGTTTTTTGAGAAAAGAAACTTAAAGTTGGGTAGGTAGGTAGGGGAATAAGATCTGGAGGGATTGGGGGAAGGGAAGAATATGATAAAAATATATTTAAATTTAAAAATTGTTTTAAGTAATAAAAATATAATAAAGAAAGAATGTGGTACTCATGAAAAGACTATTACCAGTTTAGAGATCTAAAGAAATAGGAAGTCCTGATGCAGTGTATGATGGAAGATGAGATTCTAACCTGGAAAAACATACAAGACTGTAAGAGACATTAGAATAATCGATAAGGACAGTGGATTCGAAGAGACATTATTAGAATAATCGATAAGGACAGTGGATTCGAAGAGACATTATTAGAATAATCGATAAGGACAGTGGATTCGAAGAGACATTATTAGAATAATCGATAAGGACAGTGGATTCGAAGAGACATTATTAGAATAATCGATAAGGACAGTGATTCGAAAACAATGCATCAAGTAAGTTTGAAAGACACATGTTTTTGAAAACATATATTGAATCCTGAAAACTTGAGAGGTAAAAGACCTAATGTTTGCGAATACACAAATGATTCAGGAAAAAAAAGTATATAAGTGTTTGAATATGCATTTATGCTGTCTTGAGTATTTGTGTCATTACATAGTCCTAGTCATATTCGTGTCTAGTCAGTAAGTACTATTAACAGCCTTCCATTAAAGTATATATGGGCTACTGTTGGATTCCAAGGTTGGAGAGACTGGGGGCAAGCCCCGTGAGTGAACAGGCTACTCCATCTGTCTGTCCACACTCCGTGCTGCCATCCTTAAAGTCCAGTTTGGGTCATTTGAATGGGTGTTGAGGCCTTTTAATTACATAGGTATGCTTTCTGTGTGACTTCAAAGGCCCCTTAGCCAGGCCAGGGTCTGTCTTCAAAGACAATGAAGAGAGTGGCCCATTTGCAGGAAATTGCATGGTTTGAGGGTGATTTTTGTTTCCTTTGAACTTGTCAAGTGGAGCTCCCTGCTTGGAAAGTGCTGGCCCTTGTGCTACCTGACTAGACAGTTAAAGACTTTCCATTTATAGTTCTGGAGATTTTGCTTTAACTTCTGCCAGAAGAAACCTGTAACTCAGTTTCCCTCATTATGCTCTTTGATGTAACAGCAGTTTTATTTGGAAGTGTTGGTGGGAGTCGTTTTTAACAATTTTCACGATGTTATAAAGCATTTTCTTTCTAGATGTTGTGTATGTTTTGCTTAGTGGGGAAAAAAACGATGGCGTTTGAAGGAAAAGGTGAGGGCTAGATTCAAGCTCTGTGACCTCAGGAAGGTTCCTTAATCTCTGTTTAACCACCCATGTGCCTAGAGATTCAGAATTGTATAAATGCTGTCTTCAAAAAGTCCCAGAACATGTGGCCCATCTGTCATGTAGAGCATGTTCTCCAGTGATAACTTTCTTCCCTTTGTCCTCTGTTTGTTTTTCTTGATCTGAATTTACAGAATCATTTTAGAGTAGTTAGATTTCATTTTGGGTCCCAGGTGTGGATTACCTTGAGGTTAGCATATCCACCAATTAAAGTGCTCTCATAAATAGTAAATGTAGGCCACTTGTTCGAAAAATTTCGTAACAAAATCTTTTTAAGTCTGGAGATTTAGTAGTGAATCTGTTTTGATGCTTGTCTTCATAGGTGATTATTGCCAGTGATGACCACACGGTTGATGCACAGGAAAACACTATCGTGTAGAAAGTGAAAGTCCTACCTGTTGTAGAATAGTCTTTGCCAAACTTAAGTGTTAGTGTTTTTAATTAAAGGTCAAGATTTTACAATAGAGCTAACAAGGGTGTGTTCATTCTTACTTTAAACACTCAGTGGTAAGACTTGTGGTAGTTTCCACCTCCAGATCACAGGGAGTCCATGGTTGGTTTCTTTTTTTGTGTGTGTGGGTTTTCTGTTTGACATCAAATAGGCCATTTAGTTTGCTTTCCACTTATTTCTTTAAAAGTTAAGATGGTGTGAGAAGGAGTTAAATAAGTACTGTGTTTTCTAGAAAGTAGGTGGCATGCATGGAGTTGTTAAATAGACTCTGTGATACTCCCTTCCTCCCATTTAAATAAATTTAATCTTGGCCTAGGTGGAAGGGAAGCTTTTGCATGTTACATGGGACTATTATTGGCCAGACACATATGAGGCAATTCTTAGGGAGAATGCAAAAAACTGTTTTCACATAGCGTTGGTGTAAGAAGTATTTATATATTTTATGGAACAGAAATTTGGATTTGTGAGCATTTTTTTCTATTTAAATAATGGGATTATCTCCTTTTATAAACATGGAGCCATGTGTAAGTGATGGTTTCACAATCTTCATCAATGTATATATTTAGATCTGCTCTTGTTGGGGTTACCATGAACACAGCATTGTGTCTATATTTTGTCATGTGTCTTTTAAGTGTGTTGTTAAAGCGTAAGCCAAGTTTAAGCATGAGTAATTTGCACTACACAGCAGTTTCTAACCATGGCTTAGAGGGTCACACGCATTCTGACTTTACGATTTTCTTTTGGCATTAGAACCGTTTCATGGAATAAATTATTTTTTCCTGTGGATACCAGCAGGTGGCTTATTTTATAGAGCATTTGATAGGTTTCTTCCTTTGGTTTGAAAGGACCATTTTCCCAGACTTTTTCTTTAAAAAAAATGAGTACTACCAACAGCCTATATGTTTCTTTAATTAAACAATAATTAATGCTGTGGGTATTCATAGCTGAAGGGCATATGATGTTGGTGGCCTGTATTTTTTCTTTGCGAGTGTGAGTGTGCGCGCACGTGTGAGCGTGCGCATGTGCACTTTAATAGTTTAGTTTGGGGTAAGTGTGTTCTCATCCTTCATGGCACATTTTTCATTATGTATTAGAATTAACGTCCAGTGTAGGGATATGCAATAAACTTTTGTGTCAGGTGGCAAAGAATAAAACTTAAGTCTTGGACTCCTAAATTGAGTGTTAGTTACAGAAACTACTTAAACATTTGTGGGTACTGTAAATGTTGAACTGAGTGGTTTTATTGTGCTCTACGGATGGCTGTTGTTTTCTGATGTCTTGTCTTCTAACTTGAAGTTTGATACTAACTTCTTGAAAAAATATTTCTGAAATATTTCTTTGTTCTTGACTCTTTTATTGGCTTGTACTCATTGTGTGTAGTGTTGGGTTTCACACAAATATTTCCTTTCAATATATTATATATTCCTGGCATAGTCACCTCCTTCCATTCCATTCCCTCCCTCCTCTATTCCATTTCTATTGCTATGATAAATTATCCAGACAGAAGGCAGCTTAGGAGAGAAAAGAGAGGAGGGTTTGTTTCAGTTTGCAATTCTAGTGTGTAGTCCATTATCATGGGGAAGTTAAGGCAGGAACTTCAAATAGCTGGTCGCACCAGATCCACAGCCAAGAGCGGAGAATAATGAATCCATATATGCCTGCTTGCTTGCCTGCTTCCTTTGCTAGACTGAATTTTTGCATTCCTTGAGAGCCCACATCCCCCTGTCTAGGGAGTGGCGCCGCCCACAGGGAGCTGGGTCTTGGTTCATCAATTAACTTGAATAAGGCAATCTTAAATGGTCTTGGCCACAGTGCCACCCAGTGTGGGCAGTGCCACACTGAAGGTTGTCTTCTCAGGTGATTCTAGATTGTGTCCAGTCGACAATTAAAACCAACCATCATGAATGTGTATGAGTATGCGCACAAAGGCTCGAGGTATTCTGTAGAAGAATTCCAGGACCCAAAAATGAGAGAAAATATGCAACATTTCTCTCTCTCCTCTCTCTCTCTCTCTCTCTCTCTCTCTCTCTCTCTCTCTCTCTCTCTCTCTCTCTTTTGCATCTGGTTTATTTTGCTTGATATGGTCTCTGTCTGCATACACTTTACGATAAACGGCACAATTCTGTTTTTTTCTTTATTTCGTATTCATATCATGTTTACTCAGTCTGGTTTACAGATCTTGGATTCGTAAATCCTGTTTGCTTCAGCTGAGTGAGAGCATATTAACTGTGGTCCTCATTCAGGGGAAGCTTCAATACGACTGAACAGTGCTGAGCTGCTCAGATCGTAAATGTGCCACACCAAAGCACTCAGTTTATCCTCCCTGAAGTGTGCTTTCTTGAAGACCAGGATCTTATTGGTGCAGATAAAGCCCTTAAAGTGCTTTGCGCTGTGAACATGTGTTTTTGGATGTTCCTGTGCATTTCTGGGGCTCCAGGCACAGTGTAGGCTGCTCTCCTTTGCTTCAGTTTTTTATTTTATTTTATTTTATGAAATACCTTGAAAAGGATGACACTTTTTGTGAAGGTGGAATGGGTTAAACCAAACTGACTTTTGCTCTGACAACTGTTGGCGTAGTCTTTCCATGTCTTCTTCCAGTCTTGGAACTCATCCTGAACGTTAATGACGTCTGTTAGTTGTTAAGCTTGGAAGAGAATGTGTGTATCACATGTCGGGCAGGTCTGTCCTACCCTTTAAACAGAGCCATGTAAGACAGCATCTTCAATCTGCCCCGTTGCCTTTCCTAGACCTGCAGTTACTGGGTGTTCTGAGCTTCTCAGGGACATCTTACCTGACTTGTATTGATGTATTGGTGATGCATGCTTCCTGAAGACCTTCTGTTTCCATGAACTGTATAAAAAACTCTTAATGCTGGGTGAAGGTTCTATGACGATAATTCAGGTAGTCATTAACCTGATTACAGGGAAAGACCAGTTCAGGCAGCCTCTCCACTAACATTTAGGGTCTTAGCTGGGGTCCTCCTTGGGGATTCCTGGGAATTCCCCTAGTGCCAGGTTTCTCACTAGCCTTATAATGACGCCTTCAATCAAGATATCTCTTGTCTTGCTCTCCCTCTCTGTCCTTGCCTCATCTCGACCATCCCTGAAGGGAGAGAGGAACGATAACATGAGCAAAGGGGTCAAGACCAGTTTGGGGGGAAACCCTCAGAAACAGCTGACCTTAGCTTGTGGGAGCTCATTGACCCTGGACTGACTGCTGGGGAACCTGCATAGCATCAAACTAGGCTCTCTGAATGTGGGTGACAGTTGTGTGACTTGAGTAGTCTGTGAGGTCACTGGCAGTGGGACCACAATTTATCCCCAGTGCTTAAACTGGCCTTTTGGAGCCCATTCTCTTTGGAGGGATACGTTGCTCAGCCTAGATATAGGGGGAGGGCCTGGGTCCTGCCTCAAAGAAATATGCTAGACTTCCTTGACTCCCATTGGGAAGCCTTACCCTCTCTGAGTGGGGAGTTAGGTGGAGCAGGAGAAGGAGAGGGGGTGGGGACTGGGATTGGAATGTAAAATGAGAAAAGATTGTTTTAAAATAAATATATCCTCAAAAAATATCTTGTGCGATGAACCATCCTGTGGATGCAGTGAATCATGGCTGTGAATGTTTTCCTGCAGGTCCAATTTATGAAGCTTATGGCTGGTATTGGAAAGTGATTATAGGGCCTTCATGTGTTTAAATAGATTTGTAGCTCTTAAATCCCTTCATAATTTAAAGTCTACCTTCTTCTAGTGTTGAATTTTTCTACAGTGACACATATTTTGTTAGAAGCATAATGATATAATTTAAGACCTTTAATTATGCTATAATGAAGAATACTGATTTCAAAGGAGGGTGTGGTAACACATGCGTATGACTTAGGACTTAGGTTGGTAGAGTCAGGTACCCAGCCCAGGCTACAAAGTGAGACGATCTCAAAGCTAAAATCAAAACAAAGAAACAAATGCATAGAAAAACCAAACATTCATTTCTATAAAAGAGGTCCATGTTTGGGGGGAGTTACACATTTTAGAAATACTATTTTCTGAGCGAATACTTCTAGTGAGAAACACAGACCCCCAAGCTTTAACTAATAACTGACATAGCTTAGGTGGACAAAATAAATTTGTCAAACAATAGCATTTCTAGCTAGCCAGTGGACACTGAGTTCTCGAAGCTAGTAGTTATGTGTGAAGTCACAGGTTTATAAACGTTATTTTATTTAATTCTTCATGTTGCTTTTCTTTTGTTTATTGATTGTATTGAAAATGGATTTTTTCATACAATTTATTCTGACTATAGTTTTCCCTTCCCTCAACTTCTCCCAGATCTCCTCCACCCTCGTACCTGCCACCTGTGTCTTTCTTTCTCATTAGAAAACAGGCAGGTCTCTAAAAGTTACTAAATGAAATAAGACAAGCTAGAACAGGTCAAAACAAGCAAGCAAGCAAACAAAAAGGAACCCATGAAAAGCACAAGAAAATACATACAGATGAATAGACACATTTGCACACGTAGGAATCCCATGAAAACCAGAAACCATACGTTATACATTATAAACAAAATACTTGTAAGGCTAAAAATAAATACATAAAGTTTTAAAAACTTATATAAAGTGTTGTGACAAAAACCAAACAAAATTAAACAAACAATAATAACCCTCCCGAAACACCACTGAGTACATTTTGTGTTGACCATGTATGGCTGGGCATTGGGCCTGTCCTTCAGCGTGGTTTATAAACCCAGTGAGACTCTGTTGACGAACACTAGCTTTATCAGTTGGAGGAAGTGGATTTTGTTCATTTCCCCTCTCAGCACTGGGACCCCCATCTGGTGTAGGCCTTATTTTAAAAAGAACTTATTGTTGAAGAACTTGTGTTGAGAAATAAACAGAAATGCTGAGAAAATCCTGTTTACCTCTAGAACGGTGGTACACAATCTGTGGGTTGTGACCCCCTGGTTGAATGACCCTTCCACAGGGATCACACATCAGGTATTCTTCATGCCAAATATTTATTTACATTATGATTCATGACAGTGGCCAAATTACAGTTATGAAGTAGCAACAAAGTAATTTTGTGGTTGGGAGTCACTACAACCCGAGGAACTCTAGTAACGGGTCGAAGCATTAGGAAGATTGAGAACCACTGCTCTAGAAGTTTAAAGATATTGGAAGCTTTTGCACAAGATTTTTTCCTTGATTATTCAACTTTTTAATATTAAATTTGTTTGTCTTATAAAACTACAATGCATGACATTTAACAGTGTATATCTAAATTTTAGTGCAGTTTAAAGTTCAACTATTTTAAACAAAGACTTCTGTGACTTGGATGTAAACATCCAGTATTAAAAACTTGTTTTCATATTAATAATTGCATTCCATGTTTTATGGTGATACTTTTTTTGTAAGTACTTAGTTTCATGTAAAATAACAAAGCATCCTGATAGGAGTGATGAATTTGAATCAAATCTTTTTTTTCCGGTTTTTTGAGACAGGGTTTCTCTGTGGCATTGGAAGCTCTCCTGGAATTCGCCCTTGTAGACCAGGTTGGTCTTGAACTCACAGAGATCTGCCTGCCTCTGTCTCCCGAGTGCTGGGATTAAAGGTGTGCGCCACCAATGCCTGGCTGGAATCAAACCTTACATGGCTCATATTGTCTTGGCTGCTTCACTGAGGGGCTATGTGCTACCATACACAGTTGCCAGGTTTTCACAGCTGTGTTGTCCAGCACATGTGGCAAGTTAACTTGTATTGGATTTCATGCAAATCATGGTGCCACAGATTTATTTCCTCTTAATATGCACCTTGGAGTTGTGGCTGGGTATGCACATTAATAATTTTATGGTTAGCTTCATTAATAAAGTCATACTGACTGTTTACTTTAAAAATTTTTGTGTAACTGGCCAGGCAGTGGTGGCACACGCCTTTAGTCCCATCAGAGGCAGGTGGATCTCTGTGAGTTCAAGGCCAGCCTGGTCTACAGCGTGAGTTCCAGGACAGCTAGGGCTGTTACACAGAGAAACTATGTCTCAAATTAAAAAAACATATCATGTAACTGATAATATTATTCAGTCAGCAAATAAGGAGTCAGGGTAAAGTGCCAACAGCCTGATGTTGAATTTCTTCATTTTCAGAAATAAACATCCTGTCCCTTTGTCAAGAATGGATGCCTTTACCTAGAAGGAATTTAGAGCTCATCTTGTTTGGCAGGAGCAAACTCCAGAAACAGGGGGAACACTTTTAAAAAGTGTCAGGAATGCATTGGAAACAGATGGCTGCTCAACACCTACCTATGAAATGAAAATATGGATAACTGGATATATTTAACACATGATCAAGGTTAATAAAAAAGAAAGGCCAGGCTGAGTTTGCAATTTCACAGGAACACAATTGGATCGAGAGAATTGAGAACAAGTTCTAACTATGCTGCCTTTTCTCGTGGTACAAGTTCTAGGGATGTGGTGTTGCTGCTTGGTCCAAATGTACCAAGGAGATGTGTTTGGCCTCTTGCAGTATCCCCATCGTCTTTTTCAGTGTTCTCTATGTTTCATGCGATGTTTTATCTTTCCAGGCTGGGTGGGTCTAGATTTGGAAACATGTTTTGCTTGGAAGTACGAAGCTCTGCATCTCAGCAGGCCTGGAGGTTGGGGAAGTTGGAGCTTACAGAAAAACAACAAATAAACCTGGTCATCGGAGCTGGGAGTTAAGAAATGTTTACCCACCTGCACACTCGAGTTAAATCTCACAGCAGTAGGCAGGGCCGTTTGACTTATGACCTTGATAAAACCGTCATGTCTAAGTTACCTCTTTTGCCCGAATTGGATACGAGGTTAGGGTAGTTAACATATAGAATAGATGGAGAAGTTCTGGTTGGATTGCTCCTGAGGTGTTGTTGATCTACAGCGCAGAAAAGACTACGGAGCTAACTGGCGTCAACGAAGGGCAATTTAACTGAAATTCTGTTTGAGGATTGGGGAGAGAAGCTTCAACTTGCCGAACTCACTTCTGCCCTTGACCTTTGGTACTGAGAAGTGTTGGAAACCCGAGACTTGAGGACCTGCTAACAGAGCACTTAGCTTTGGGTGTGGCACATCACTCCTGCTTTAAGAGAATTCCTTCTGGGCCAGGTTATAAAGATAATGAAGATAGAGATGATGGTAAGGCTTCCCCGATTCATTTTTATCTTTTCAGTCTGTCAAGGTTCAAGTAACCTAAGCAATGTGTTGCCACGGTTTTAAAAACACCTTTTAAGAAATAAATGCAGGGCAAAATCTGTTGGCTCTGAAATCCTTGTGGTCATGATGAAAGTTAGTCTTCCGATATATAAATACAAAACAAAAAACCAGCCTTTAATTTGTGTTGATTCCCTTGGTTCTGTAATTCCCTTCCCTCTGTACTTCTTGCTGTGGAGTATGATTTGTGATGATAAAGTGCTCTTAGTTTGACCTTTGAACTCAAAGCAAGTATAGCTTCAGTTGAGTTGTGATCACCGTGGGATAGACAACCTCCTTAAGCCTCCTTCCATGAGTACAAACCTTTCAAATTCTCCTCTCGCTTCAAAGCTAGCTTTGAGATTTGCTTAGCCTTTTCCTAATGTGTGATTAACTCCAACAGCAGCAGAGAGGCAGCACACTCCCTCCCACTGGTTGCAGAGGAGCTTGTGCTGGGCTCTGGATGCAGCATCTACCGCAACTCCCACTCGCTCCTGCTTCTGTCACCTAGCTGTACACACGAGAGTTCCCAAAATGCCCATCTACCGAGGCTGTGCTTCAGGTGGATATGGTCCTTGGGCAAGTCTGAAAATCAGACAGCGGACTTTTTCCCAGCCAGCTTTTGGACTGCACTGCAGCTTCTACATTCCATTTCTGTTTCTGCTTCCCAGATATTGGGACTCTTACTAGCCCTTAGTTTTCCCTTTATTACACAGAAATGTTCATCTGGATCTAAGTTTGCCAAAACTCATACTTGCTCAGGACACCAAGAACAGTATGAGAATAAATCCTTTTCCAAAGGTAACTGGGAATTTAGAAAGTTATATGGAGCTGCTTTATTAAAAGGAATCCTAATCTTTAGCAGAAATACGATATAAAGTTTATATACATGGTAAAATTCACTTAACAATACAATACAGAGTGAAGGAAGAAAACATCAGCCCAGAGTTGGGCTCCGTAAATGTGCAAAAAGAAAAATAAGAAAGGCCTAAGTAGAGATCAGTAGAACTAATAAGAATGAATTGTAGAATCAAGTATTTGGGAGAGGCTGTAAGATTATCGTCAGAGAATGAAGGCAACCTTAGCAACCCAAGCTATGGGAGTTGGAAAAGGCAAACGGAGCCTTTAGATTGGATGCATTCACATTGCTGTTGCTTCAGGAGAATTCCTCATGTGGAGGCTTATAAAGATAGGTAAGATCTGGACTGAGAAGAAGTATTCCCTAATTCTCCTCAAAGTTTGAATCCATCAAAGTTCAGTAATTACAAAGGAGGCTTTATGTAGAAGGATGAAAATGATTGTGACTTTCAGAAAGAGTATTCTTGAAGATAACTGAGCAAAGTTTGGGGTACATGGAGGTAGCAGGTATAACTGCTTCCAGGAAATAGGGTTACAGACACTAATCTAGATCATTGCCTTGGAAAAAGTTTGTACAGCTTTTCACCTAAAGGGAAACATTATCCCTCATCATATGTAATATGATCATATGTATGAAAAACTATGAATCACATATTGTATGTATTTGTATGAACATAGAGGACCATCTGGAAAAGCATTCACCCAATTTTATTACTTATAGCTAAAAAGACTTTTTTTTCCATCTGAATTGTTCTCTCCACCCAATCTGTGATTGGTTCATATAGCTCCAGAGTTACAGAATGAAGGCAGTAAATTGAAAATTATTTGGAATACATAGCTTTGTAAGTCAATGGAATGTCCATGGGACAGATCTCTGGGAGGACAGGTGATAGGCAATCTTGTGGAACTAAGACTTGTATAGGTCTGCCACAGTTATTAATGTGTTGGAAGGTGAGTCGTTCAACATAAAGGAATGGGCTGGGTTACAGTAGGGTACAGCACTCTGTGTTGTGTGTCTGCTCACATGAGTATGTGCTCCATAGTACTGCATTAAGATTACATGTTCAGCACAAAGGAACATACTAAAAGGTGGAAGATGTAATGCCAGATTACATAGTTTCCAAATTTTATAGCATGTGCACAGAGAACCTTTTGTATTTTTAAAACTATTACAAAATCCTGTTTTCATTATCATTTTTAAAATTTTTTAATTTTAATTTTAAATAGCTTGTTTTACATGTTAATCCCAGTTCCCTCTCCCTCCCCTCCTCCCGCACTCCCCCAATCCACCCCCAGCCTCCCATCCTATTGCCAATTCCTTCCACATAGGGGATATCTAGAGTCTGTCATTTCACTCAGGGTAGGGTCCAGGCACTCCCCTAAGAGTCCAGGCTGAGAGAGCATCCCTCTTTGTGCTATGGACACATGATGTCTGTATTCCAGGGTTAAACACTGATCCACTGCTCAGGGCCCCATAGGTTGCCCAGGTCTCTTCACTGACTCTCACACTCTGGGGGTCTGGATCAGTCCCATGCTGGCCTCCCCACTGTCGGTCTGGGGTCCAAGAGCTCTCCCCTGTTCAGATCAGCTGTCTCTGCTGGTTTTGCCAGCCCATTCTTTGCCCATTTGCTCACCGCTCCTCTCTCTCTGTCACTGGGTTCCTTGGGTTCAGTTCAGTGTTTAACTGTGGGTGTTTGCCTCTGCTCCCATCAGTCACTGGATGAAGGTTCCCGGATGGTTATAGACATCAAGTTCATTATCAGGAATGGGCATTCGAGGTGGTCTCTCCACTATTGCTTAGCTTACCAATTGGTGTCATTACTTTAGATCACTAGAGGTCACACTGGTGCCTGATCTGTCTTCTAACCTATGATTCCCTCTTCCCCATATTCTACCCCCCCACTCAACCTTCCTGTTCCCCCATGACCTATTCTCTCTTCCTCTTCTCCCCCTCTCTTCTTCCTAGCTCCCACTCCCCCCCACCCCTTGCCGTGTTCCCCATCTGTTCAGAGGATCTTGCCTCATTCCTCTTCTCTTGGGTACCATGCATATCTTTTAGGTTCTTTCCTGTTTCCCAGACTCTCTATCAGTGTCATTATCGTTTTTATTTAATATGTTCCTTGACAGTTTCCTACCTGTATATGATTCTTTCTGATTTTTCTTACCACTCCCTCCACTGTTTCTTCTCCCTTCTACCTGCCTTTTCTACAACTCTCCGTATTTTATTGTTGAGTTGAATCTATAGTGTGAACATCCCACAGTATATCCATTTCATCCATGGACATCTGGGTTCTTGCATTTATTTTGTCGACTTATTGGTTTAGCAATTCTATGCCTTATCCTATTTTTGGTCACTACCTTAAAGTTAGAGTAAGTGCATTTCAACTTATAATTGAATTTATCAGTATCACTACTTGATACTGAAGAAACTTACAAAGTTTAATTTGGGATTCTCTGCAAGTCTTACATTGATGCTAAATTTAAATGTTTGCTTTTACTCTCTAAGATGAGAGTATTTTTCTTAAACTCTTAAAACTTTAAAAGCTTCATTCTCCCCCAGAGTGAGGATATTTGTTAATATTTCTATGCGAGTAAAGCAGAGACTTCACCTATCTAACTCTTTCCCACCCTTTCTATACTCTTAACTCCTTTGTTGTCCGCCTACCCAAGTTCATGGTCTCTTCTTTATTATTGTTAATGTATATTCACATGCATATATGTACCCATGTATTATAAACATATATAAATATAAAGTACAGCATTCAGTTTTGTTCATAGGTGTATGTGTCTAGGGTTGACCTCTTAGAATTGGACAACCTATGTGGGATTGATTTCCCCTGGAGGCAGTTGAATCTTACTCTCTCAGCAGCCACTGGCTGCCTACACATGTCTTATCTAGGGGTGGAGCCATGCGGAATTTCCTGCCTGCACTGGTGAGTCACCTGGTGTCACCGTGCTGGTTTTATTCAGGCAACCGTATTGTTGAAAGTTCAATGACAAATTTTCTCTGTCACACCTAGGAGACATGATCTATCCACAGGCATCCTTGGCCTCTGGCTCGTAGAATATATCTTTCATCTCTTTCATGATTTCCCCTGAGCTTGAAATGTAGGGCTTGCATTGTAGACTCATCAGTTTTAGGTTCTCACTCTGCAGTTACTTTGTCCCCACGTTTTGACCAGTTGTAGTTCTCTTTCATAGTCTTCTACTGTTTCAAAAATAAGTTCCTTTGATAAGGGGTGAGAGCTATCGGTGTCTCTAGATATAACTATGAGTACTTAGAAAATCGTTAGGCGTTACACTGGTTTAGAAAGCTGACAGTAGCAGCTTCACCTCTTGTATCTATAACCCAAGGCTTCTTTCTTTCACGATGATATATAGACCAAAGGTCTAGCCGTATTCATATTTAAATATTTTCCTTTCTCTTCTCTGTTACAGCTAGTTATGTGTCAAATCCCACTTGCAAGGGTTGTTTGTCTTGTTCAAAGGACAATGGCTGCAGCCGATGCCAGCAGAAACTGTTCTTCTTCCTTCGAAGAGAAGGCATGCGCCAGTATGGAGAGTGTCTGCATTCCTGCCCATCGGGGTACTACGGACATCGAGCTCCAGATATGAACAGATGTGCAAGTGAGTGTTCGACTTCGTCATTCCCGTTTTACTGGATATGCAACTTAAGGACAGTGCTACGACTTTTAGGGAAAAATATATTTCTAACAAGTCTATAGATATGAACTACAGCTTCCAGTAATGAATGGAGTGGGATACATTGTAGTTTATGTAGGTGGATATCATACAGTCACATGTGTTCTTTCAGTTATTTTGCATTACGTTGGTATAAAAAATACTTGTTATATAGAACTTTGTAAGGAGAAATTACTGCCTGCAAACAAAACAACTACCCCCCATCACAGAAATTTTTAATATGCCTAGGAATAATCTTTGATTTAACCTTACTTTTATAATTCTTTTTTCTTTTATATTTATGATTCTTGATTTTGTTTGATATGCAACTGTGTGTGTGTGTGTGTGTATTCACTTATTTAAGGCAACGTGACTGATAAAGATGCAATTAAGGTGTTTAGTTTTTTTATTTTTTAAAAGCATTCTAGTCAAGTAACTGGGTGAATAGTTTGTACCAGTTGCCAAGATTGAAATATTTAGACTTATATGAAGGTTATATATACACCATTGTTTCATGAAATTGTTTGGACTGTTAGAGGCACATAACTCACAACAATTACCAATAGTTTGATCAAATTTCTGAGTATATCTTAAATCTTTAAGGTGTGTGATTTGATGATCCATTAGACAGTGGGCCCATGTGGTAACAGATTAACTCTGGTGACATTTGAGTGTCTGATTCTCCTGTGTCTTTGTTTGTGTTCACTTTCCAATGTGTGACGTGGTAAATATGGACGTGGATAGCTTGAAGCATGTATTCTATGTTCTAGAGCTATCACGGTATAAATTGTGTGTGGGCAGCAATCTGGTTAGACAATGTCCTACCCAACCTGGGATATTAGTGAGCGAGAAGCAATGCTATTAGTATCGATTTGAGGATACACACCATAATTTAGGACGTTCTTTGATAAACTGGTGTAATCAGTTACCTTTGTAAGAGTTCCTGCTGTGTTAATCAGTTTCCCTCAACTCCAGACGAGGGTTATCATGCACCAGTTGACCATGCTGACCCTTTTTCTAGGAAATGGAGAGTAGCGATTATAAATCAGGCTTTGAAAAGAGAATTTACATGTGAGAATTGCAGCTCTGGTGCAATCAGTGCTGGAGACTACCGACCTCGAGGAAATCATTATTTTAATGGTACAAGCGGGAAGCATTTTTTAGCAAAACTCTGTGAAACAAAGCAAAAGTAGAAAACTATTTACTTTGTTGTACGTGACGTCAGATGATTATGGTTCTTCCATGCCATTGTCTTGCTTTCAGTCTCTGCCCATCTTGCCAATTTTTTGTATAGCATCTAGAGCATGAGAATGACGTAAATTACAAAACTGCTTAGAGGCAGAGTTTGAGATGGTAGCCACTTTTTCGCAGAGATTGTTGCTTGACCATAGATGATTAAACTCTAAGTGGCAGGAGATTGGGAAATCCTGTAGGTGACATTGGCCTTTACACGAGGCTGTTTTGTGAACAGTAATGATGCAAGTTAAAGTGGTTACCACCCACATGGACAGTCTGCTCTCTATGTTGGCCGAAGTTGGCTTCTTGGGACATACAGTATGAAGTTTGTGAAATTCATACATGATCGTGAAGATTGCTTGAGTAGCTCACTGAAGTATCCTGTGAGCATGCTAACAGGTAATATAAGCTTCTCTGTGTCTGACATTATGCTACATGATGCCCCTGTCATATTTTCTCTTTCTCATTGACTAATGAGTTTATTTATACAAAATAATCTGGGTTTATGTTGTTCCATATTTCTTATTTAGAAAACTTCTAAATGAATTTTAATAAAGTGCTACTGAAAAACAAGAAGTAAAACATTTATTTCCCAAACTTCCCAAAAGTTAGCATTTTGGCTTCTGTCTGTGAGAGTGTTTCTCTGCATAATTTTGTCTTCCTCTCCTTACAAATATGTCATATTTGCGACTTATTTTAACTTAATAAGTTATGGATTTTTTAATGCTATTCAACATAGCTGTATATATTTTTCTGGGTCTGATATACAACATTTAGCTAACTATCTGTTAGGAACTCACTTTCAACCTTTACCAATTACAAGTACGTTGAGGGATATTCATTTAAAAATACTTCTTTTTCCCATTTCCATACATACGTTTACATATTTGTCTGATTAGTCTTAGTAACATGTACTTTTAACTATTGCACACATTTTGAAATCTTTAGGTCTGTATTACCCAGGTCCTATAGAATTTTTTTTTTGGTTTTTCGAGACAGGGTTTCTCTGTAGCTTTGGAGGCTGTCCTGGACCTCACTTTGTAGACCAGGCTGGCCTCGAACTCACCGAGATCCGCCTGCCTCTGCCTCCCGAGTGCTGGGATTAAAGGCGTGTGCCACCAACGCCCGTCCTAGAAATTTATATAATGTATATACAAGGTGTCAGCTCATAGCTCAACTAACAACAGATATTTTCTGTGTACCTTCCTTGGTACTAATGAAAAAAATGTATACAGTGATATTTTTGTTTTATTTCAAATGAAGCTACACATTTATGATTAGTATGGCATTTAGTGTATTTATCAGAAAATGCAAACTCCTTTTTTTCTCCTATTTTGAACATATTTTAAAAATCAAATTAAATATTATATTCAAATCAAACTTGACAAATAATAAACATAGATTTTTGTCTATATGTTTAAATACTATCTTTAATTAAAAAATGATTACATCATTATCCCTCTACAACTCCTCCCGTGGTCCACCCCTTCAACCCCTCCCATGTTCATTCTTTGTGTCCCTCCCAAATTGATGATCTTTTTATTTGATTATTATTGAGTTATTGTGATTGGAGCTAGGGAGATGGATCAACGCTAAGCACTTATCATGTGTGACAGATAAACATAGATTTACCACAAAGAGTAGTGGCTCCTGTAACCATGGAATTCAAAAGGAATGTTACCAGGCTCAGTCACAGGTTTTTGTTTTTACTTAAAAATTAAAAATTTAGCTTTGTTTATAAAGAAATTATTTTCATACATCTAGTCTTTCTTTTTTTTCTCTTCCTTTTTTTAAAATTTAAGTTAGAAACAAGCTTGTTTCACATGTCAATCCCAGCTCCCTCTCCCTCCCCTCCTCCCCCTGCTCTCCCCACCAGGCCCCCTAATCCCTCACCCAATCTCCACCCAGGGAGGGTGAGGCCCTCCATGGTGGATCTCCAGTGTCTGTTGTTTCATCCAGGGCAGGGCCTAGCCTGTCCCACAAGAGTCCAGGCTGAGAGAGCTTCCCTCACTGTGGGATGGGCACTCAAAGTCTGTCTGTATGCCAGGGATAAATACTACCCAAGGGCCCATAGATTACCTAGGCCTCCTCACTGATACCCACATTCAGGGGGTCTGGGTCAGTCCCATGCTGTCTACCCAGCCATCAATCTGGGGTCCAAAAGCTCCCCCTTGTTGAAGTCAACTGTTTCAGTGGGTTAAACCAGCCCAGTCTTAACTCCTTTGCTCATCATCAGTCACAGTTCTTAACTCAGTTTTCTCTCTTTACTCATCCTGATTTGTAACCAATACACAGCTGTATTGAGGTTAAAGTCTTCTGGTTTAGTCAAACCCACAAGATAATCAAGTTGATTGTATGTCATATAACCAGTGTTTATTGTTTAGCTGCTGTCCTGTGCCAACAACTCTGATGTATACATTTTTCTCAATCGTTTAGTAAATAGTGAAAAGCAGGTTGTATATTTCTAGTGGCTGGATGAAGTTTCCTACTGGTTAGCGTACCCTTTGCAAAATTTGGAAGAGAGGCATAGCAATGAAGGGACTAGTATATATGAAGCTTATAGGTGTTTTCTGTATTTTTAGAGTTTAACATTATGAATAGGGAAGAAAATGAGAGTATTGGGAACCTATCATCCCTCCATAGATAAAACGTAAGTGCTTAGGTACAGTTTTCTTGTATAATGAGAAGGTATTCTGGGTAGATTGATTGAGACTACATTGTGACAGGATTGCTTTAGATGGGGTTTCCCTGTAGCCCAGGCTAGCCTGGAGCTCACAGTATAACCTGGGTTCACTTTTGACATTGTGGTAGGTCCTGCTACCTTTGCTTATAGCTGCTACCAATGCAGATGTTACAGGTGGGAGCCACCTCACCTGACATAACAAACTGATGCAATTTGAGCAGCTCCTGGAAATCAGTCCCAGTAGTTAGTGGAGGCTTTTAGTAAGAAGGTGACCAAATTGAATTTTAGAAGCATGTTCGTTTTGACAGCATGAAGATGAGTTCACAGAGGTCCAGCAGTGAAGGCAGCAAGATCGCTGATAGAGGTGGGGAGAGAGGAAGGGTAGCCGGCTCCTCAGATTTCACCTGGTCCATATGTTTGGAATTTCAGCCTTCTTACCTGGACATTCATTTTCCATCTTCGTCCTTGCCGTAGCAATGTCTATTGCTGTGCTGTGATGAAGACAATTTATAGAAAAAAGAGTTTATTTGGAGGCTTGCTTAAAACAGTTTCAGAGGGTGAGTGCCCATGAGCATCGAGAGGCAGGCGTTGTGTTTTGCTATTGAAAAGCCAAAAGCCCACTCAAAGATGCCCAGTATGAAGCAGAGCCAACAATGGGCTCTAGGATTGTGTCTGATCCTACTGCCCGTGTTTGCTTAACCACATGTGCGATTTGGAGAAGGCAGTGACAAAGGAGTTACACCACTGATCAAGCTTTAGTGGTGAGTGGGACAGCTAATTCTTCATTTCCCCCTCACTCTTAATTAGTTCTTTGAGAATTTTGGGCAGTCTATTTTGGTCACGCTCAAACCAAACCACACTCCTCCAAGATCCACCCCCTTCCCTACCCACCCAACCTTATGTACTTCTCCTTTTATTCCCCCCTTTTAAACCCACTTACGTGTTCTTTGATGTGTGGCCTTCCGCTGGAGTATGGTCAATACACCAGAGGCCACACTCTTAAAGAACATACATTATCCCTCTCCCGATGGCTATCAAGTGACCTAGGTAGGAGGGGGACGTCACATCTGTCTCCCTTCTTCATATGTGGTATATGGACATATTTGCGTGAGTGTGTATACATGTGTAGGCATGTGAGTGTGTGTATGATTGATGGTGGATGTTCTTCTCAATTGCTATCTACTGTGTATTGTTTTTGGGGGCAGGATCTCTCCCAAATCTAGAACTAGCCAATTGTCTGGACTGGCTGGCCAGTGAGACCCAGGGATCTTCCTGTTTCCAGCACCAGGTGCGGGGATGATAGGTTTGCACCACAGAGTCTGCCTTTTAGGTGGGTGGTAGGACTCTAAACTGAAGTCTTTGTCCTAATAAATTAAATTAAAAATAGTTGCTATTTACTTTTACAAAAATTGTTTTCTTATAATACATTCTAATCATAATTTTCCTCTCTACCAACATGCAGTGTTAAATAAGTTACATAGACTGGTGATACTATAAGAGCATCATGGGAGACATAATTTATCAAGTGACAGCCCCCCTTTAATATGCTTTTTTTCTACTTTCACTGAGCTAGTACAGACAATGATAATCATTTTCTTTTTCTTTTCGTGATCACTTAGTAGGAAATAGTTTACAATACACCCCAAGTATTCATTTTATAGATAGAGTTACTATAAACATTAGTTATTATTTTTGCATTATGCCAGAGCTAACAAGTAATAGCAACCTATTTCAAATAGTCTTAAGGATGGTGTTTTGTGAAAATATAATACTTCCACTGATAAATCATCCCCCCCGTGTATGTGTGTGTGTGTTGTTCTCTCTCTCTCTCTCTCTCTCTCTCTCTCTCTCTCTCTCTCTCTGTGTGTGTGTGTGTCTCTCTCTCTCTCTGTGTGTTTCATGTTCACAGACATGCATAGCCTGTTCAAGAAGGGAAAAGTGCATTTAAACTAATTAAAAGGTGGAGGTAGATAGAAGATAGAAGATAGATTATAGACAGATGATAAATGTATTGATAAATCAGTCTAGAAGAGCTTGACTCACGTTCTCCCTATCTTACTCTGTCTCTCCTTGTTCTTTTCCAATTCATCCTTCTGATTGTTTTTCTCTCCTTCTCCTGCCAATATGTATGGATACTGTGATTTATAAAGAAAGCGTGGCTCTCAAAGTATCCCAATAGTCAGCATCAGGATACCCATCTTGTTTGAGAACCCAGACTCACATTTTTCATGGTGTTGTTCCTTAAAACAATGAACAATGAAGTATACACAAAATTAGTGTACACAATTATAAATCAAAGTACTGTTTCATAAATAAACAGCCAGTATCTCTCAAATTCCTTTAAGTATTCCATGGCAGTCTCATTTCCTATTGACAGAAATCAGTTTGTGGTAAATTACATTCTTTAAAAGAACACTGCACTAGAAAGAATCCTGGGTTCTCAAGTATGTCCTGCCAGTAACTAGCTTTGCAAGCTAGAACAGTTTACATAACACATTCTGGAACAAGAGCTGGCTCATACTCTCATGAGCCTGTCTATAAAACCATCACAGTGAAAGAATGAAATCTTCTGGTAGTTCCTCTTAAAGATATTCTTCTCATTGTGACTTTATTGTTCCCTTAAGTCTAGTTGCTTCAGTGTTCAATTTCTCTTTGTAATTCTGATACCTACATGGTTAATAGTTAAGGAACGTGCATGAATAAGAAGTGGGACATGAGGTCTCTACTATAGTATACAATAAACTGATGTCTAAGTTGGAACTATTATATAATCTAAAGAGGACTATTTGTAACAAAAGCACGTGCTTGCGTTAAGATACACAGAGAGGATCCTGCTTCAGTGTGTATTCTAAAATGGTAGAAATTGAATATCAAATCTGCTTGTCCTTGAGCAGATTACATCTGTCATTGTCTGTTGTGTCAGCTCCAAGCGTTACGTTAGACACTGAGAAGACAGTGTGTACTGTTCTGGTTTCTTTATTTAGTGGGGGTTGGGGAGATGAAAGGTATGCATGAGCATGAGCCTAGAGACAGATAGGTAAGTTGAATAAGAAAGATCTGGGGCCTGAAAATCAAGGGTTTAAGCTTGACTTTAGGTATGAAGTGCAGCTATTAAATTAGGATTTACAATACCATGGTCCTGGAGAGAGGACTCAGCAGTTAGGAGAGCTTGCTTCTTTTCCAGGGGAACCCAGTTGTGTTCCCAGCATTCATATTGGGTGGCTGACAATTGACAGTAACTCAGGTCCAGGGAATGTGACAATCTTGGCCTCTGCTGGCACTCATGCATGTGTGTGGCACTCATGCATACACACCAATGTGCTTCAATAAAAATAACATTTTAAAAATTGAAATTCTTTAAGTTGGCACAAAACTTGAGCATACAGTGTATTGTAATATTCATATACATTATCTAATGTTTATCTCATTGTGTGCCTATTATTCCCCTCAGTCCTTTGTTGTGTTGTTGAGGCTAAAAAAAAATCTAAAGCCCTTTGTGTTCTGTTACTCCTTTTTTTTTTTTTTTAAGACAGGGTTTCTCTGTGAAACCGTCCTGGTTGTCCTGGAACTCACTCTGTAGACCAGGCTGGCCTCGAACTCACAGAGATCTGCCAGCCTCTGCCTTCCAAGTGCTGGGATCAAAGGCGTGTGCCACTACCACCCAGCCATGCTGGAGTGTTTAAGATACTAGCGGAACTTCTCCCTTGTTGCTGCAATTCTTAGAAAGGTAGTCATAGTATTGTCAAGGACAGTGAAAGTGGCAGACATTCTGAGGCTTCTCCTGGCCAACCAGAAGGTTGGCTTCTACTGCATGGCACGGCTAGAGGTTCTATCTCCTTCTGTCTTTGAACTGGATGGTTACACATTAGCAAAGCCATCTTCAGACAGAACTAGCTTAAAGATAGCAGATGACAGAATTAGGAGCAAATGTCATGCTGGTTTCACTCTAAACATTTTGTTTTTGGATTCCCTCCCTTTTCTTCAACTAGCTCTTTCACAGCAAGGCAGGGGATGGAAGACAAAGTTACTACAGCAGTGTGACACATCACCTGTTGATGGTCATTTTCCCTCCTGATCACTGTCTATGCGTAGAGCCGATGGCGGATTTCCATGTTCTAAAGGAGTATCTTTGACAGAGACCTTATGGTCTATATACTAAGACATTTACTCTCAAGCCTTGAACCCTTTCTTAAGCCTGCTTGGAATATGAAGAGTTTGGGAGATTCTTCTTGGGCAGAGATTGAGTGGAGGGTAAGATGTACACTAGTGTCCACAAGGCTTTTCTTTTCATTTGGGCAGAGACAATCGCCTTTTCTAACATTTATCAAATTTCAGTGGGGACTCAGGTCTGAAGTTTATTACAGTGTTCTCGTTTCACCTTAATACGATATAGTGACAAGTTACCAAAATAGGAAAAGCACAAGGAGTAACCAGGATAAGGGACCTGGTGCTGGCAAGAATTGAGAATCTGATATGAAATATTAATTTGCTTTATAATTTAATATTCTCTTCTTGTCAATTTTACTTTGAGGTTGTTGTCTTTCTCCTATCTTCCTTAAATGGGAACACAAATC
The DNA here is from genome assembly GCF_017639785.1 of Mesocricetus auratus. Classification (NCBI taxonomy): domain Eukaryota; kingdom Metazoa; phylum Chordata; class Mammalia; order Rodentia; family Cricetidae; genus Mesocricetus; species Mesocricetus auratus. The sequence continues at coordinate 8,102,261 of NW_024429204.1, read as the reverse complement.
ACTTTAAAACATAGCGTTGCATTCCCAGAATGTACTTCTTCATCCCATTTGTCTGAAGTACAGTTTCCAATATGCAACACTTGAACTATGAGAGAAGCCAATGACTTTACTTGACTACCAAGTTTTCTACCAGACTCAGTGTTTATTTATTTTTGCATGTGGAAAGGATACAATATTTAAGATACAGAGAAAGTACTACCAATGTAATTCACAAACTCGAATTTGGTGTTTACACGCAATAAATTTGGAAGACTTAAGTTAAAATGAGTCTGTGAAGAAAACTATTTTGATAGAATATGTGTTTTTCGGCATCAAAATAAAGTATGCCTCACATGGCAGGGGGTTCATGTCTATAACTCCACACTGAAAGGCTGAGATAGTTTGATGGCAGGTGCAGGATAAACCTTGGCATATGATATAATTAAATAGGATTCTATTACCTATCTGAAAAGTAGCCTGTTTCTGGAAGGAGTTCATTCATCTGAGCCGATTATACTTTGAGGGTTCAAATCTCCACTGAAGTCAGAACTTTAAATAGAGGTAAGTTGGGTGTTTCCCTCCTCTCTGGTGAAGAAAGTAGGAACAGAGAGACTTCTGCCTGGCCAGCCTTTTTCTCTCACCTCAGTATGGCTTTGAGACCTCACTGTTCTAACTCTGGCTAACCAGTGCTCAAAGTAGATGACTTTCCACATAGGTGTGCAACAAATGAACTACTCAAGAGTTAAACAAAAAACTTTCTTATAGATAGTAGTCTTTAAATATGTTCTTCATTTGAGTAGTATACAAATTCATAGTATTAATATACATAAATTATCATTGCATTAAAATTATATATCAATGAAAGTTATTTTTCTACATGAAGTATTTGGAGCTTTTTAACTTCCTTCCATCCATCATCTTGGGTGGCAGGTTTTTGTTTTGTCCCAGTTTGTGAGTTCACTTGTTCTCTATCTCTGGCTCTGTCTTTCTTCTCTCCCTCTCTGTTTCTTTTTCTGTCTCAGTCTTTCTCTGTAGCTCCTCTCTCTGTCTTTTTTGTCTATATTTTGCTCTGTCTCTCTGTCTGTCTTTCTCCTCTCTCTCTGTCTCTGTGTCTCTGTCTCTGTCTGTCTCTGTGTCTCTCTGTATCTCTGTCTGTGTCTGTGTCTCTGTCTCTCTCTGTCTCTGTCTCTCTCAGTCTCTCTGTCTGTCTGTCTGTCTGTCTGTCTGTCTCTCTCTCTCTCTCTCTCTCTCTCTCTCTCTCTCTCTCTCTCTCTCTCTCTCTGTCAGCCAGATTCTTTCTATGAATCCCAGACTGGTCTTGAACTCATGGCGGTCCTGTCTCAACCTTTTCAGCACTGGAATGCCCACATGCTTTGATTCCCCACTGCCCAGCAGATGCTGCGTTGAGCTCATTGCTCTTGGTGAGCTTCGGAATCATCTTGACAGACCTATGAAATGAAGACTGACTTTACTTTAACTCGGGTACATTAAGGCAAAGAGAATCTTACAGTCTTACTAATCTGCCCCCTCTCCCATCAGAGTGATTGGAAATTAATAGAGTCCTCTAAAAACATGCAATTTTAAGACACGTCAGTTTCAGTTGCTGTCAGTGATTCTCAAGTGAAAATCTTCTATAATTCCAATTTTGTTGTTTTGTGGTTAAGTTGTCCCTTTAGTTTCTACTCAATGTTACCCCATAATGAGCAGAGAAATCTGTAGGAATTCCCAGGGGCTGAGTGTTCTTTGATTGATAGAGCAGCCGCTGGGGGAGTAGATGCCTTCTGAAGGTGGAAATATCTCTATACTCTGAGAGGGGTTGCTGCTGTGAAATAAACGTGGGGTTTCATCAAATACAGTAGAACACTGTGTCATCCCAGCACAGCAGGAGGTGCAAGGCCCATGCGTAGGAGGATAACCTGGGAAAGAGGTAGCAAAGGGACAACAGGCAGTGAGGTGTGGTGGTTGCTTTGTCTTGATCAGCACCAGGAAATAAGAGAGATTTTTCCAATGCCTATCTGAGGTCCTTGTAGTACTTGAGTTCTTCCCATCCTCTCATAATAGATTGTAATATGTAGAGTTATATTTTCACAGTTCGATTTAACAAGTCTTGTTTAATTATATGACTTTGGTTTTCTTAGGCTTGTTATTGGTCATGTTGAGACCCTTGGGGGTCTAGATTAGACTGAGAAGAGACATAGAATCTCTGTGTGCTTAGTCCCCGAGACTACTGAGAACTGAAGGAAGAGAGGACTCAACTGTATGATTTTTTTGTCTCTGATTTCTCTCTTCTCTACTCAGTATGTTCTTTGATTGCCCCTGACGATGTCCTCTTAGAATTGATGAGGGACCTGATGGCTTTCCTTTGAACTTGTCTTTCAGCAAGGTTTGCTTTCTGAAACTCTCCATACACGAACAAGAGACACAGACACACACAAAGACACAGACATACGTACACACAGAGATATAGTGACACACAGACATAGAGACACACACACAGATATACACATACACAGACACACAGACATACACATATACACACACACACAAAGACACACACATATACACACAGACACACTCACAGACACATAGCCACAGACAGACATACATTCATACACAGACATACATTCACACAGAGACATAACACATAGACACATAGACACACACACAGACACCGACACACACACAGGCATACATACACATACATAAATACATACATACATACATACATACACATAGAGACACACATACACACACAGATATAGACATGCACATGCAGACACACACACACACACAGAACCATAGATCTATGTACGCAAACAGACATAGAGACACACATACACCCACAGACATAGACACAGACACACACACTCACATTTTCTATAGCCTTCTACCATTAAGCAGTCACATTATTACGCAACTGCTTGCCGAAGTGTCTTTCCTATAGCAGACTGAAGATCTTGTGTTACTCATCCATCAGGTCTCCTAGCCCCTAAGAGTTTCTATCTCTCTAAGCGAGGAAATAAATACAACACTATTTTGGCTAATTTGCTTTTGTGCTAAGGTATCTAGGGAAACCAGTCACTAGGGCACATCAAGTCCCCTAATCTTGAAACCAACCTTACTCTCAATCACTTTAATTGCTATTTAAATATTTAAAAACCACATAGAATGGGGGTGACTTATACCCCTAAACCACAACCGCTGAACACAAGGAAGCATCCTCATCTCTGACCTGTGCCCCCCCTCAGCCCACTCTTCTCCGGGCTTCTCACCAGCCATGCTCATCTTCTCCATTGCTTCCAAAACCTCATTCTATCAGGACTCCACTGTTCTCTGTGTCTTTAAAATATACTCAGCCAAAACAGCCCAACATCTACAGCATGCATAGACTGTTTCACCTTCATCTTCCTTTCTCTAGTCTAATTGTTTTCAGGTAATTACTGGTAATTCTTGCATGATTTGCAGTTACCTATAGCTTATGGGGGGTTGGTTTATTTTGTTTTGTTTCTTTTTCATACCTGAGACGCATAGAGTGTACCCGCTACCAATCGTATCTACTTAGTATCCAGATAGTAAACAGATTGAGTTTTCAAATGGTAATCGTGATTTGTTGATTTGGCAAGTGTTAACATTCCACTACATATCCAGCATTGTGCCAGAAATGGAGAATTCATAAATCAAAACAAATGAAAGTTTAATGGGAGAACAGAAATGGACCCTGGGTCTCCGCCTGCAATGTAGCCAGCGCGTACCTCTACTGTGTGTTCTGTTATCTTTCCATATTGTGTTAGTGCTGCGTGGCTGTGGCCCATCACTTTGGCATTGGTATCTCTGGGACTGAGGGATGGGTGTTAAGGAACCATGTTCTTAGGGTCTGGCAGCATTCTCTGCGCATACTAGGTTCTTAGAGAATGCTTGGAATGAACTAGACTGCAGTATAATTTGAAAAGTGTTACTTTAGAGCCTGTATGGGGTGGTGTTAGGAAGACAGGAGAGGGGTTTACCCAGCATACTTTTCTGCTTCTTGGCTAGGATAAGCCCTTGTGGCCCTGTGACTGCCCCATTGGGTTGCATTTGGCCACAGTTTCACTTGGACAGTAATTTTACTTAAACCGATATTGGCAGTCCTCAGTTGGTGGATTGCATTTTTGAGGGGGCACTGTAATTAAGACGCGTGTAAGTTGGCTAAAGTCGGTTCTAACATTCCGAACAAGGACTTAAAACACATACTTTCGTAGCAGAGGTCTATGCTTAGTAAATTTTGATATACCTATTATGCAGTATAAAATTTTCAGAGGGTAAACCAACTGTTGTATATTCCCATTGGCATGCAAATGGTGTGTTTAACCCATCACATTTATGTTTTACAAAGAGGTTTCCAAAAACACACATGAGAAATGGTTAAGAGAGTATGGTTCTTCCTGTAGAGTGATCCTAATACGACTTTAGGGGAGAAAGAAAATTTCTGTATGTCCCCCAAAACTTTTTTTTAATGTTTTATATTTTTATTTAGAGTGACTTTTGTGTGTGAAAAGACGAACTAATGAAACTGAGATGCATCTTAGTAAATTGAGGGGAACATGCGTATGGCTTATGTGGTTCTGGGGGAGTGGTTCCTGGCTGAGTATAGGACTGTGGGGTCACCAAGAGATGACCCTCCTGGAGACATGGGGACCTGGGGCCAGTGAGACAGGTTTCCAGGAAACAAAGCACATCAAGGGGTAATTTCTGGGGAAAGCGGCTCACCCATGGCTAGTTAGAAGGTCAAAATGTAGAGCTGTAGGATGAATCTCTGATGGAAACTGTGTATCCACAGAATCCAGGAAGACCAGTAGAGTTCTACATGTGTGCACTTAGTGCCAATCAAAGCTTTTTAAAGAGTGCGTTATTGCACAGATGATACTATAGGGTGATTCTTTTTTTTTCTTAGAATGGAAGGGAAAGTGTTACCTGGCAGAGTCCTGGTAAACCGAGGACCCAGCAAGAAATGGTTAAATGAACATTGTAGTTAGTTTGAAGGTTACAGCAAATTAGGCTCCAGGTTTATGTGTTCCCAAATCTGGAAGGTTTGAGACATGATCTGCAATGTTATTTGCTTTTCCCTGTTGAAATCAAAAGGGTTGTTCCAGAATGTTAAGGACAAGGCGTTTTGTTTGTAAACCTAGGTAGTTTATTCAATTGTATGCACTTAAAATGATCATTTCTGTTATTTTCATCATATAAGCAAATTACAAATGTAATTGTTCCATATGATTTAGGAACACATAACACTTTTTGACATTTGACAATTCTACTGTCCCTCCCTGAGATTAGCTTCTCTATGAACTTTATCCACACACACATGCATGCACACCCTTCCTTATATGTCTTTGTTGTATCATGTTACATACAATTTGTAGCCTGCCCCCCCTTTTTTCCACTTCACAATAGGCCTTAGAACTTACTCGAAGCCATTGCTTATAATTCCCAGTGTGCTTTTTAATGGTTACAGTATTCTGCTATTGGCGTATCACTTGTATCAAATTTGAGAGTGCATAATTAAGCTTTGCCCTAGCTGGATCTACGCCTGACACCTCCCCGAGGGACTGCAAGGAGAATGATAGGCACTCGAGAAATTCTGCTTTCGTGAAGTTGTATCAGAGCAAGGAATGGAGTGAGGGATGGGAGCTTTAAAGGAACAATAAAGATCAGCAAAAACATCTCGTAAAATTAATTCCAAATGCTTGCTGCTGTAACATTTTTTTTTTTTGGCCAAAAGACTTAACTGTGCAGAACATATTTTAAAGCCAAATCAGACCTTGTAGGTAATGACTGATTGATGAAGTGTGGAGTCTTCCTATATTTAAAACAATATAGATTGCTCTTTTGGTTTCCTTTTCTCTCTTCTGTTTCTTCCGTTGGAATGTTTATCGTGTCTTGGGAAATAATTCTGTAACGGAGAAGGCTGCTTGCCTCTTCAAAAAAAAAACATAGCAAGAAAGCCAACAATTTGTGGACATACTGGTCATGTAGTTTGACCATGATGGAGAGGCTCCTGTCCAGCTGTAGGCCTCTGTTTATTAAAATGTAGGCTACAGCGTTTAAGACTACAAATGACCCTGTAATAGGGTAACAAGCTATATACTTTTTATGCCCACTGGTTTCTTCCCCCAGTGAAGAAGCAATGTCATAATTTACTGGTTGCCTTTAACCCATAGATACTTTGTGTTCTGGTTCTACGTTTGGTGGTATTCGGTTTAGGTGCCCCATGGTGGTCACGTAATGCACAAAAGATGGGTATAGAGTCAAAATGGAAAAGCAGGGACCTGCCCCCCCTTTTTTTTGCTTATAGCTTTAAAGTTACCATTATGTAATGTATTTTAGACAGCTATTTAGCCTTTTGCTAATTTCTGGAATCATTTTATCAATGTTTAAACATTTAAGCACAAAGGGACTTTTTATTTTGGTTATATTTTCAACTCCAATGCTCTTTTTTTCCATTTTTTTATTTTTTTTATTTCATTTTATATTCCGACCACAGTTCTCCCTCCTACCTGTCCTCCCCCTCTGCCTACTCCCACCCTCCTTCACCTCCCCCATAGCTCACCCCCCAGTCCTCTCCTCCTCTTGGGTAAGGACTCCCATGAGGAGTCAACATAGTCTATCACAATCGCTTGGGGGTAGGGCCAGGCCCCTCTCCCATGCATTAAGACTGAGCAATGGCATCCCACCATCGGGAATGGGCTCCAACAAGCTAGCTCATGTACCAGGTTTGTGCTGTGAGTAGTGTGAAAGGATTAACTCTAATTATCTTCTCAGTTTGTAGGAAACATATGACTTAAGTCTTTTCAGAGTCCTTGTGACACTGAATGTAATACCGGGCCCTGTGGAAGGATGGGCGTGATGCTGTGGAGTTTGCATATCTCTTTGGGTACCAATGATCAGCAACAGTTAAATGTGGTGCAAATAACAGTTCACTACAATCTGCCGAAACCCTGGTCTTTGGATTAACCAACCTGCCACCTCCTTTGCTGTCCTCTCCAGGAAGCATACTCATTTCTACATGTGCCTGCCACTGATGTCTTGCACAGATGTCACTGGCTTTTCTGGAGAATCTGAATGTAGAATTCAAATCTATTAATGACTTTCTTTAAAAACTTTGTTGGAACATCATGTCTTTTGGTTGAAACATATTCCCCATTGGCTCTATCTGTAGATTTCATATTATGTATCAGTAGATTTATGTTATTGTACATGTCTACCATAATCTTGAAAGGAGACCGGATTTAGGGAGAAGCCCAGTCAGAACCAAAGCAGCTGCTACTCCCTGTGAGACTTACTGTCTCTCAATTCCCAGAGTCCTCATTTACAAGTTAGGACTCCACCCAACTGGGAAGAGTACATGGAAATGTATATAAAGGCCTTTGTGCAGTGAAGTTTCCTCAAAATGGCTCAATCCCTCCTTTCCCATACCCATGTCATGTCATTCTCTGAAAAAAAAAAAGAAGATAGCATTGACCAGTACTTCAGGTAATGCTGCAGGCATGTAAAAATACTTTGAAATTTGAGTTCCTAAGTCACTGACTATCTTCAAACAGAAACCACTGATTAGAATTCCCACGCTACTTCCCATTGCGGAACTCTGAAAGGCAGTGCAGATTTCAGTCTTGGAGGTGATGTAATTTGTAGTAGGAGAATATTCCTTATAGTCATCTACTTTAATCCCATTTGGACTTCCAAACTTTTCTGGAGTCTCCTGCTGCCTCAGGCCCTTGGCTGGCACTCTGACTTAACTTACCAATGTAGAAAGCTGTTGGAGGAATCAGGCAGGGGTGAGTTAGGATGCTAATAACATTAGAAAATAAAGGCATTGGACATGTGTTTCTCTGACTGTTAGTATTTTGGCTAAGGTAACCAATGAGTTTATGTAATGTGATTTGTAAAATGCACGACATCCCTTAACTACCTTTTTTTCTCTTTGAAATTGTAGGATGCAGAATAGAAAACTGTGACTCTTGCTTTAGCAAAGACTTTTGTACCAAGTGCAAAGCAGGCTTTTATTTGCATAGAGGCCGCTGCTTTGATGAGTGCCCAGATGGTTTTGCACCATTAGATGAGACCATGGAATGTGTAGGTGAGTAGGTCTTAATTCAACTCTCTGATTGCAATTTTCATGCCTATTTGTAAAAAATATATTGGATATAGCCAACCTAAAAATATGAGTTATATTGTTCATTAGAACTGAAAAGCCAACCTAAAAATGAGTTATATTTATATTGCTCATTAGAACTGAAAGGGTTTGTTTGTTTGTTTGCTTGCTGATTCTAAGTAGTTTAGATATTATGATGATGTGTATCTTCGTCCCAAAATGTGCTACTTATGTATTTGCCCAGTTCGCCTACTTACGGGGCTGACACAGTTCATCATCTGTAATATACCCATTTCCTACTATCCTAAAAAATTATTGGTACTTGCCTTAGCTTGGGTTCCTATTGCTTTGAGGAGACACCGTGACCATGGCAACTCTTACAAAGGGAAATGTTTCATTGTAGTGGCTTCCAGTTTCAGAGGTTTAGTCTGTTGTCATCATGGTGGCCCATGGTGCTGTGCAGGCAGACATGGGGCTGGAAAAGGAGCTGAGAGTTCTACGTCTTGATCCACAGACAACAGGAAGTGAGCTGTGTACTGGCTGTAGAGTGCTCATATGTGAGACCGCAAGGCCTGCCCCTACAGTGAGGCACCTCCTCCAATAAGGACACACCTATTCCAACAAGGCCACACCTCCTAATATTGGGGCTCCCTACGGCCCAAGCATTTAAAGTCATGAGTCTGTGGGGGCCAAACCTATTCAAACCACCATGGTACCATTAGAGAAAAGCATTTTATGTAGGAGAAAAAGGAAACTTCCAGGTGTTGTCATGCCACACATTCTGTTGCCTTAGCCATGCAAATAAATGAACCAAGGTGCATCTTGTTTAGCCAACTGTGTACAAAGAGGTTGCAAGAATATTCTTCTGCCCAAATATACTTCCTTGGTGACTGGCTGCATGTTTACGTAGCTCGTTAAAACAGTTTTGGTGTTGATTGAATGTTGGATGTATAGAATGTATACTTTACCATACGTACTGTGAAAAAAATAATCACACGTTTTCGAAACCTCATATGAAGTTTATACTTCAGTGTTTATAAGTCACTGTGGGATTTGTGTGTGCCACTGGTTAACAGGTAAAGTGACAAATATGTGGATTTGATCTTAAATGGAATTTCATGCTCACCTCCCTCAAATTTTACTAGATGCATACACATCTAATTTGATATGAAACAGAGCTAGGAATCATCAATTAAGTGCATGGCAAGCCATAAATGGAGTGATTTTAAGATAGATATTGACAATTTTTTTCTTTAGAAATATTGCTGAAGTATTTCACCATGATAGATCAAAAGTTTTGTGGAGGAGCATTCACTTAACGTTTTATAATTTATAATTACAATATTTATGTTTGAGTTAGTACATGCAGCTTACCACCCAACTGAAAAATGAAAAAGCCACTAAAAACATATGAGTGTGGTTTTAGCTTCTGAGAAGCAAGAATCACACCCACTGTGAACTGTAAATGGAAAGGTCTAGAATATTCCATGATAGAATCCTGTGCATCACCCTGTATAATAATTTTAAAGGGGTTTGAAAAAAACATGGAATTGTCTCTGATGCCCACTGAGATTGAAAACACGGTGTATCATGTGGGAACTCCAGGCTGGGGTCCTCAGGTCTCATGTGAGGAGTTTTTCAGTGGCCAAGTCCATGAGGAGACCCAACTCTGCAAGCTTTACTGTGCTATTCCTGCCAGTACCACTGCTCAATAGTCTTATAAAAGGGACACTACATGATGTCTACATGTGGGAAAATAGTGTTTTTACATCAGATATATGTTAATTTTTAAACTTGTATTATATGTCATGGGTACAGAGGTTAAAACAATACAAGAATAGATAAAAGTAGGCAGAATCAGAAACCACACACACACACACACACACACACACACACACACACACACACACACACACTATGTTGCCAACCTCCAAGTACTTGTAAAATAAAGCAAACACAGTCATGGATTTGTGGTAGGGCATACAAAATTAGCCTGATAGATGGTGGCTTCCACCGTGGCATGAAAACAGTGCCTTCTCTTTTAGAGATGATAGAGTTTTGCATTTAGGACTGGCCAGCAGTATCCCTTCCAAAGCATGACAAATGGAAAGCAACAGCTCCTTCATTACTTCTGCGGTTTTTGTTTGTCTAAGCTGCCAGTGCTCTATGATTTAAACAACCTTAGTTCTAGACAGATGAGTTCAGATCCTGCGGGGCTACATAAACTGGTTTTTTAAATATATATTTATGGTGGAGGTAATGGATAAACATAGTTGTATAAGTTTTATGTGAAATGAATTGTGGATGCCCAGCTGCTGTCTCTGTTTGTACTTGTTAAATCTTTGTCAGAAGGATGTGAAGTCGGCCATTGGAGCGAATGGGGACCGTGTAGCAGAAACAACCGCACTTGTGGATTCAAATGGGGCCTGGAAACCAGAACACGGCAGATTGTTAAAAAGCCAGCAAAAGACACAATACCATGTCCAACCATTGCTGAATCCAGGCGATGCAAGATGGCCGTGAGGCACTGTCCAGGAGGTGGGTTTAACTAATCACTCTCTCATGCAGTGTGCTTTCTGAGTTTCCCCGCTCCCTCGCCTCCTTCCCCCCTGCAAATGCTATTTATCTGCCCATGATGGAAAACTGATACTAACAATGGAGAGGAGATAAAATTCTATTTGGGAAACAAGTACTTAAGTTTCGATGCATGCAGAGTGGACATTTAATTTGTCATCATGATATTTGAAAGATAACTTGAAGGAGTATGAGTGTGCTTCCTAAAATGAGAGTTTTGAAAGTGTTGGTTGCTTTATTGTGAGTGTGTCTTCTTTTAAACGTGCGCTTGTGAAACCTTGCCTTTGCAGATGTTGCTTAGAAGGAAGAGGCCAGCTTTCAGTGGAGAAGCGCTTAGGCCAGGAAGGGTTACGGAATCTGTGAAATCATTGGCATCATTACTAGTTGGAGATGACAGCTTAAAATAAACTTACCCAAACACTGGGAGGAAAAAGCCCTGTCTTAATGTTACCACAATTAGCCCCTTTTCTTTGTTTTGATAATAATTTGTAGAAAACAGCTACTGGTATGTGTGCGTTTAACTCTTTGTAATAATTATACTGCAGTCATTATTCTATAATAGCCAGATCCGGCTCATTCGGAGATGAGTGCTTAGCGAGTTGTTGGACAACACAGAATCAGGAGGCCAAAATCTTGTGTGCATGCATGCGTTTGTGTGTTGTATATACATGTGTGTATATGCACATGTATGTACATTTGCCATCTCCCTTGATTATTTCCAACCTTTCTAAGACGTGGTTGCTTATTGACCTGGAACTCACTATTTTGGCTAGACTGGCTGTTCAGCAAGAGCTTAGGGCCCTCTGTCTCTGTGCACTCTCCCCAGGGCTGGAGGTACTGACATACCTGACTTCTGTGCTTGCTGAGTACAGCAACTTAGGTCTTTGTGCTAGCACAGTAAGCATGTTACCGACCGAGCTGTCTCGCCAGCATCTTGATATGGAACTTTCACAATGCTACCATGCTTCTTAAAGCCCTACTCACTTGTTGACATTCATTGATGATATCACTAGCCCAAGCCATGCCACCACAGATGAAACTGAGATTTTTTTTTAACGTACGAATAGAAAACCAAAGCAAAAAGCAGGTTGTGTTTGGAAAAGGGCCCCATAAAATAATCCAAATTTTGGGTTGCCCCTTTCTCCCCACTCACCCTCTGTTAGTGTGTAACTTTTCAACTTTTTAACTGTAACCCAGAGACATGTAGATGCTAAAATGGGTTGATACCCACATTCTGCTGCCATGTAGAGAATGTCTATGATCCATAGAGAAAGGCGAAACCCTCAAGACTCCAGCTGCCCTCTGCAGACTATTAGACCCAGATCCAGAAGCTCCTGTGGAGGAGGCAGCCTTTCCTCTTGAATTAGTCTTGCTTTTCCTCACTGGGCCTTTGAAACAAGGTTTTTTTCTGGGCGGGGGGGGGGGAATCTGCTTTGTACTAACAAGGATGGTTTTGTTCACTTAAAGTGGGTATTTTTCAGTCAAAATATAAGAAAATATTTTCTTACAAAACTAATAAGCCACTTCTTGGATAGCTGAGAGCATTTAACCTGCAACCTTTGGCCTAAAAGCAAACCTGATGTATTCAGGTATCGAAAAGAAAGACGTTCTTTGTTGCATATTATTTATATAGCCGGCCCCTCCCCCCATTCCCTCTTTGAGCTACATGGTCCGTCCGGCAATTGTGGTTTACGTTAATAGCAAGAATTAAACTGAAAATATTCTTGTAACAAACATGCTTGTGTGTAACAAGAGACCAAACACTCCTCTACAACACCCCTTTTCAAGTCTTTTATTTTGTCCTGAGCTCAGTCATGATTGAGAATTTTCTAGAGAGCAGATAGGTCATTAGTTGTAATATTTACCACCTTTCCATTGATCGTGCTATCAATAGTTAGCATCTTAATGAAATGTGCTCGACTCTACTGATAATTTAAATTGTGCCACAAAAAAATCACTTAAGCCCGATTTTCTAGTTTCATTCTCCTAATAAATAAATCAGAGATAGATTCTAGTTCAAACTGTACTTAGGTTTTAGCCATATTTCAACTGTTAAGCTTTTCTTGTCTAAATTTAGTCAAATAGTAAACACACTTGTGTTTACTTATCACAGGGTTTCAAACTTGTTTCGTTTGATATAAAGGAAAATAAATTGGTAGACATTAATGGCTCTGCAGTAAAGTGGGCTTCTATTTCCAAACGAAAGATATAAGAACTAAGGAATTAATTTTGGAATTTGGGCAGTGGCTGCTAAAAATTGGCATGACCTCCAGCAGAGAGTCCCACCTTGCCTCAGGTGAGAGAAGGGAAAGTCCCTTTCTTTGGCAGGTCACGCCGATTATGGAAGAATGGAGAAGAAAACCACTTTATCCCCCTTCCCATCTTGATTTGATTTCAGTGATCTGCTTTGACAAACCATGCAAAAATGTAAGTCGTAATCAGGTTGGGAATACAGGCATTTTTTTTTTCAGATCTTTTCAACATATGTATGGATTTTCCTCCCGTTGGAGCCAGTCTTAACCTGATTGCACTCAAACGCAGCCTCAGCCCCTTCCACACTGGGGCACAGACACATTATAATCAGCTGCTTTTGATTAGGGAAAGGCTACGGGTCAGCATCACGGAATGGCTGCTAAGTGCGTAAGATGCTACACTGAATGCTATGACGGGTATAGGAAAATGAAAAACTATAAAAGTAAAAATAACAACAAAAACATCTTGGCGTAGCGACCTGGCCTATTTCTTTCTTTACGAACACTGCTGATTTGTTTTGTGAGGGGGGGAAAAGGTGTGGGGGGAATTATAGAGAGATTTTAGTGTATGTATTTGTACTGAAGTGGCCATTCTTCATTTCCAAACTTCTCTTTTTTGGTCAGTTTCCCTTTCTCACATTGGGGATGAAACTTGTGAGTGTTCTTGGGCTTTTATATCAGCCTTTGGAGGTTTGGTCTGTGATCTGGGTTTCTACATCCTGTCAATTCATAACTTTGTTGACCCATGACAAGTCTCTTAACCCCTCTTGGCCTTTGTTTCCTTTTTTATGAAGTGAGGCACAAGGAGATCATGAGGATTCAGTTTTCTTCTAAACCCCAGTTTAGTTTAAGTTGCATATTAGGCAATATTTTAAGAGAAAAAGAAAAATGGGCTATTACATATTTGAATGACCAATGGGAGAACAACATCCAATTATTAAAGAATGGTGCTGGAAGATACCCACGTACAGTAAGAAATACTGTTATCTGTAAGTATGTTTAATTTTCTACTCTTTCAAGATTAGCAAATCTTCTTTCATATATATATATATATATATATATACAGTAGTAGCAGCAGTAGCAGTAGCAGTAGCAGTAGTAGTAGTAGTAGTAGTAGTAGTAGTAGTAGTAGTATGTGTTGGGGGGGTTGGGAACTTTGTGGACTTAATTCTCTCCTTCTACCTTTGTGCAAGGAAATTCACATTCTTGGCTTGAACAACAGATACAGCAGTTGTGTTGACTAAGTATCTCTCTGGCTCTGACAGCAAGTTTTGTTAGCTAGAGTTCCATACTGTTTATTGGTCTATTGATTAAAGAATTCCTGAGTTCTTCTTAGAAACAATAACCGTAGCAAAGAGGTAAATGGATGAACATATATAACTTTATGCACAGACATGAGCTGTACAGAAAAGTAGACCAGGACTGTGAAAAAGGGCTTTGGCTGAGATGTGCTAACTTATGTTTGACATTCAGAGAGCTCTGAAAATGATGTTTGGCCAGACATCTATGTAGTTGGAATTTTCTTTGGGCTGCCAACCAGCTCCCAAATAAAGACATGGAGACTTATTCGTGAATGCTTGGCCTTAGCTTAGGCTTGTCCCACTAGCTCTTTTAACTTAACCTGTTTCTAGCCATCTGTGTATTGTCTTGGGGCCTTTTACCCTTCTTTCTTTCTGTACATCCCACTTTCCTGCTTCTCCCTGTCTTGCTGGTTGGCCCTGGGCATCTATTTTTCTTTCTTCCCCAGAGCCTAAATTCCTCCTCCTACTTAGTCTCCCTGCCCGGAAGTCCTGCCTATACCTCCTCCCTCACTAAGGGCCATGCAGGTTATTATTAAATTAGTCAGATGCCTTAGGCAGGCAAGGTAAAGCAGCAATGCATCTTGCTGTTGTATTTTAAAGTACTAGTAAAGAAATCAGATAATGCTTCTGAATGTAGGGATAGAGAGCTGGAAGTTAAGTAGTTAAATAAATGCAGCACATCCTTACACAGCTAAATGAGTATCCCACAACAAATCTGAGTGAAGGTGATCATGTGAACATCCAAGACGCATTTGTCGTAGTTTGTTGACTCAACGAATATCTTAATATTCTTGATTCTCCTACAATATTTTGCGCAAGGGGCGGGTCCCAGTGAGTGCCAGTAAGGCTCTGACTGACTGATCCTTAAGAAGTTGTTAGTGGTAGAGTGAAGAGTAGAAACAAGGTCTTGCTGCTTGGGGGAAGCCCGAGTTTCTGGTGTCTGTTCCTTGTTCCTGTAGTGAAGCCTAAAGGTGAAACCATGACTGTCTTGAACAGTGATGTACCCAACATTCAGCTCTCTCTATTCCTCCATTCAGAAGTATCATTTGGTTTCTTTACTTGTATTTTAAAATGCAACACCATGCTACCTCCATTCCTTTCTGGTACCTTCCTAAGTAGAATAATTAGTGAGGGGAACCCCAGAGGTAAAATTTCATACGCCCCGAAGCGATGGCCACTAGCTGTGCTTTCTCATAACCTGTGAAGGCCCTCTTCTTTAATTTTGGTGTTGCTGGGATTCAGTTTGGAGGGGTATGTGACTTCAAGATAGGCCCTTTAATATTTAGTCCTTCAGGGTCAACTTTCTGGATGAGCCTGCTTGGTGTGTCAAGCCACATTTAGCACTCTTTGCCCTACATATGATTACTTTATGTCTGACATGGCTTTCTTGTTTCGTTCTGAGACTTCTCAGCAATCAGCCTCTTTTTTTTTTTTTTTGATTTTACGAGACAGGGTTTCTCTGTATTGTTTTGGAGGCTGTTGATTCAGCCCGGCCTCGAACTCACAGAGATCCGCCTGCCTCTGCCTCCCTGGTGCTGGGATTAAAGGCGTGCACCACCACCGCCCAGCTAGCAATCAGCCTCTTAGGTGATGCTCCAGTAGATGCTCAGTGGCTTTCTTCATTTGCTGCTGTGACTGTCTTAGCACACTGTTGGCTCATTAGACTGTAATTCTTGGCGCTGTGCTCATTATTTCCCTAGCAATGCGGAAGCAAGTTAAATATAAATATGGAGCATGCTACTATATACTACTTCAGTTTGGAAATAATTCATTCATCTTATGAAGATAACCTGATTGTGACCTACTACATTTCTTTTTCAAAAGTAGTAGGAAGCAAAGGAACACGTTACTGCTGCTTAGCATCATAGAACTTTAAACTCTGTAAGCATCTGCTGCTATAAGATAGCAGTAGTAAGACTTCACTAATAACCATTTTCTGTATATAAACTGACAGCACCATGTGGTCTAAGCATCAGGTAATAGAACTAAAGATGGTTGCCCATTGTGATGCATTAAACCAAGGACAGGAAGTGAGCACATTTCAGTAGGTCAAGGTCAAGAAAATAAGCTTTGGACATGTGCTCTCTATTTCTCTACGTTTTGTTTACATGTGAGCTGCAATTTATGTGGTCTGATTTCTACATGCCAGCCTCAAGGATCCTTGGGCAAGAGGATGGGAGAAAAACACTTCTCTTCTGTGACTTACACATTGTCAAAAAACCCCAGTGGCATTAATGGAGACTTTTCCCTAAAGACTCTTTTGCTCTTCTGTGTGCTCTGCTAAACACTTTTTGTTGTATTTCTTTGAGCAATGACTGGTTTGTGTTTGTAGTGATTCTCAATTAAACAAATCACATCGTTCTCAGGTACTCCGGATATGTAGATGGTCTATGTAGTGAATGTTAATCTGAATAGTTATCCACGGCTGCCACTTTGTCAGTGTTAATATAGTGTTATTATGTAAAGCTGATGTTTTACAATACAACTATATGCCTCCTTTCAAGAATTTCTGGCAGTAGTGTGTCTAAAACTCCTGTTTTAGGGGGGCTTAGTGATATCTTGAGAAATGTCCTTTTCTGGACCCTTTATGACACCCTACTTTAAATTTCTTACTATTTTCTTCTTGTTCTTAGAAAATGAACAGAAGATGAACATTGGTTCCCACTGTCAGTGGCAGTTGGATTTTTCTTGTTGTTGTTGGGTGTGTGTGTATGTTTGAGACAGTGTCGTAGGAAACCCAGGGTCTTTTGAAGTTCCGCCTTCCAAGTGTGGGTATCACAATATTCAGTGGTGGCACACCTTTTGTCGCTGCTGCTTTTAAACCATCTCGTGATTTTTCAGGGTTACCGACTCTCCCATAGCAGAGTGTAAGGTCTGAGGAAATGTGGAGTGGTAGAGCAGGTTCCTGTGGATTTGTGGAGATCATAACGTCTGTAGGTGGTAAAAGCCAAGTAAGGCTCAGCATGGCCATGGACATAGAACTCTAAGAAGAGCAGGGCACTCACAGAATACAAGGGAGGGAGATGAGACAGTCTCCGTTCTCAGCTTCATTGCCAGTCTGTCTTGATGCCACTCTTGCTTGCCCAGAGGGGACAGCGAATGAGAGACTGATGTGAAAGAAGCGTTGTGTCGCTCTCTGAGGTCCCCATCTGGAAGCTCTACCAGGCTGATTTAATTATAGTCTGGGGCACCATGTCCTAGTCTTTTTTTTATGGGAACTTATAAAAAGAATTTCTCAACTGCATATGCCACCGAAGGCCTGATGTCCACCTTGTAACAAGGAAAATTCCAGAGTGCCTTTCTTTTATGAATTTTACTCAGTAGTAAGCTAGTTTGATCTTAATGTGAAAGACATGAAATCATTTTATGACTATCAGAAATTAAAATTTAATAGGACACAAATGGTACCAGAGGCAGAGTTGTCCCCTTTATAGAGAATATTGCCCTACCCTCTGTACCACATTGAAGTCTTGCCAACAAATCCCCTAATGCTTCTTAGAAGTGTCCTTTCTCTATTTCTGATGCCTGCGATCGTCCCCTAGTATTGACAAAGAGTAGGGTCCAGTTGGTGTACTTTCTTGGGTTCCCTGTGCCCCCTTGCCAGCTATCCAGCTGAACTCCAGCTGTGTTGGTGATTTCCTCTAGGGACAGAGGCAACAAGAGAAGATTTTGTTGAGAGAATGACAGTTTTACTAAAATCACAGTGTGACTCTCATTTTGTCATTACACAGAAGTAGTAGCTAAGGCAATATGGGGTTTTTATATAACAGATCTGGTAAACATTTTCACTCTTAATCTGCAACCAAGGAAATGACAGTTTTTGCTGCACAGTCAACCTTCCTGTGATGCATGGACATAATTTTCATAGGTCTAGCATCTTTTCCTACTTAAGGACTTTGGAGACCAGGAATACACTATGTAAACTTGTCTAGTAAAGGGGCATTTCATAACTAACACAGAGCCCTTATATGTTCTTATTAAATGCTCAGAGTATTTAGTGATAGTGTAAAAAAGTACATGTCAGCATGGTGAAGCAAAACCCAAAAATATAAAAACATGAGGACCAAGAAAAATGGAGGCAGAGGAAGAAAGAGCTCATTAAAATAGCTAAATAAAGCTTTGATTTCTTCCAGAATTTAAAATAAGTAGTTATAAACTATAGTATGGTTATTCTGTGCATACATTTATAAATAAAAAGTGTACTGGTGTGTACACATAAATATCCACTCACAATCTGAACACATTGAAGTATGTGCATTTAATTTGTGTTGAAGGAGATGGATTTAGATGATAGGATAGAGTTGGGGAAATTGCTAATTCTCACAAAATATTCTACTTCCATGGGAAGAGAAAAACTCATCAGAGTACTGACAGATGATAGATTTCTCATATGGGGGTCACGTTCAGAGTGGTGGATCCTGTGGGAGAAGGTGTCCTGAAGACTGTCTGTCACACCCAAGTTCCCAGAAGGCAATTTCATATTTAGCCCTCCACAAAAAGTGGAGAGCATGTGATCATGTGACTCCACAAAGTCACGGGTGAGGTAGATACGGAACTCTGAATTATCACCAGTTTTACCTGACTCGTATCATATAGGTTATTCTTTTAGTGAATATTGGATTTCATATGGGAAACTTTGGCATCTGAAAAATCTAGATATTATACAGCTATATTGTCTGGTTTTGGGCCACTACCTTTGAAATTTGAGACTAAATATGGTATCCTTCCTAAATGGCAAGGAAGATCTCCGAAGGGACCTTACTGCACTAATATTTTCAGGGGTCTTTTGTGATTTTTGTCTCTTTTCAAAGGCTGTTCTTAGATGATTTTAATCTGTATCAAAATTATTAGTTAGGATATACCAGATGGAAACTGAGTGCATGCTTCACGAGTTGTACTTACTTTATTAAAATATGTTGTGAAGTATCTTCCCACTTCTCTCTTGAATACAGAACAGCAACTCTCACATAGCACCATCTAAGAAATGCATCATTCTGCTATTGTTCTGTCTATACATTCTTCCATGTTCTGAAGAAATAAACAGGTGGAGAGAAGGAAGTTTTAGAAATTAAAAAAACCCTGATAATCAAGGCAGTAAAGAATAAAAGATACATCATACAACAGTAAAAGAACCAAACCATAAATGTCAACTGACAATTATTATAGGCTCTAATGCGTTAGTGGAAGGGTGGAGATATTATTAGTCAAGAAAAAATTTCTGAAGGTCAGGGTTGGGTAGATGCCTTGCATTAAGATTTATCGATCTATTTTAGAAGTGTTTACCTGCATGTATATAGGTATGTGCACCATGCGTGTTGCCCAAAGAGGCCAGAAGAGGGTGTCAGATCCCTTGAAAGTTGACTTAGAGATTTGAGCTTCCATGCGAGTCCTGGAGTTGAACCATATTCCTCTGTAAGAAAAACAAGTATTCTTAACTACAGACCCACCTCTCCAGCCCTTGAAGGCTTGTTTTATTTATTTTTCTTTTATTGAAAATACCTTTTCATACACTACATTCTGATTACAGTTTCCCCTCCTCCCACCCTCATAGTTCCTCCCCACCTCCCTTCCAATATGAGTCCACTCCCCTTGTTTCTCACAGTAGAAAACAAAGAGGTGACTAAGGAATTACAATGAAATAAGATAGAACTAAAGAGACAAGTTGGAATGGGATACAAAAGAGCCAAAGAAAAAGTGTGAGAAACCCATATAGACACAAAGACCTACATTTTTACGCATAAAGGAATCCCACAAAAACACAAAACCAGAAGCCATACTATATATACACAAAGAATGACGTTGGAGGTCAAACATTAGGATCAGATGGGGAGGCAGAGGGCAGAAGGGAGTCAAGAGGAAAATGGGGGAGGGGCAGCTAAAGTGGCCATTTGAGGGCTCACATGGAAACCTAATACAATAGAAACTCGTTAAAATATATACACATATAAAATTGATCTCAATGAAATCATCAAATAATGAGGGGGGCATTGTCCCAATTAGACATCTCTTGTCACCAAATGAAGTTTCCAGTAATAGGAATGGGTCACATCTAATCAAGTTGTGGCCAAAGGGGATCCATGGGAACCCCCAAGCAACTCAAGCCATTGCCAAGGTTTTTGGTTTGCTCTCCACAAACCAACAGTAAGGTGATATCATTGAGGATAACAGCTACACAGCTCATTGAGCACCTAAGTCAAACTGGTACCTACCTAGAGCCCACCCCGACTGACTAGTACTCTTCCGGCTGCTAAAGGAGAAATGTACACACTAACCCAGCTACAAACCCTGCTATCTGCAATGGTAACCTGACTGCAAGATAACCAATATCTGATTGGATTTAAGGTCTACTCCTTAATGGAACTTGTCCCTGACACTGCTTGGATGGATGGCCAAGAACCTGCGACTAGTTAGGCAAGGGACCTAGGGGAAAACCGAGCAGTACTCCTGCTGAAGAAAGGTAGCCATAAAGTGACTCCTAGTGACATTCTGCTATCCTCAGAGCATCACATTGCCCGTGCCATCAGAGAGGCTCCCTCCTGCAGCCGATGAGAATAAATATAGACCCACAGCCAGCTAATAAGCAGGGAGTGACAGACTTTAGAAAACTCATTCCTAAGTGGGATGTCTCTATCAAATCTCTCTCCTCAGGATTCGGACTTCTGTAGTAGAGGAGGTGGCAAGTTTTTAGGGTCAGAGGGGAAGGAGTGCATCATGGAAACAAGGTCCCCTAAGCACAGCGGGATGGGTGTATGTGAGAACTCGCAGAGACGGTGGCGACATGCACAGGGCTTGCATGGGTTTACACCAAATGGGGCCCTGTCTCTGAGAAGTAGACTCATGTTCCCACTCGTAACCCAGAAACAAACTCCAGTTGACAACCACTTGTACAAGAAAAGCTAGTTTTCTCCCAGGAAGTCTCACTGGGTATACAAAGCCCTCTTATTAAATATAGGCCCACACCCAGCAGTAGAGGGCCAATACAAAATGACCTCGACAGCGTGTTCAGAGATCCTTTGTCTGATACTGTGTAAAGGCATTTTTTTTTTTTTTTTGGTTTTACGAGACAGGGTTTCTCTGTTTTGGAGGCTGTCGGTCCAGCCTGGCCTCGCACTCACAGAGATCCGCCTGCCTCTGCCTCCCGAGTGCTGGGATTAAAGGTGTGCGCCACCAACGCCCGGCTTAAAATGTGTAGCCCAGGCTGGCCTCGAACTCGTGATCCTCCTGCCTCTGCCTCCTTCAGCAAATCCTACCAGCGTGCGCCACCACAACCAGCGGCATTTTTAAAAAATGGACTTGGTAGACACCAAGTGTGAGAAGGCCAAACCGTACATGGCAGAAAGTTGTTGCTGACTTGGAAGTGTGTCTGTGGCGAGGAGGACTTCGGATTTTATCTTGTAGAGTATGGAAAGTCCAGGGGACATTTGAAAGTGCAGGCGCATTAGCAGAAAGCCAACTAAAGCCTAAGTGGCTGACTGCTTTGTTGGGAAGGTGTCAGTGAGAGGATAAACTGTCCATACTGGATTTGGGGCCCAGCGTGGAGCAGAGGCTAGTTTTAATGGTAGAATTACCAGCAAATGCTTCAGAGTCTAGATGTTTATGCATTTTTCTGTTTGCTTGCGTTTCTAATGAGTGCAGGATTTTATCTTGGACTCCAGTCTGCTATGACCCCTCAATCTCTATCTGCCAACTTTCTAAGCCAGGCCATTCCCTGGTTATTTGTGCAATGTTTCCTCCTCCTCTTTCCCCCCTTTTTCTGTTTTAGTCTAGGCCCACTTTGCTTTTACCCTAAGTGAACTATATCTGTTTCTTTCTCCTTCCATTTACCATTTACCCAGATCCTTGAATGGAACAGTCTCCTTTTTTTTTTTTAATCTGTCATATTAACATCCTAATGTATTTTCCTTTCCAGGATGTATTTTCTTAAAACACATAAATATTATTCAAGTCAAGGATGAAAATGTTCCCACAAGGCCAGGTTTCAACTGTATAATCTAAAATGATCTTATCTGATATGTTAGCGACTGGATGGACCGTGGGTTTTAAAGGAATCCCAAGTGAAATGCTGGGTTCAGGAGAAAAGCATGCAGTAACCGATTTGCTGCATTTGCGACAGGGGGCAGGAGGGAATGGATAGCTTATTTGTCCTCCCCTTTCTCACCCCATTCTGCTCAGGGCTCTCCAGCTGTTGTCCTCCAACTTCCCAGCATGCACCCGCACACCTTTGACAGCTCATTGCCTTCTGATTGGTGCCTTCAGCAGTGGCAGCTCTAAGAAGTTGGGAAGCCCAGTGCAGGAGATCGGTAGTTTTAAGCTTGGCTATACGCTCTCCTGGTTTACATCTGAGAGGAATGACACCAAGTTTCTTAATTTCCCCAAGTCCAGTCATGTACAACCCGGGGCAAGCCTGCCACAGCAAGCTGAGTAGTAAGTGAACCGGATGTAAACGGGTGAGGGTCTTTGCCACGTTTTATTCCAGTTCTGTTATTTTGCAATACTGCCTCCTATGAGCCAGCCTAGTCTTGATTCTCACCGTTTGGCTTTTAGCCCACCTTGTAGCTTCCTCTAATACGAACCAGCTTCTTTCTGAGCTCCATCCTCCCAGGTGCCCTTGTTGGTAGACATCTCTCCCTAGATATGCCCCCCAATGTGCCCGGTTGACCATGGTTGATGCACAGCTTACGCCTCCTCCTTCCCCTGGGGTTGACCATCTATCTGTTCTACAAGCATCACAGCTTTCCAATGCTTTGGACCCTTAATACAATCCACATACCCTGACAGACCGGGATGAAAGTCTTTGCTCCAACACCTAAAAGCCAGCAACTTTGAAAAGTTTCTTCAGTGCCAGCACGTGATGGGGATAACGTGTGCCTGTGACATAGTGTTGTCTTGAGAATTAAGTACTACCATTCCTTTCTTGTTTTGTGTAACAGGAAAGATAAGAGTACATGGCTGGTGTTGGTTATGGTGCTAGCATAAAACCCAGAGTCTTCCTATGTATTTGTCTCAGTACTTTTTCCCAGTGCTACACTGCCCAGCACGCTGCCCTTTAGGAAAGTAACTGCCTATCTAGTCTTGCTTCTCAGTTGCTTATTCCCTTCCCTTTCTATCATCTGTACTTGATGTCTTCTTACATCACTGGGCTGGGGACTACCTTTGCATTCCCACAAACTGCTGTGTCAGCGTGGTTGACTTCACTGGCAGGGATGGGTGGTGAATGGAGCACTAGGTTTAAGAATTGATGGACACAGCCAGTGGGTGCCCTTACTAGCTCATCGTACTGAGGAAGCCTTACCTTCCGGAAGGGATGGAGGTTGCAGGGTGAATAGTATAGGCGAATGGTTGCCAAGATGTGCAGACGTGGAGATCTGAGAGGATTGCTCCAGCAGAAGGGAACGGAGCTGAGGAGAGAAGACTGCGTGAAAAAAAAATGGGACATGTGTATGGATTGGCAGACATAAATTGTGGATGATGTGTTTGAACAAGTCCGTGTTCCAAGAGAGTAAAAAGCCGGCTGTTTGAGTAAAAGGGGTATAAGTAAGGAGAAAGTATGAAGTGGGGAGGCCATCAAAACACCCGCAGGAGATGGTTATCAAATTGAGTCTCACAGATAGAACATTGCCTGACATATTTAAAGTTGCCTAGGCAATGAGGACTGGGAAGATGATCTGATCATGAACCCAAGCTTGATTATGTGTGATATTCACTCAGCAAGACATTAAAGCATAGGTGTGACACATACTATACTGCTTCCGAGTAGTGAGGGGCCCTGAATGCCATGTGATGAACATGCATTTAGAAATGTGGGTGCAGTTGGTAGCCCATTCAGTAAGCATGCGTTACATCTATGTCTCTATCTAAAGGCACTTTAGCTTTGGGGAGTCAGTCCTTCAGCTCATTATATATTAGTGATTGAAACTTGAGTGAAGGGTGAGACTTGGAGAGGGGAAGAATCATTAGAGACCTGCATTCAGGGCTGGTCCAGTTAGGTTCTCTGAAGTTTACTGTGGTGTGTGGGATTCTCCCCTAGGGTTGGGGGACAGCCAAGTAGGCAGGGCATGGTTCTCTCATCCTTTTCTTCCCTCTTTTATATTCTGGAGGCTCTGCATACGTGGGTTTTGTTTTGGGCGTGTGGGGATCTGGGGGGGGGACAGGACAAAGAGCATGACTTCCTATCAAATCTTTAAGGTATATTCATTTATATCCCTTCCATTGTAAAGCTAAGGGGTGATGGGGGAAGTCCTTCTGTGCATATGGTGTCCTATTGGCTGATAAATAAAGCACTGCTGGCCAATAGGGAAGCAAGATAGGTGGGACTAGGAGTCAAGGAGGATTTTGGGACATGTAGTCAAGGCTAGTGTCGCCATGTGATCCCGAGAGGAAAGGATGCAGGTCTGGCGTTCTTGGTAAGATAAGACCTTATAAAAATATACATTAGTAACTATGGGTTAATACTTAGGGCAGAACTAGCCAATGGGAAGCCCTGGACACTGACCAACAGCATTGTAACTAATAGAGTCTCTGTGTGTTATTTGGGGGCTGAGGCAGTAGCGGGACCTAGGCAGCTGGCAGGAAGAATACATGTTACAAAGATGGTCAGAGCCTGGGTGTATTACTAATGGGAAAGGTAAATGGTTCAAGACAGAGCTTGATTTTTTGCTTAGACACCAAGCCTAGCACTCTTTCATCTTCACAGGCTCTTAGGGCTCTGTATGCAGCAATTTCTGGGACATACTCATAGGTGATGCAGCTCACAGTTTTTTATTTTATGCATTCCCTCTAAAGGCATACGCCTTTAGCATTCACAGGACTTCATCTCAGAATAGTGATGGGAAAGTTAGCCTGGGCTATGTTCAGTAATGTGTTTCTTATTCGTGGTGGACTCTGCAAGACTATATAAAGTGAACCAACACTTACAAAACGATCTCTTAAACTTAGTCTTTTATTGGAATATGTGAATTACATAGACTAATAGGATAGTGATGGTTATTGGTGTCAATTTTACAGAACCTAGGATCACCTAGGAGGCAGGGTTCTGGAAGTGCCTGTGGTGAAATATCTTGATTTTGTGGAGGGAAAAGACCCACACACTGCCTATAGGTAGCACTATTCCCTGTCTGGGAGTCTGAACTGTAGTTATGGAGAAGGGTGGTCAAGTAGAAGCTTGCATTCACCCCTGTCTGCTTCTTAATTGTGCATGTGACATAGCCAGCTGCTTGGAGTCTACCTCTGCCATTTTTATTTCTCTGCCAGGATGAACTAGGCCTTGGAACTGTGACCAGAATAAACCTCCTCTTTGACCACTTTTTTAGAGTATGTTATCACAGCAGCAGGAAAAGAAGCAGAGATGATCACAGAGGGCAGAAAAGCACACAGGAGACTCCAGACAAAGCTTGGTGTCATTTTGCACTACCTTTAAGATTATTTTATTTAAAAATTACCTGGTCTTCTTAAGAGGCCCTTCTCACAGGCCTTAATGCCCTTTCTGTCCAGTTTTGATACACTCTTAATTTAGTTATTAGAATATCTAGATTGAGACGCCACTGAAAAGCAAATGCTTGAATTAACAATCGATGTCTTTATCATTGTGAGCTTGGGAAATCGACAGCAGACTGGTTGGCCTGAAGGGTCTGTTTCTCCACAGACCAAGCCTTTATATATCTTTCTTGAAATATAGGTCTGATGCAATGAAATGGTCAAAGCAATTTAATACCAACTTAGGTAACATGTATCTTACAAAGGTTCCCCTCCCCCTCCCCTTCTTTTCAACCGATGTCACATCGTATATAAGGAAGTGGCACGCAGCTGTCTTGCATCTATACATGGCTTTTGCGTGTTGAGAGGGGGCATTGCTATCTTGAGTAATTTAAAGTCATTTCTATCTCAAATGTCAAGCGTCTGCTGCATTTCAGCTCTTCCTCCATTTGGTATAATTGTGAACTCCATGTGCGCAGACTGACTTAATACAGTCATCAAATGTGCTTTGAATTAAGAGCTATTTGACCAGCTTCTGTAGTACTGTTTGAAGCGGCGTGTTCTGGGTTGCTGTTACCACTTTACCTCTCCTTTATCAGAAACATAAGAGCTGTATATCCCAAGAACCACTACGTGAAATCTTTCCACCAGGTGGATGACATGTGCACGTATCTCGTTCGACAACTAGAACAATGGTGGTAGCCTAATTCGAACCAGTCCTTCTATAATCATTTACATTTATTAAGAAGTTGCTTAAAGGAGTTCAAACAAGGGTAGTGACCTCTCAAGCACTGACATTTTAAAAGGTTTATTTTTAATCACACAGTGCCCAAGTTGGTGATATCTTTGCAACTTCAGAATTCATTAGCAAACAGTTCCATGGACAGTGTAATGCAAGGAATCAATGCTGGGGGTGTGAAAACTGGAAACGTGCCATAATTTATGGTCCTCGAACATTTGTGCATACATGAGCTTATATGTGAGGGAGAATTAGCAGCCCCAGCATTGCCTTTGGGGAAATGCTCAGTGTTGTGCTCAGCATTTTGTTTGACAGTTGTCACGCTGTTTTCATCGTCTCTCCCCTTTTGTTTATTTCCCGGCTTCTTAAACAGTCCGACGAAGTCTCATCAGCTAACTGGGACTGAGTTCTGATGAGTGCCAAGTAGCTTTGATGAAATCTAGTATAATTATCTAAAACTCAGTTTTATTTGGCATTAATGCTGGCATTTTCCATGTTCAGGAAATTAGTGTATTCGTCTGCTACTGGAAGATAGAAGTCCAGACAGAAGCAAAGGTAGCTAAAATTCAAAAAGTCACAATTTTATTTCATTTTATACTTTTGTTTCTGGAATAGCTTGTGTATGCATTCAGACCTTAGAAAATGTTTAGCATTTGTTCCTTCTAACAATAACAAAAAAGCAAAACAAGTTATTAACCCAAAATACCTCTCTCTCAAAAAGGAAATAACACAGCTCTCTTTGACCAAAACGTAACGTTGGGGTCATGTTATTTTAACTTTACTAAGAGGGACAAAATATTATTATTTTAAATAAGACATTTTTATTTTATCTCTATGAGAAGCGGAGTTTTAAAACGCTCTTGGTTCAGAAGGCAGTATTTATTACAAAAGAGCCAAAGCATCTTAACATTCAGTCTTTAGTTTCTGACACTCATGCTGTGAGGAAATTAAGTTTATTGACATTTGTGTGGAAGCACTGTTTTATCTCTGATGTTATGATGTGCAGAGATTTGAATGTTAGATTATGGCACTGCAAATGTTCACACGGGCAGAAAACTGACATTGGTCTAGTCAGTTAGCAAGTTTCTACTGTCTTCAAGGTTCCTAAATTTAATTTGAACTAGAAGAGTTTTTGCTTAGAATTAGAAGAGAGACTCTGGTTTTGCAATAACAGCCCTTAGCCCAGCTCCTCTGGAGTGTCTTGGGAGATGAGGTTCTCTGGATATGTAGAGATTAGACTGAGGTTTCCTTATTTGAACTTATTCAATAAAATTATTACAGATTCTTGAATCCTCCTCCAACAACCTGGTATATACCATTCTCTATGTAAACTCTTGTAGATAATAACAGTTTAATTAGAGACAGAAAATTGATTTCATATAACTGAAGACAGTTCTATGGCCCTGGGAGAAAGCAATGTATGTTGTCTTTTGTCAAAACCATGTACCTATGCGCAACCTCATTCAGCTGTTCAATTGCCTTTCCCTTTTCATATATTTCTTTGGTAGGTTTTTCAGTAGCTGTAATGTGATTTATTAATCACTGTAAAGAACTTGCTAGTTTTATTACAGTGTTTATAGACTGTTCAGTCTAGTATTACTTCAAAATTGCACCATTGGTGAGTTCTGCTAACTGTCAAACTCAGCGAGCAGATTTCTGTGTCAACGGAAAGGGACCGGGAAGATGCTGACTTCCCCTTGGTTATATTTATGGTATGAATGCTCCTGATATCCAAGGGAATAATTATTCCTCAGAGGATGCAAACCTCATCTCGTATTCCATATGCTCTCAGGTAGATTTTACTTGTGGCCAATAGAGTATCTGTTGAAGGCGATCAAAGTAAAGACAACATGGAAAGCTCCTGGCACACAAGACTGAAAAAGAACCTACAATTATTATACACATAAGTCATTTTCATATAAGTGATTTCACAGTTTACCCATTAAGTTTTTACATGTGTTTATTAGTCAATTATTGTAATCGTACACAGGAACAAGGTTCAAAGAAGCTGGTAAACTTGGTATACTACTAGACTTTCCTCCAGTAGACCTAGAGTAGTAACTTCTAGATGAAGAAGAAAACAAAAGGAGTACCTGAGACCTCTATTTTTGAACTTTAGCATATAATAGTCTAAATTTATAAAATAAAGGGAAATTTAATGTGTTTAAAAGATAAAAAGCAAAAAGAAGATCATAGAGGGATAGTTAGCACCTCAGTGCTGAGCCTTGATTTCAGATTTTGACTGTAGTCTCCATAAGGGTCCCAAATGAATCTCAAATGGTTAGCCTTGGATCTGGAAATAATTGCTGTGCCTCTGGTATAGGTGTCTCCTGATCCACAGCCTAGAAGGAAATGAGTAAAATATGTGCTTTTTTTTCTAGTAAGATACTTGATTTTTCTTTTGCTAATAAGTATTGTACAAACCACAAGCTTGGCTGATAAGGTGACTCAGGATTTGAAAAAGGTATCAAAGTTGCTTTAATTGTAATGAAAGCAAGAGCCAAACACCAACAGCAAGGAACCCAGACATCTTAGGAAAATACTGGCAGCCACTGCTTCCAAGTTCTGTAAAAAGAGATCCATTAACCCTTCGCAAGCTTTTATCAAGAGAGAGCTGCGATTGATGTATACATCTGTGACTGAAGCCCATCAGAAGCTTGTTGAGGTAGATGCTAAGTAGCCTTGCTGCCAGGGAGCTCTTGAGCAAAGCATCCTTGGAGCTCTACAATTCCTGAGAGAAATAGACCATCGGACTTGGTGAGTTAGAAAACTGCTCTTAGCCACACCCCTGTGTCATCTCTCAGGACTAGGAAACTGGAATCCAGGGTAGCTTTACTACTGTTTTTCTTTCTTTAAAACATGCAGTAAAAAATGTAGAACCACAGCCAGGGGAAGGATGAAGGGTAAAGGGTCATGTCTCAATGGATTGATAACAGGATGAGAACTTTACTGACGTGATTTGCATTTCTGGCTAGTGTCTGTTACAAAAACACATACCCTTGAGTTGGTCCAAGTTAGAAAACAGGGTAGTTGACATTTCCAATGCCTTCTAGGGAAATCTATCTTTTTGTGTGCTGAGGAGCAATTGATGACCTGTAAAAATTTGAGGACTCCCTCTCGGTACAAGAGGAGAGGGAGAGTAATGTGAGAAGCAGTCCGCTTGAAACAGTTTCCTTTATTAGTCAGTTTAGTGCAAAAAGGTAGAATTCTCTGTACATTTTTTGGCATGGAAGACTGAGGATGATGTAGCCACCGCAAAGCCAGAATGTTCTAAGGTGGCTAAGCGTGTAACCTTCAGGAAGATGGGTTCTTCTGTGTTGACTAATATACCTTGAGCTGAGGTCTGCTGAGACATCCTCAATGCTTTGTACATTATGTATAATTCAAGATGATACTAAGCCATTATAAAACTCACGCAAAATAGGTATTTTGACTTTTAGGTAACCCCTCATCAGACACTAAAGATTTGTTATGACAGCAATAGCATACCCTGTACTTTATGGTTGATTCTAGAAAATGTTTTTCTTTTCTTAATATGGATAGAATGTGGGCAAGATGTTTTCAGATAATTAACTTCGCATTGTTCGCCTTGTATTCTTGGGTCAATTGACAGGCTGCTTCTTGAGGGTCAGTAATGCAGGACAGAGCCAACTGGTCACACCTTTAAATGCCACCACTGTCTGCAGTATAGCCTGGTGAATGTCCCATGGTTCGAGTGGCTAAACTGAAAGACTGAGAGGTAGCTGGCCTACTGTGTACCATGTCAGACCGAGAGGCAGCCGGCCTACTGTGTGCCATGTCACTGTCACATGGCGACTTCTCCCATCACTGTGTCCTTTTGTTTAGGAACTTTTCTGCCCTCCTTATCCCCATCCTCCCTGCTAAACAGTTCGTGAATGGGTCACAACACCAAGACCATCAAACGCACTCAGTGTGGGAAGCAAACACTTCACGGTTGTTTCAAGTCGTGTTCACACCGGGAAAGCGGGGCTAGTTTCAGGTTTCTGAAGCACTCTGCAGAAAGTGAAGTTATAACCGTTCCTGCCAGTGGCCATATGACTCGGCAGTAACTGGAAGGAAGGGATGTTTGCTTAGGACTTGACCTGAGTTAGGAACAAGCAAGAATTATTACGTTGTTTTGTTTTTGTTGTTCGCATACATGTTTTCTTTCTCCACGCGTTGTTTCCTTGCATAGTAGCTATCCTATGACCTTTTTGATATCTGACTTCGTTCTTGGAGAGATCCTCAAAATGTGTTTTGTGCTGACTCATCGCTTTGTGTGGGCTGTTGACATTCATTGGAAACAGAGTAGAAATATCTCAGTTCTGCAGCTACTGTACCATCATAGGCTGCGCTGTGACTGTGATATCACCATAGGCTGCACTGTGACTGTGATATCACCATAGGCTGCACTGTGACTGTGATATCACCATAGGCTGCACTGTAACTATGATACCACCATAGGCTACCTCGTTGGTCTCTGTTCTCTAGAGGTCTAGAAGATTTCCATTTCAATTCTAAGACATTCTGCCTCAGTTCCCAACGCTCTTGCCCCTTCCAGCATGCGGAGTACATTTGGCACCAACGTGTGCTCGCGTGAGCTTTTGTTATGCTGTTTAAATTCCTTCCTCTGTGGGCTGGCCAGATCTTTATTTTATTTTGGTCCCTGGGCACATCTGTCACCTGTCACATCTGAGGCTCCATGCTTGAGGGTGATGATGGGAGGGACCTGTTTTGACTGAACCTGTGTTTTGTGTTCAGCTCCCAGACACTTTCCACATTCCTATAGCCACCTCAGGTGAGACACACACATGTTTAATCCCGTTAGTTGAGGAGCTGGGGAGATGTGGTTTATTTCACTGTATTTATTTATTTTCACTAAGTGGGGGGGATATTATAGCTGTAATAAATGATCCTTTGTGCTCACAATGTTATGGTCTGAGAAGATGTATATTTTGAGGAGAAATCCTTTCATTTAAATATGCTAAGTAATTCTGCAAGAATTGTAAATGGGAGGTTTAAGATGATGCACTTTCATGAGAGGTGTCTGAAATGGTCTACGAAATGGGTAGGTAGGGAGTACATTTGAAGGTAAGTAGAAATAACTTGAGCATTTCTGAATTAATCTTAAATTCTTCTGAATATTTTATGCACAGAAGTCCTAACAAGTCTACTTAAATGTATTTGATAAATAAAAATGTAGGCAATCAGAAATTTCTCTTTTAGTTTAATATTTAATTTTTATGATGTTTATTTATTTTAATTAATTTTTATTAATTCATGTTTATTAGTATACATTAACTATATACAATAATGGGTTTCATTGTGACATTTCATATAATGTATGTGAAACACTTTACTTTTGTTTAAATCCTTCAAATAGGTCTTTTACTCTCATATATTTACTGCAATTTCAAAAAGCTAATCTTTATGAAATCCATCTCAAAATTTGTACTTATATGTACTGTATTTACATAATTTCCCCCACCTCTAGCATTTTCTATGTCCTTCCACAACCTCTCAAATTCATGACCTCTATTCTTTATTTTCATCACACACACACACAAACACACTCTCACACACTCGCTATTAATGTTAAGAAAGTCTGCTTGTACTATTTTATCAATTCTAACTTAAAAGCTGGACTCTGAGAACAATGAATGTTTAATTGTGCTGCAATTTCATTTTAAGAGTGTTCTTACAGACAAGATCAGGATTTTTGAAATCAATTTTTATTTAAATTAGAAACAATCTTATTTTACATACCAATCCCAGTTCCCTCTCCCTTCCGTCCTCCTGTTTCCCCCCACCATCTCCCCATCTCACCCCCATCCACTCCTTAGGGAGGATGAGGCCTTCCATGGTGGATCATCAAAGTCTGTCACATCATTTGGGGCAGGGCCTAGGCCCTCCCTGGTGTATCTAGGCTGAGAGAGTGTCCCTCCACAAGGAATGGGCTCCCAATGCCAATTCATACACTAGGGATAAATACTGGTTCCACTACCAGAGGCCCCATAGACCTCCCAACTGACACCCACATTCAGAGAGCCTGGTTGGGTCCTATGCTGGTTCCCCAGATGTCAGTCTGGGGTCTGTGAGCTCCCACTTGGCTCTGGTCAGCTGTTTCTGTGGGTTTCCCCAACCTGGTCTTGACCTCTTTACTCATCACTCCTCCCTGTCTTCATCTGGACTCCAGGAGTTCAACTCAGTGATTGGCTGTGAATCTCTGATTCTGCTTCCATCAGCTACTGGATGAAGGCTCTAGGATGGCATTTAAGGCAGTCATCAATCTCATTATAGGGGAAGGACATTTAAGGTAGCCTCTTCATTATTCCCTAGATTTTAGTTGCGATTATCCTTGTGGATTCCTGGAAATTTCTCTAGTGCCAGGTTTCTTGTTAAGCCCATCATGGCTCCCTCTATTAAGGTGTCTCTTTCCTTGCTCTCCTTCTCTGTTCTTCCCCAAATTCGACCTTCCTGATCTCTCAGGTTCTCCCCTCCTTCTCCCTCCCTCTTTGTCCTACCTCCCTCTCCCTCCCCCATGCTCCCAATTTACTCCTTTACTCTATGTTTAATATCCAGTTATGAGTGAGTATAGGTAGGATCAACATAGTAAAAAAAAAAGAAAGATCAGATACAAGGAACATTTTATGTAGTTCATTCATGTTTCCTCTGTATGCATTGTATAGGAGCAGAATGAATATTTTCTTAACGGGCCTGCTGAAAATTCTGAGGCAGGATTTCCTTTTTAACCTGGATCAAATTCATTCAGTTAGCAGAAATCTTGCTGAAAGTCACTTTACAAAAGTCAAAATGTAGGACTAACTGTTTTGATATCCGGGAATCTTGATACTCGGGGGCTACTTGAGTGTTCTCCTAAGAATTAAGTTCCTTGATCTGGAATCTCCCGCCGCTGCCTGTCCTCACAAGCCCTTCTCAAGACTCCACTGTCGGCTTCTGGTATTTGTTCCTGTGTTTCAGCTCATAAGTAATGGCGGCAGCGGGGACGAAAGAGGACAGATTTGCCATAGTATCCTTAGAGCTACTACTTGTTCCTTCTGGCTCGGGACACGTCACCGATTGCCTTTCCTGTGAATGGGGGACAAATGATGTTAATTTACTTCCCAGTCTTAGGAGGTTTTAAGGAGAAGGCAGGGTCCATGCATTTGTGGGGGGCTGCTTATGGCTGCTTAGGTGTGTGGGTATGGCATCTCCTTCAGCTTTGGTTGGCTCACAAAGACACAAGAGTTGTAGAAAGTTGTAGTATTGTCCTGATCCACGGTTCTCCTGATAGCCAGGCAAACCTCAGCCTTCCATGCCTATGATGGGTACCGAGTAAGCATACAGAAGACCTCTATGTGTGGCCCTGGTGACCAGCCTCAGCCTTCTGTGTCTTCTTACTTGGCTTTCTGTACCTACTAGTCCCATTTGTGTCCTCAAGTCATTGCGTTTGGAGATGTGATAATGGTCTCCTAAAATCTGGACAATCTTCCCAGGAGGATTAGGGGCCTTTTACAGATTTAGGGCCTAGCAGGAGACCATGAAATTGAAAAATTCCAATCTAAATATTTAGATCACATCAGTTTTGATCCTTATTTATGATGGAGAGCATTGGGGTTATTAACATGTATTTTCTGGAACAAGTTTTTAAAATTATTAGCTCAAAGATTAATGGTAGTACATAATTTTCAAAATGTTTCCAAATATTTTCGATATATAAGTTCCAGCATTGAGTAAAATATATATACTAAGGATAATATATACAAGTGTAATCATTTTATAGATATGAGAAAATAGTTTGCATGTAAGAGACTAGGATTTCACTTTTCAACCATGTCCTAATGTTACATTTGAGCACTCAAGAGTTTTCTGTATTTTGGGTAGGTGATTTCCTTTTATCAAGGTTTCTCAATAAAAGAGCAAGATGAAAACTATGTATTCAACAATTTAATAATATTGCAACACTTTTTATTTCTTCTTTTAATGTTTACAATATATTTTGATTATATTCTTGATGAACCTTAGAATATGACATCTCATACTTTCAATTACTGCAACAAATAGAATTACTATACCAAAGGAAGAGATAATCCTTTGCAGATACTCATATTTCCACATGGCTTTCCAGGGGATTGTGTGTGTCACTGACCTACCAGCATGATGTAAGTACCAGCCTTAACACATTTTCCTAGAACTGCTTTATATTTTAAAACACAATCTTAACATGTTCCCTAAAATATACCTAATATATTTTCTGATATATGTGTCTATTAGTGAGAGAGATCTTTCTTTCACTTCTTCCTAGCAAACCATGTAACCTCAGCCTATCTCTGACAAAGAACAGTCTTTGAAAAGATTAGCAAATAGGAAAAACTAGAATTTTTACTTGTTAAGATGAGGAGCCAAGATTTCTGCATTGGCAGTGTTTTGAAATTTTCGTAGTTCAATACTTACAAATAAATGGACAAGTTCAAAGACTAGGTCTTTAATTTTCAGATGAATTGAAATGAGTCCAGAGTTGCACAGAAATGTTGAATTTATAACTTGTTGTTTTGTACAGTGATAGTTTTAGCTTCTGTTCTTGTCTTCTAAGCATTCTACTAAGTCTTGACTGGCGCCAGCTAAGGCAAATAGAATTAAGTGCATGTCAGCTTCTTTATGAAAATGAATTTTGAAATATTTCTCAGAGGTGACTCTTGGCATGTATATTCTCTCAGAAATGAGTTCATGGATTTTGTCATTTTTTAAAGGGTTGTTAATGTGGCTGTACTTAAAATAGTTTCACATAAGTATGTGCGCATATACATTTTATCTTACATATATGTGTATATATATTTTAAGTGGGTAATAAATTTAAAAACAGAGTTTTATGGTCATTAAAAACAAAAGGAATGGATAATGTAAGTTCACATATATTTTATGTGACTTATATGTGATCTTCTTGGCCATTTTCCTTATAAAGTTTGAGTATTTTATATGATCTTATTTTCTATAGTAGGCTCAGTGTGTAGTAATTACTCTTCTCCATTCCCTCAGCTTCAGCCTTTCCCCAGTACTTCCAAATCTCACACCACTCATCCCGTGCAAGGCTGATAAAATAAAAAAACTAGGTCAACAAGTGTGCTCATAATCTCATGGATCCTGTTGTCTAGCTCAGGTCTTCCTCACTCCATATGCTTGTTATTTTCTCCTTGAAGACTTATTTGTTTTTTTATGTTCTGTCTGCAATCTGCAGACGAGAAGAGGGCATAAGATCTCATTACAGATGGTCGTGAGCCACCATGTGGTTGCTGGGGATTGAACTCAGGACATCTAGAAGAGCAGCCAGGGCTCTTAACCACTGAGCCGTCTCTCCAGCCCTCCATATGCTTGTTATTTTAACCTTGACTTTTTCTTCTCAGAAGATGATATCGTCTTCCCCTTACAGTGCATAACTGAAGCCAGTTGACTCGCCATTTCTCCCTCAGTGTGTATTTACATGCTGGACCCACTTGTGGTTTCTTCTAAGAGATAACTAACTTTTTTGTCCTCCCTTTTGTAATGGTGGCATTAAAACCCAGGTCCTGTTGATTACATTCCCTACTACAAGTTCCAATCATGCCCTTGGGAGCCCCTGAATTGTTGCCCTTCTTCTTCAGAGGCAACTTAATCAGCCTCACTGGTCTTCTCCTTGTTGCTTACTTCCCTTTCTCTCCCCGTTCTTCTCGGTACCTTCAGGCCCCGTTCCTGACCATCACGTTCCTACCCAGTCATCCGACATGAACCCCAAACTCAAAACATGTCAAATACATAACTTTTAGTTTTCCGTTCAATAGGCTGTTCAAGTCATTGCCTATTTTGGCAAATATCAGCTCACGGTTCACTTTTGCCACAGCCTAGAACGCAAGTCCTCTGTGGTTTTGCCTTGATTTCCCATGTGCACACAATCACTGACCCCATTTGATTCTGGCCTTTCAGCATCATGAGTGAGCTGTCCCACCACCGAGTCCTGTTCCTGATTATTTTTGCTTGCAGTTATCTTTTTTTTTTTTTTTTTTGATTTTTACGAGACAGGGTTTCTCTGTATTGTTTTGGAGGCTGTCGGTCCAGCCCGGCCTCGAACTCACAGAGATCCGCCTGCCTCTGCCTCCCGAGTGCTGGAATTAAAGGCGTGCGCCACCACCGCCCAGCTGCTTGCTGCTATCTTAAAGTGTTATCCCTGTGTTGTTTTGAGATGAGTTCTGTAAGAATGCACGATTATTGTACAAGGTGAAAAATTTTTATTTTACTTGGCTCTCCTGACTTTGAAGTAAACTACGATGCACCTGTATTATGTTATCAACCTTTGCAGGCCTCAATGTTACATATGACTTTCATTTTGTTGAAGATAGATTATCTTTTCACACACTGTTTCCTGATTATGGTTTCCCCTCCCTCTACTCCTCCCAGTTTCTCCCCACCTTCCCTTCCCTCTGTATCCACACCCTTTCAGTCTCCCATTAGTAAAGAACAGGCTTCTGAGGGATAACAACCAAACGTGACAAAGTAAAATATGAAAAGATGAAGCAAAAAACTGTCATATCAAAGTTGGAAATGGCAACCCAACAGGAGGAAAAGGGCCCCAAGAGCAGACACAAGCATCAGAGACCCACTCGCTCTCGCAGTCACGAGACCCATGAAAATACTAAGCTAAAAGCTGTAATGTATAAGCAGAGCACCTAGTGAAGACTAATGTAGACCCTGTGCTTGTTGCTTCAAAAGTGACAGCCATTAAAAAAAAACACATGTTTTAATCTGCTTTGTGTGGTCACTTTTTTTTAATGTTCATCCAACTTTTTGTTGTTTTGCTAGTGAGGTATACCAGTGTGGGGGCTAAGTGTTGTTGCTAAGGCATTATGTGGTTTATTCGTTTCCCAGCCCACATTCCCGTTCTTTTAAACACCACCTTCCTCCCACATATACATAAAAGAAATAGCTTATGTTTGTATATGTTACCATCTCTCTTCAACACTTAGGAATGTTAGAATTGGACTCTCAGACATAATATCTGGTTATGTGGAGATTTCTCTACTGGCCTGATTAAAAACAAAACAGAATAAATGGTATTTTACTTTAATAGTGTTTTCTAGGATTTGTCTCACTCTGTGGCATGCAACTGTCGTGAGGTGGTGCAAACTCTCCGAAGCATATTTTAGTTGCTCATTTTATGTTTGTTGTTGATTCCTAACCAGATCTCTGTGAGTTTTATACAACTGTGTTTTATTTTTTCCCTCTTAGTTTTACAGTTTTATGTTTGTTTCAATGACAAGATGCAAATGAGTGAGGCAGTTAGTTTTATGAGCACCAAGCATTCAAACGGAAAGTCACGTGGCATGATAACATTCATGTTCTTTGGTGGCATGCACAGGAAAATACACTTGATCTTAGCCAAAAGGCAGAGAAGCAATGTGTGTATAGGAAAATAAAGGAGACTTGTGTTTCATGTATATTGCAGATCTCAAATTACCAAGAGCGTTGCTAGATGTAGGCCATCTTGGAGCCAGAAGGACTGAAAATCTGTGATTTGGAGGATACATAAATAATACACACTTTGTATTAATTCTTTTTTGACTATGAAGAAAATAGCATTAATTCAAAGGGGGCTAGTTCAAACAAAGTAACTCTTGTATGTTGTCGGTATAATTTTGAGTGCATGATTAATAAATTAATCAGTTTAAATCTTAAAATTTTGTCTTGTAGTTAGCTTAATTTTATGGGAGTCATCTAAAAATTTTTATGCTGGAAAATACTAGTATTTTCCCAGTCTGGGTAGAGAAATATTGGATTTTAGGTATGCTCTGAAACAAATTAGCAGAGTTTGGTTAAAACGGCTGCCTAAATGATGAGAAACAAATTGGATTATAAAATCTTGCTTGGTAGTTTAGCATGTCAATTAGTTAAGTGAGGATTTGAGCCATACCATACAGTCATGGGATGAGAAATGACACAGTGGTCCAACCAAGTGTCTGGTAATAGGGCCAACCTCAGTGCCTCTGTCTGGTCTTGGGAGTGCAGGGATGCTTTTGAAAATAACCCCGTTTCTTCAGTGTTAGATCATAGCTGTTTATTTAATGAGATTTTATTGAGTACCCATCATGAGCGAGATGACTTATTCAGGGATGAAACAACCTAGTTTGAAATCGTTACAAAACCAAGACTGTATAATTTTAGTGCAGTGGTATTTGTTTTTCAACTTTGTGGTTCAGAATGCATCTTCATACCATGAGAAACCCAAGTAGAATTATGGTACAATGAAGGATGCTTATTAGGTTAGATGAAGAGTAGACCAATAATGTTTGAGTTACTTAGTAGTTGATTTCTCTTGCAAACTTCTTTGCCCAGGCCCAACTCCTACATCACACTTCTCCCTCTCTATGCAGTTAACCACAGGAAATACTGCACACTGCCAAGACTACAAGTTTTAGTGTTCACATCCTAGCTACTTGCTGAGTAGACGGGTGTCTTTTAGAGTTAAATAATTTCAACCAGTTCTTAGCCTTTCCATTTGTGAAAGAATTCCTCCACGGAGCATCAGAATGAATCCTTAGTGGGTCAGTAATTCAAATGCAATGCTCTCCATGGTATTTGTATATGTATGAATGTTAACTAGAACCTGTGTTGATGTTTGTACACGTAGTAGCGTTAACTAGAACCTGTGTTGATAAGGTCAGCCCACATAAAAAAATCATGATGAACCAATCTTAACGACCTGGAGAAGTGGATTTCAACATAAAAAATAATGATTAACCAATCTTAACGACCAGGAGAAGTGGGTTTCAAACCAATAAAACCATTAGAATCACCTGGAAGATGGCAGATGAGTGAATGACTACAGTCTTTCTGTATATACCA
The DNA here is from genome assembly GCF_017639785.1 of Mesocricetus auratus. NCBI lineage: Eukaryota > Metazoa > Chordata > Mammalia > Rodentia > Cricetidae > Mesocricetus > Mesocricetus auratus. Next base: position 8,062,946 of record NW_024429204.1, on the reverse strand, counting down.
CATCTAATTGGGCCCAATTACCCAGCAGTGTTGGTAGACATTATACCATCTAACTTTAAAGATTCAGAATTAAAAATACAGATAATTGCTTCCCATTCTCTTTCATAGTGAGGTATTTATGCAGGGAGAGGTAGAAAAGATGAGAAAAGCAGCTTTTTCATTTAATTGCATTGTCACTCTTTTTTTTAATTTTTATTTAAATTAGAAACAAGCCTGCTTCACATGTCAGTCCCAGCTCCCTCTCCCTCCCCCACTCAATCCCTCACCCCATGCCCCCTCTGCTCCCCAGGGAGGGTAAGGCCCTCCATGGGGGATCTCCAAAGTCTATCACATCATTCGGGGGAGGGTCTAGGCCCTCCCCCATGTATACAGGCTGAGAGAGCATCCCTCCATGTGGAATGGGCTCCCATAGTCCATTCATGTGCTAGGGATAAATACTGATCCACTACAGGAAGCCCCATAGATTGCTGAGGCCTCCTCACTGACACCCAGGTTCAGGGCATCTGCATCAGTCCCATGCTGGCCTCTCAGCCATGTGTGTGTCATAGATTTCTCAAAATCTTTGCCATGTAGGTAGTTTGAAAGTACAGTACAAGAAGAAGTGACAAGAAGAGAGAAGGATGGACTGTTGTTGTGAATGATCTGGAAGACTTAATTGAATACTTGCACTTCAGCAGACACTGAAACTATCTATGTCATCTCTGCAAGCTTGTAGTTATTGAAAGAAAAACATCTCTGTTCTCCCTTGCTTCTTAGCCCAGAGAAGCTTCACATTATCTGCTTTCTTGGGTGCCGTTCTAGGAGTGCATGCATTTAAGGCTTGTGAGGGAGCCAAGCCGCAGGACCTGGCAGACTTTCAGCTGCTGAACAGGGGGCATGTAACTTGCTATTGGTCCCCAACTGAGAGAATTGTGGATGTAATTTCTTTTTGGAAAACACCCATCACGAAGCGAATTTATCTCCTCTACACATTTGTTTTCCTTTGGGTGTGTGATCCCTACTTTGTTGAACATGAGTACTTCTGTAGCATTACTTAACCTCTCAAAACAATGAAAAGTTAACTTTGGCAAATCTGTCTTAAGACAGAGGATGCGTAGGATATACGGTAAACCCTACCTCTCCCCATGAATACCAGCCCGCTGCAGTAGGAAGAGGCCTTTCTGGTATTAATGTGAGAACCAAAAATCTGTGGGATGCCTGGTTTGGAGCTTGGTGTTAGACTTCATGGTGTCAGGGCATGCGTTCAGACTTTTCTTGTGGTTTGGCTCTGATTTGGATTATTTAATGTAGCTGGTTTATGGAAAGTTAAGATCAGCTACTGCTCTTTTGACCTCTTTGACATTTTTTAAATTGCTTTTATGATCAGTGACAGCCATCATCACTACTAATGTGTATTAAGCACCCATGTTGTGCCATGTGTAAGGCTCAGATTTCCACTCCAGCCAAACAGTCACCTTACCTACCAGGTCCCTGTTGTTTCTCACATGTTGTGGAGGAACAGCTGGGAGCTCACAGCAGATGCCAGCCAGTGAGGCTTTGGGTCCACTTACAATGGAAGCTTAAACTAAGACTTGGTGTCTGCCACCGAGTTCTTAGCCTTCGTGCCGCGCACTGCTCTCCTGAACCAAGACGGTGTGGGAAACCATCCACACGAAAGACGTCACTTCTTCTGAACGTTTCACATGTAAAAATTCAAAATGGCGTTGATCCCAGTTCTGTTACTTTCATTTCCTCTAAGTACCTTTAGGAAACGGAACCCAAAGATTAGGCCAGAAGAAGAGCATTGCAGAAAGATTTGCAGTATAGTTTGGGAGACTTTAGCAAGAAGACATTTCGAGTCTCTAAAATAAATATGACATTTCAAAAGACAAACGAGCACAGTATATACTTATATAAGCTAATTGTTTTTGCAAACTTAGGCAGCCGAGCAGGATGCCTATTAATTCTATGCTTTCAGCAAGGCTAAAGGGTGATCTAATAAAGTTTAAAGAGCATGGAGACTGAATGGAACATGGTGATCAATTGTTTTTCTAGCTTTCAGAAATCATACTTGAGTAACCACAAAAGGAGGTTTGGAGTTCAAAGAGTCAACAGATCCTTGGTACTGAAAGTTATTAAGAATACTTACGTATCCTCTTGGGTCTTTAAAATAGTCTTTCTGCAATAAATGGATGGAAATACACTTTAATGCAGATAGATGGATGAGATGAACCTTGAGGTCCCGCCCCGTAGATGCTCAGGTAGAATTCTTAGAATTTGTCAGGTTTTTTTTTCTGTCCATGTAAAAATCATGGTGTTGGACTTGTGAGTTGTCCTCAGTCACAGAAACCTCAGTTGCATGTTTTCTTTGTAATAGATACCTGAATGAGCTTAGTGTTAATGACCCCTGGCTTCTGATTGAAGTGGTATTGGAATGGAGTTGCCTTGGCCAACACCCCTCTAAATTTCTTCCTTCCCAAAACACTTACAGTGATGGATGGATAACATTGTAAGTCAAACCTTGTGGCAGAACCTAGGAGGATGCTCCAACAAATAAATGCTTCAAGGGCTGAGATTGGGTGGGGTGGGGGGAATGAAGTGTGTTCTCTCTGTTTGGCTGCTAATAGTGCCTGAATGGAGGCCCACAGAAACCCTCTACCCCAGGCCCTTGACATTGCTCAGTGAAACCCAAATTGAGTCATTTATTACACCCAGCAGATGTTCTCTGGCTGTGTGTCCTCTTTGCTTTATCACAACAGGATGACGCTGTTAAACTATTAATTTATTGAATTATTGCAATAGTTATAGGATTGCTTTCATTATTGGTTTTGCTTTTGAAACAAAGTATCACTGTGAAATCCAGGTTGGCAATGCATTCTTCATCCTCCTGTCAGTTTTGTGGGGACAGAGACACAACTCTACACTGCCTGAGGAACATCTGTAGAGTCTAGGGACTTTATGGCCAATTCAGGATTTGTGACTTGGGGGTGAAGAAAGTTTCAGGATTTCAGGATGAGGCTGTTTGTGTGTAGCAGAGTTTGTGTGTTATTAAAGAAAAGAGGCTGTTGATTTGAAAGAAGAGCAGGGAAGGCTACATGCAGGAGGGCTGGAAGGAGGAAGAGGGGAGAGATTCAATAATTATTTTATAATCTCAAAAATCAAAAATAATATCTTGATATAGGCTTAAGTACTAGGTTTAGGAGAAAAAGAGGATATGAAAAGAAATTAAGACAGATCTGATTTGAGAGTGTGGGTATGGGCTTCTCAAAGAGAGGGACGAGTCCATGTGTGTGTATTTGTGCCTGTGTGTGTGTGTGCGCGCGCACACATGTGTGTGAGCACCTATGTATGTATGTCTCTGTGTGTGTGTGAGCATGCATGTATATCTGCATGTGTGAGAGAGTATGTATGTCTCTGTGTGTTTGTGTGAGTGAGTGTGTGTTTGTGTGCTTTATTTGTGAGTTTTTGTTTTGTTTTTCTTTTATTCTCTTTTATTCTAATAGTCATTTACAGGATTTTGGTGGAGTTTGGTGTTACTACTTCAAAGAGTGGAAGATTACCAGGTAGCTCTGGAGGGGCACTGACAGATGTATAATTGATACGGTTAAAGTCTAGTGCACAGGGAGAGAAAAAAGTGGGCTATCTCCACTGTAAACAAACTTAAGTTTTGAGTTTTTATTTTTAGGCCATGTTGGGGAAGAGGAAAGAGGCTGTGGTCATGGCTACCTTAACATAACATGTAAACTGTTGGAAACATTTACCACATTCCAGAAACACACATTAGAACAAAGAAGCACATTGCATCCTGGACGGTGTGGTTCCTTTGAGGGCTGTAAGTCAGGCATCCAATGTGAAGAACCCAGAGACGAGTAAGAGCTAAAAGTTATACATGAGCTTGTTTCTCTCCGGTGTGCTGGAGACAGAGATCACAGCAAAGAGGCTTGCTTTGCATTCAGTCAAATACAGAAAACCACGTGCATGGAGGGTTAGGTTTGATAAAGGGTTAATGAGTTGCTAGTCACCTGTTGGGAAATGGAATTTAGTCCTAACCTGGTGAGGTCAGTCAGCCTCTTCGACCCATTTGCTAAATATGAGCTGACATTTGGTGGGGGAACCCAACTATAAACCTGTGTGATATCATTTAAGAGGAAGGGTAAAATCAACCCCAAGTTTAGGAAAGTTCAGACTTCTGACATTCGCCTTAAAAGCAATATGGGAGATTTATGGGAAATGTTTGTCTCCAATGGGTGTCAGCTAGGGGAAGACACTCATAAACCAGGTGGGAATATGAGAGTGGAAGGGGTAAGACAAAGGGACAAGTGTGTCCCAGTCTACAAGAGGGTCATGTGGGGTAAGGAACTGAAAGACCCTAAGCACAGCAATTATTGTTAAATATGGGGTATGCCAGGTACAAAATGACCACTGGGGTCTAGGATAATGACTAAAAGGAGACACGGGGGAAACTGATAGAATTCTAGAAGGCAAAGACGCAATCTAGAAGGTGATGACAGAATGAAGGATTGGTAATGATAATGGACACTTTGGGTTGTGGAAAAATGCCCTCCCTGGGTTTGTTGAGTGAAGAACTGAACGTGTGAACAAATGGGACCGAGATGCCTTGAATGCAGAGTGCTGAGAAAGTTCCATGAATCTTCATAAGGAACAAACAATGTTATCCTTAACACTTCTCAATGTAGAGTCAGAAAACATCAATGTCAGTGAGTCAGTTGGTCAACGGAAAGATAGTGCAGTGGCAGCTAAGTGTTGAAGGTGAAATCCATTACTCTGTAGTTATCTTGCATGTAGCTAGGTGGTTGTTACTGGTGTTATTTCCTTTTTTAATATTTATTTATTTATTATGTATACAGTGTTCTGTCTGCATGCATGCCTGCAGGCCAGAAGAGAGCACCAGATCTCATTACAGATGGTTGTGAACCACCGTGTGGTTGCTGGGAATTGAACTCAGGACCTCTGGAAGAGCAGTCAAAGCTTTTAACCTCTGAGCCTTCTCTCCAGCCCCTTGTTATTTCCTACTTGAATTCTCGGGGCTATGATATTTGCTGTTTTCTATAAAGCTTGGGAAAAAAATGGGTGTGATAAATGGCACACAAGCTTACCAACAAAGACTTAGAATACGAGTTTGAGAAAAACAAATCCTAATGTTCTTTAGCCTCGTGTCTAAAATCTCCCTAACAGGGTGGTAATATATCCTGGCTGCCCACTGCTGTACTACCACCCTCTCAGCCACAGGAGCTAAAGTCAACAACTTTGTCACCTTTTCGCATAAGTCGATTATCTTTTTCCGTAAGTCACGTGACAGTCTGGCGGGCACTTCCGCCGTTGTGCCGTTTCACCGCTGGGGATCAATCCATCTCAAGGCTACTTTGCATCACGTCCAGCTATGGAGCCGGGTTTGGCATGGCCCGGCATTTCTCTGTCCGGTGTTGCTGCATGTGGGTTGCTTGAGCTTCCTTACGCACTTTTGGGGCATTTGATGGCTATGCTCATCTTCTTGTCATTAATTAGCGTCCTGGCTCCAAAGCCTTGCTAAGTGTTGTGTGTTTCAAATACACACAGTTTGTGTCTGGTTTATTCCTGCCCCTTCAAAGGTTCCTGGTAAGTGGGTGTGGGCTGTATAGCTGTATATATTTGGTATTTTGTGGGGATTCAAGAATATTTCCTTACTTGCACATTAATATTGCTAAATGTAGATGTGATTTCTGTTTTTCTCTTCCACTTTTGTCTTTTCTTTTTGAGGCTATAATATTTCTCTCTTCCCTCCCTCCAATCCCTCACATATAACCCTCTCCACTCTACTTAAAATCCATGACCTTTTTTTTCATTGCTGTTGCATGCATGTATGTATATGAACATACATATTTCCATAAAAATAACCGTCTCAGTCTGTATAGTGTTGCTTGTGTGTGTGTGTTTAGGGTTGACCCTTTGGCCCTGCACAAACAGTTGGTGAGTTCTTCCCTGGGGATGGACACCTCTCCAGCTCCTAGCTGTCCTCAGTTCTATGTGAGGCTGAAACCTCAAGGGGTTTCCATGTGCTTTGGCATGTCCTCTGGGATGGCATTGTTCATCTCACATTTAGGCAGTCATGTTGATGAGACTATGTGGGTATTGATATGACATTACTGGGAGACACAACCTCACAGCAAACTCCCTGATCCTCTGGCTCTTACATCTTTCTGATTTTATAGAAAAAGGTTGTAGATTTCTTTCTTTCCTTCTTTCTTTTCTTTTTGACATTTACATTTAAAATTTAAATGCACTTGGGAATTGAATTTTGTGTTATGTATGAAATGGGAAAACTGGTTTTCTTCTCCCTTTTGGATAAAAGTCCTCTGCATACATGTTATGGGTAACGTGGTGGTTTTTGGAAATGGGTGTGTCTGACTCTTTTGCCTGCTCTTGAGACTCATCCTCCGATTAGGTTGCCATATTCAGCCTCGAGATGATGGGTTTTGCCTTGTCTTATTGAATCTTGTTTTATCCCGTTTGGTGGTTGTCTCTTGGGGGTCTGCTCTTCTATGGAGAGAAATGGAGAGGGGAGGGGCTCATGGGAGAGCAGATCCTGGGGAGAGCTGGGGGGGAGAGAACACTGGTCAGGATGTAATGTAAAAGAGAAGAATTTATTTTCTAAAAAAAATGTCAGTTCTTTGTTCATTGTTCTACCATACCATGTCTTGAAATGCACATAGCATACTCCTTTCTGTTTAAACTAGTATGTTCAAAGATCCCTTAGGAGCATAACATCTTAATTATTATCAAAAGAAAGCCAAGCATGGTGCTGTGTGTAAGCATAGTATACACACCTATTTCCACTGTTCAGGTGTGTACTTTAAAAAAATTAATTGACAAATAATAATCTTACTTGCTTATTGATTTTGATCTGCATACATATCTCATATGTAATACAAGATTTTATCTGGCTAATATAATAATACTTGCAACCTTATTTAATTTTTCTTGCTGCAATCACCCATAAAAGTGTTTTAACAGAACTGTAAAAGTTGGTCTAGCACAAAGTCCAAGGTTTGATCCTCAGCCCTATAAGGAACTTTTGCCTTTTGAAATTTTTAAATATGTCACTATGTTTGACTATGATCACCATGTAATGCAATTAATCATCAATACCATTCCTTTCAGCTAAGCAGGACCACTCTTTAAAACCAGTATCTCCTCCTCCTCTCTCTTTATATTTCATTTCCATGACAGCAGTTTTCGTAGGTTTCATATGTAAGTAAAATTACACAGTGTTATTAATCTTTCTGCAATGGCTTATTTCACTTACTGTAATTTTGTCCAGTCTGGTCTACAGTGTAGCTAATAGCAGGATAGCCTTTTGAAGGTCATGGGTTTTCCAATATGCACCACGCTGACTTTATTCATGGATCTATTGATGAAAAGTACAAGGGCATCCTTAACATTCCTATTTCAGTTCACCTGGACGAATGCCCAGAAGGGGGACCACTGGGTCATGCAGCAGTTCTGTGTGTTTAGGAGAAACTCTGTGCCAATAGTCACAGTGGCTTATGTTCCCACAAACACTGGACAATAGCTGTCTTTTTATATCTCTTCTTCAGTGTGTGCTGCTCTTTGGATAGTAGTCCTTGTGATGGGTGTGAGGTGATATCTTATGGTATCTCATTCCCTGGTGATTGGAATCATTGAACATCTTTAATCACGCCCTTTGGCCATTCATCTCTCTTCATTTCAGACATGTCTGCTCCAACCTTCTACACATTTTAAAATTAGGTTATTTGTTTTCTTGTTGTGTAATTGCTTCAGTTCCATGGGCTTAGCTCTAATTTCAGTATAGATCCATGCGACAGCATGCTAAGATCATGAAAAGCTTAGGGTTATACAAAAGATCTTTATTATTCTTTATGTAGTTTTTCTTGTTATATGACAGGTTATCTCTTTTATTGTAACTTCAAATTTGAATCTCTCCTTGGGAACTTCTGATTCAACGGCATTTTCATTTTGAATCATTTGTGTTATATATTTGAAAATGTTAATGTTATTCATAAACTTCTGGTTTTGTGTGACTTGCTTTAATACAGAGCCAAAGTAAACTGTTAACTTGAAAATAAAATATGACCAGAAGAAATGCTCAGAAAGTTATCACAGATCATGTCTATGTGTGTACATAAAATGTTACTGATTTTACTTTATATGTTTGACATGATCTGTACTTTTTTTTTGTTTTTCAAGACAGGGTTTCTCTGTGCAGCAGCCCTAGCTGTAGATCAGGCTGGCCTCAAACTCACAGAGATCTGCCTGCCTCTGCCTCCTGAGTGCTAGGACTAAACAAACATGTACACCATCACCACCTGGTAACTTTTCCTGATATTTGGAAGAAATACTACTGTAAGTTGAGGAGGTAGAAACCAATGTTTATTACCATTAGGATGTTTGTAAACAATAATCTCATGTTTTGCTGTTTTAATAATCTGGTAGTCACATACAAGGATATTGGGATTCAAGATGACCCAGAAAGAGGAGAGATTTCCTCTAAAACTTGGAAATTTGATGTGTTTGATGAGATATACCAAACATCACAGTGAAGCTGAGTTGAGTTCCCAGCACCATACCAGGCAGTTCACAATTGCTTGTAAGTCTAATTATGTGTTCACGTGCATGTGTTCATGCACACACACACACACACACACACACACACACACACGAGAGAGAGAGAGCAATCCATATAAATAATAAATCTTTAAGAAGTACATTGCAGATACTTAGTCAAAGTAGTGGACAGAGACTCTACTATGACACAGGAGTGTTTTGGTCTTTATTTTGTAATAAGACACTATTTTTGAGAAATGCTTGTTTTCTTTATCATGTAAGAATAAGAAGTCTTCGCTTGATCATACTTTTGTATCAAACCTATGGTGGTCTCATGCTTCTGTTTATGAATTTAGTGTTCCAGCCACTTAATTCATGACCAGTTCATGGGTTTTGTACAACTGCATGACTGGAGGAATTAAAGTTCCATTGACCTTCTCTTTGTCACTTTGTGGGGCCATGCTTATTATATTATAGAGTGATGAAAGGAAGTATACAAAAAACAAGCTTTGGGACAAAACTGCTGAAAGCCTAGCTTAACCACTCAACATTTGTGGCCCCTGGGGTAGTGTAACCTTTCTGACCCCAAGGATCCTTTTCTGAAAAATGTGGGTAGAGAGAGAATCTGCATCATAGGCCAATTTAAATAGGAAATGAGTTAACCTATGCCAAGCACTTGGTGTCTGTTACAGAGCTTGCAGTGACATCATGATGACGATATTGACAATGATATCATGATGATGTTGATATCATGATGATGATATTGGCTTAATGTATGGGACTAATTTGTAGAAAGCACCTTTCTGACTAAAGTTAAAGATTTCCTTGTCTCCCGTTTTTGTAATCCAACTTGTTATAGTTTGATAGTATTAGCATTTATGTTACATGGAGCAAGAAGTCCTTTTCATTCTCAACTCTTTTATCTTGTCTTTATTTGGGTGCTTGTGTGCGTGCGTGCGTGCGTGCGTGTGTGTGTGTGTGTGTGTGTGTGTGTGTGTGTGTTTTCAGAACTAGAGCTAGAACCAAAGGCCTTGGTATTTCATGCAAGTGCTGTACAACTAATTGCACTCCCAACCCCTGCCTTTTCAGCTTTTGACATGGCAAATTTGCATATTTATTGAGAAGGAACCCCACATGCTAATAGTTAATATATTTTGACATTTCAAAGCAATTTTGTTTTTGTGACTCTCCAACTTTAGAATTCTTGTGTGCCAGCCAGGCTGCCTTTTAACGCAGACCTGCTCCATGAGTCGGCTGAGTTGTTGTGTAGAGCGAGTCGAATCTCTCAAAGAGAAGCATGGCTGCCATCTCCATGGCTGCCCACAACAGGGGCCTCTTTCCCATGTGTGCACGCTCCTCCAGGCATGGGCAGCTTTGTGTCTTCTCGTCTTTCCATGCATCTCCCACCAACAGAACGGTGGGATGGAGTCCAGAACTTCACGCCCAATCCACCTTCACAGGCTAGGATTTGGTCCCTCTTGAGTATGTACAGACTTTGTGAATACGGTTGCAGCCTCTGTCAGTTCATATACGCAACTGTCCTGCTGTGTTCAGAAGACAATTCTTGTAACCTTTACATTCTTCCTGGCCCCTGGCCCCTCTTCTGCAGTGATCCCTGAACTTTGGCAGGAGGAACTGGGGTAGAGATGTCCTGTTTAAGGCCAAGCATTCTAAAGTTTTATAACCTCTGACCTTTGCCAGTTGTGGGTCTCCATTAATTGCTATCTACCACAAACTCTCTGATGAGGGTTGAGACATGCATTGATCTATGGGTATAATGACAAGCCATTAGAAGCTGGTTTAATACTATGTCTACTTATTAGACTAGTAGTAGGCTATCCTCTAGGGTGTATGGCCTGTCAAGCTGGAGATTCTTGACTTGATAATGGGGCCAGTTCTGGATTTTATCTTACAAGGTGGGAATAAGGGAACCCAGGCCCAGAGCAATAATATTTCACATGTTCTATCTCATTTGTGGATGTTAGCTTTGGACATTCAGATACATGTGTTTCATTTGGAGCAGGAAGGGTTAAGTGCCAAGATCCTCTATAACTCTATTATTACTATTCACATATATATTAGAAAACTAAAGTTTGCGAGTACGTGAACACAGTCTAAGAGCACCAGCGTCTAAATAGCATAGTTCTGCTTTGAATGTAGGCCTGTGTGATCTTCACCTTCTAGTCTACATGCTTTCCCCCACGCCAGTATCAAACTTCTCCACCCTATAGCCCGACTTCTCTGTGCTAGTCCAAGAGTGATTTATTCAAGCCAGGCATCGCAGATTCTGTACTTCGTCTTGACGAGTGACCAAGGTGTGTTGAAATGCCCTCCTGGGAATATACACTTGAGGAGAAAGAGACTGAAGTTGAGGTTGTCACAAAGAGATGGGCTGAAAAGTGACAGGCAGAGTAGCCTACCTAGGCTACATCCAAAGTTGAAATTTGTTGCCTCCATATAGTGTATAATTTAGGTAGTGGGCTTGAACTGATGATGTGTGTTCTTGAATGGGTTTTTACATAGAAACCATTGCATCATGTCGCTTGTATGGGTGATCCCCAAGTTCCACAGAAATTGTACTGAACCTGAGTTAAATTAACATGGTAGCATCAAATATCACCTCTTGGATATCTTGTTCATTCAGTTAATGGCTACTGATGTAAGACCAAAGAGAAGACATTCATTAAGTCCTGCAGTTTTGAAGAGAATTCACTTAGGTGTGTCCTATTATGAAGTCAGCTATGGAGGGACCTGAAACTGTTTTCTGATGGTACCCCAGCCCCCAATCTAATAAAAACAGTTCGTACCATTTTCTCAGCTGACTCAGACTTGACATGAAGGTGCTTAATGAGTCAGATCACTTCCCATAAGTTGTTTTGAGGAGATTGAGAGCATGTTGCCGCACAGTGGTTTTGGCAGTGTGGCTTGAGTGCTTATCTCTTCCCCAGCGTGCCTTTAAGGAAGAATATGCAGAAATCGCTCACAGTGTGTGGCAGTCAGTCTTAAAACCAGCAGCCTCAAACTGCATCGAGGTAACATTGTGGACTCCATAATGCTAAGAGGTAAAGAAAACAAACAACGATTCAAAGTAAATTTACAGAAAGCCCGAAGGACCGAATAACTGACTATTAGAGAGATTTCACGGTTGCGGTGTGGTCAGTGACATTTTTCATAGAAATCACTAAGAGGAACGGCAGTTATCTGTAAATGCCTTTTGTCTTTATTGAGAAAAATGACTCAACAGTTCCATCTGTCTATAGCAAGTTTTCAAGGCTGTAAGTCTGCATAAGAAAGAGTGAAATTAAACCCCATGCTTACAGCCCCAATCCTGCTACTAATTAGTTGGAGGAAGGTGGACAGGTCGTCTAGACATTTGGTGCCTCACTCGCTCACTCTCTCCTGCACCTTGAGCAACATGTCGGAAAAGCCATGTGTGGCCTCTTGACTTGCGTGCTCGAAGGGAACAAGCCTGGGAGGCCGACTCGGTCATAGTCCTTTCTTGGCAGCCATCACAAATGGCCAGCGTTGATTCTTGACGTTAGTGCTCTGTAGAAGCTGCTGGAGACCACGTTTAGTTCTCACAAACGGGAGATGAGAGGTTTACTCTTTGCTGCAGCGTGTTTTCGTTTCCCCATAGGAAAACGTTAATCTAAGCATGATGTCCGTAGTTTCCGTGCTAAGTGGACGGAGAGTAGGATCACCCTCATAGTTCTTTTCTCTTGTCCACAGACTTTTTTTTTTTTTGACGGCACAGCCATTAGATTTTCCCCTCGTGCTGCATTCGGTTCTCGTTACTGTTTGATCCTCTACAGAGCTATCTCTAGAAAAAAAATTAAGCTTTCAATTGAGGCTACAATAAATTTAAGAAGAACTGTGGAGCTCTCCCGTACAATGAAAAACAACAACAACAACAATAAAACACAGATGTTGGGCCAATAGTCTTAGAATAAAAGTGAACTACTGCCCCCTTGTGGTGGAAGTATATATTCCCCTAACGCAAACAACTGGAGAACTGTTTAAAAGTTTCCCCACCCAAAACCTTTGTCCTTTACAACGAACATAAAGTATTTACGGAAAGAACTTTTAGCCATTTCTCCTTGCTTAAACAAAAGGAAAAAACAAGGAGGATCGTGCCTTTGAACATTTTCTCCCCTCTACGTGAATCCAAGAGATTAGTAACCCAGAGTGACAAGTGTTACAGGGGACCAAGTCAAATTTCAGTCCCATTGCTTTGATGTCCACCATACTGTACCCGGTGTGTGTTAAAGCCTGGAACTATCTTATCGGTCCTATAAAGGTCATATGACACAACCAAAGGACGATTTTTACTGCTATAAAACCAGGAATGTCTAAAATACCATGTAGAGGAAACTTTAGTGGTAGCTTAATAATTGACACATAGGTGTAAGTGCTTTGGGGTTTAACTCTTCTTTTTCTGCCATTTTGAATATAAAACAAGAAATTTAACCAAGCCAGATAGGTCACAGACCACCTTATGATATAAGGACCAAAGAGGCTATTTTAATGTTATCTTTACAATGGTAAAAAGCTGGCAAGGGTAGTTACCTAGTCAGCAACTTCCCCTTCAGGTCTAATGGCTTAGCGAATTATTCCTTCTACGCTGGCAAAAGCAGTAAGTTCTCTGGATAATTTTCACATTTGCATGCTTAGAGAAGCCCATTTCACCCATTATGCTGGATTTTGGTGATTGTCCTGCTCTCCCCATTACAGCACAAGAAGAAACCCTTCTGAAAAGTCGTATGTGGTTACTGTGCAGGTTTTCCTGTTAGTGCTATTTTCTATTTAAAACCGACCGTGATTTTCCCATTTTCACTCTCAGTCTGTTTCATGTGCACACACAGTGAATTTTAGTCATCTTAACCCCACTTCCTTTTATTAATGTTTTTGTTGTTGTTTTGAGATCACAATTTAATTGCATCATTTCCTCCTTCCTTTTCATCCCGGGGAAAACCCTCACCCATATACCTCTCCTTGCTGTCTTAGCAATCATTAACTGTTGTGGTACACACACACACAGATGCACAGGCACGTGTGTGTGTGTGCACGCACAAAAGCGCGCACACACAAACACACAATGCTTTCTTAGTCCATATGATATGTATGCTTTCAGGGTTGACCCTTCGGCATTATATAACCAGTTGGTATACTTTCCCTTGGGGACGACCGTTCTCTCATTAGATCACGCTGGTCATTGCTGTGTTTCTTAGGTGTCACAGCTGCGTAGGACTGTTGCTTGCTTGTCCTTTGGAAGCTTGCACGGTGCTTGCTGGACATCGTGAAAGCTAGTCCTCAGGGAGGAGACTTGAGATCAACTTCCAACTCGGTGGTGTCTGAGCCATGGCTCTGACGTGCTTGACGTCTTCAGCAATAGAGACTCACCTTCTGCATCTCATGGGGCAACCAAGGGTATTGGCAATAGTCTTTAGTGTTTTGGGGGGTTTCTTGGATACCTGTGACCCACAACTCAAAAGAGGGTTTCCCACGCCTGGTGTCATAAATTCGGATGGTCTTTGACTCTTGGAGGGAGCACTGTCATCACAGATGGGGAAATTTCACTTAAACTACGTATGTATTTCTATACCTGCTTACATGCATTACAGGTATTTCTAAGTAGACAGTACTATGATTATTTATGACTTTTCCAGACATCTTTTCTTTTGCCTCCCTCCTTCCTTTTTTTGTATTTGTCTCTTTCTCCCTAACTGTGTGTAACCTACTTTTTTATTTCCTAGATCAGATCACCCATACCCTGTTGTTCTGTTTCCCCTATACCCTCGAAGTAGTCACCTTTGATTTCCATGGTTTTGCAGTCACTCCATGATATTTATTGTCATCTGAATATTTGGAGCCAAGAGCCCCAGATGAGAGAGAAAAATGAAACACTTGTCTTTCTGAGTCTGGCTTACTTCAGTCAGTGTTACCTTTCTGTGTCCATCTATCAATGTGCAAATTTCATTTTTCTTTTAGTCGAATAGTATTCCGTCATGTGTAGCCCTATATTTTCATTATCTATTCATCCATTGTAGGGCATCGATGCTGTTTCCATTCCCCAGCTATTGCAAATGAGCATCAGTGAGCATGGCTGAACAAGTATCTGTGGACCAGGATGTTGAGTCCTTTGGTTATATTCCAAGGACTGATACAGCTGGGTCATATGGTAGATTTAATTGTAGCACTTTGAGAATTCTGCACACCATTTCCAGAGTGGGTAGACCAGTAGGCCATCTGCAATCTCACCAACTGGATGAGAGTCTCCTTTCGTCTTTCATCCTCTCTAGTGTTTGTTGTTGGCTGTTTGGCTGTTTTTTGCCATTATGACTGGGGTAAGATGATCTCAAAGATATTTTGATATTCGTTTCCCTAATTGTTGAAGACTAGGAATACTTTCTAAGTGATTTCTTAGCCAGTACTCCTTTTCTTTTTCTTTTTTTTTTTCTTTTCTTTTTTGTTGTTGAGAACTCTCTGTCCAGGTTCCGGGCCCATTTTTTTGATTGAGTCAGGGTGATTTTGTTATTTGTTTGGTTGGTTTTCACTTTTATCTCTTAGTTCTTTATAAATTCTAGATATTAGTCCACTGTCAGATGTGTAGCTTGCAAAGATTCGCTCCCACTTTCTTCACATGGTTGGTTGGTTGTTTTGTTTTTTTGAGACAGGGTTTCTCTCTATTGTTTTAGAGGCTGTCCTGGAACTCACTCTGTAGATCAGGCTGGCCTCGAACTCACAGAGATCCACCAGCCTCTGCCTCCTGTGTGCTGGGATTAAAGGCATGCACTACCAACGCTCTGCCTGGTTGGTTGTTTCTTTAGCTGTGTGGAAGCTTTTGGGTTTTGTGAAGTCCCGTTTGTCAGTTGCTGGCGTTCGTTCTTCAGCAAGTAGGGTCCTGTTTAGAAAGTTCTTTCCCACACCTGTATCAGGTAGGGCGCTGTCTTTGTTTTCTTCTATCATTCCAGGCTTCACATTGAAGTCTTTGATCCATTTGAAAGTTAGATTTTGTGGAAGGTGAGAGATATTCATCTGCATGGGGACTTCCAGGTTTCCCAGAACCACATGGTGAAGATGTTTTGTTTTCTTCAGGGCATGTTTTTGACGCCTTTGTCAAATACTAAATGGTTAGAGTTATGTGTACTCCAATTTGGGTCTTGATTTTATTCCATCAGTCTGCATACTCTACATGTCTGTTTTTGTGCCTATACCATATTGTTTTTATTATTATGGCTCTATAACACAGCTTAAATTCTGGAATGGTTATTCTGCTAGCATTATTATTTATTCTAGGGATTATTTTGATGTTTCAAGGGTGTTAAGTGCTTCCATATGAAATATAGGATAGCTGTTTCTGTTTCAGTGAAGCATGCGATGGGGCTCCTTTAAAAATTGGGGATTGCATTGAATCCGTAGAAAGCATTTGATAAAATGGTCAATTTCACAATACCAATTTGACCAGTCCATGAGTACAGAATATGTTTCCACTTTCCAGTCACTAGAATCCAGCCTTTATTTCTTTCTTCAGATGTTCAAAGTTTTCATTGTGACGTTCCTTCACCTTTTTTTTAAATTTAGGTTTATTCCTAGGTATTTTTTTCTTTGAGGTTATTGTGAATAAATATGATCTCTTTCTCTGTATGTTTGTTGTTGATTTCTGCTACTGATGTGTGTAAGTGGGTCCCGCATCCTGCTCCACTCCTGAATTTGTTTATAGTGTTTATACGTTTTTCTAGTCAATTTCTGGGATCTCCAATGTATAATATTATGTCATTTACAAAGAGAGCTGGCATGATGTCTTCATTTCCTATGTGGTCCCCTTCAGTTTTCTTCTCTTGCCTTATTGTGGCGTGTAGTGCATGCAACACAGTGTTGAAAAGGAGTAGGGATAGTGGACAGCCTTGACTTTCTGTGATGCCTCTGAGACTGATTTTAGATTTTCACCATTTAGGATGATAGTGGCTGTGGGTTACTCAGATACATCCTGTATTGCATTGTGGAACTTTCCTTCTAGTTCTATATTTTTCTGGGACTTCTATCATGAAAGCATGTTGGATTTTGTCAAAGGATTTTTTCTCCATCTAGGGATATGATCTTGTGCCTTTTGTCTTTAAATTCATGTATGTAGTTTATTAGAGTTATTATATTTATCTATTATATATATTTTTATTTGAGTCCTCTTTCTTTTAGTTGGACCGAGGATCAATCAAACTTGTTCATCTCCTCAGAGAAACAGCTCTTAGATTGGTTGATTCCTTGCTTTTTTCTTTGTTTCTATTTGTTTTTTCTGCTCTGATTTTTATTATTCCTTGCTGTCATCTGGGTTTGGATTTGGTTTGTTCTTGTTTTTCCAAATTTTTAAGTTGCTTCATGAAGTCATTTATTTGTGCTCTTTCAGACTTTTAATGCAGACATTTGGAACTATACATTTCTCTTGTTGGACTGTTTTCAAAATGACCCAGCTGTTTCTGTTGCGTTTCATTTAGTTCCAGGATTTCTTTCCTCATTTCTCTTTTAATACACTCATCATTTAGGACTGCATTGTTTAAATCTACATGAGCAAGTATTTACTAGCAATTTGTTGGCTGTCTTCTTTAAGTTTTATTTAATTATGGTCAGATAGAATACAGAGAGAGATTTTAATCCTTCTGAATTTATGGTATATTATAGAAAAACTTCCAGGTGCTGTGAGTAGAATGTATGTTCTTTGTTGTTTAGGCTGAAGTTTCTGGAGATATATGTTAAGTCCATATGATCTTTGATGTCATTTATTGTGATGTTTCTTTGTTTATTGTAGTCCAGCTGTTCTGTGTATTGGAGAAAGTAGAGTACTGGAACCACCTTCTATTAATGGGTCCATGTTAACCTGTGTCTTTAATTCCAGAAGAATATTTTTGTGAAATTGCGTGCACCAGAATATTTATGTATGTCTTGGTTAATTGTTACCTTTACTAGAATGAAGTGTCCTCCTTTATAACTTTCTATTTAGTCTTAGTTTGAAATTTATTTTGCCTGCTTTTAGGATGGTGAAACCAGCTTGATTCCTTGTCCCATTAAATTGGTATACTATTTTCCACTCTAGTATTTTATGATATTGCCTATTTCTTGTAGATAACAGATATATGGATTTTATTTCTTGACCCACTCAGCCAGTCTGTGACTTTTGATTGAGGAATTCAGACCATTGATATTTAAAGTTATTATTGAAATGTGTGTGTTGATTACAGTCATCCTGTTGTTGATATTTAGTGGTGTTTGTGTTCTCAGGGGTACTCTGTGGTTTAGTAATTATAACTTTTCTTTTCTTTCCATGACATCTTGACTATGCTTATTCCTCTATTCAGTCTTCCTATATTTTCTTTTGGTTTGATTCGTTGGATACATTTTTTAGCTGTTTTTTTTTTAAATCATGGAAATTTTTCCTTTATCCTTCAATTATGGCAGATAGTCTTGCTGGGTATTAGTTTAGAACCTGGAGTGCATGGTCTGAGCTCTTCTGGCTTCTTAATTTTCCATTGAGAAACCAGCTGTTATTCTGAAAGGTTTCCCTTTATACGTGATTGGTGTGTTGTTGTTGTTTTTGGTTTTTTCTCTTGCGGCCATCTGTACTCACCTTGTTTTGTATATTTAGTGCTTTTACTATGATATGCCATGGTCATTTTCTTTTCTGAACTTGTCTTTTTGATGCTTCATTATTAGGATATAATTGTATCACTTTCCGCTTCTCTTTTCCCAAGCCCGTTTCCCTTATACCCATCCTGTGATATCTTTCGCTTCATTTCAAGTTGATGGTTGCTTTTTCTTTGTTATTGTTACATGTACAGATTTTGTTTTCGTTTTTGGTTTTTTGTTTGTTTGTTTGTTTTTGAGACAAGGTTTCTCTGCGTAACAGCCCTAGCTATCCTGGAACTCGCTCTGTAGACCAGGCTGGTCTCAAACTCACAGAGATCCACCTTCCTCTGCCTCCTGAGTGCTGGGATTAAAGGGGTGCACCACCATGGCCTGGCCACATATACATGTACAGATTATTAAAACATCGATTCTTTTGTGGAAGTGAAGTGACAAAGTGATTAACCAGGAAGTTTTTCAGTCTATCCTTTGAAATTCAAGATGCCCAATAAACTCTTAACAGGCAGCTTATTAAGTTTTAACACTTATAATAATCTTGAAACAAGCCATGAATGTTACCATTCACATCACCCTTTACCCTCCCTCTACCTCTGACTCCCAAGCTCATAAATCAGAGTGTATGCAGGGAAATCTCAAAGAGAGAGTCTTTAAGTGTTTTCACTACGGATAAGTAGGTGAGGCAATAGATGTACGAATTAACTCAATTTAGTCATTTTACAAGGTGAAAATATGTTAGAACATCATGTGCATACAGTAAAGACAATCCTCATTTGCCATTTAGGGTAGTTATTATGAACTCTTAAGATATTTTGTGGTAGGTCCAGGCTTGCTCGTTACATTTGCCCACTTACATACCTTTCTAGACAAAACAATGGAAGGCTGGCTCCTTATTAATTAATAGCCATTTTAATGTCTAAAGGGTTTTATGTCAGTTATCCATTCCTAAGCATTTATATCTTATGTCCAGATATATATGAACACTCTATGAATGAATTCTTGATCCACTCTTATGTTCATAATGAGAGTATTTTTATGTTAAGGGATTTTTTTCTTAGACCCACTAACGATTACTTTGGGGGCAGTACCATAATAATACCCTTAGAAATGAATTTAATTGCTGTAGCCTTAAAATATAAAATGCATGAGTTTTGTTCCAAGAATACTTTATTGCTTCAGTAGTTTTGGAAGGAAGAGGCCATGGAAACTTGTACTAGGACATTGAGATAGTGTACTGCATTGTCACTATCCTAGTAGACATTTCTGTGTATACAACTTTGCCCAAGTTTAGATTGTTTCCCTAAAATGGATTCCTAGTTCAGAGTCAAAAGTTATGAATATTTTCAGGTGGCTTTGGAGAGAGGCTGTATTTGAGTTATATCTCTGAGATACATCCAGATTTAAGGATTTTTGCTTATAAGGGTCCTTCGTCGGTACCCCTTTTATTTGGCAGTTTTAATTGTTAAATATATTTGCTAGCCATTTGAATTTTCTTTATCAACTATATTTAGGTCTTTTGTATATTTTTATATGAACTCTTAAGGTATTTTAAGAGCCAACTGGCATCTTTCCACAGAATCATTCATCACTCTTAAAACAATAAATTTCTCTTGCTAATCATTCTTCTATAAACTCACAACTTGCCCATATGAGAAAGAGAAATCACCAATTTGCCACTCTTTGTCTGAAGTATAGATCTCTCAGACTTTTACTGGGGAGCCAGCTCCAAGGCATGGCAGCATTCAACAAGACTCTGTATCCTTTGGTGTTAGTTGCTTGAGAGATTTCATGAATTCACAAAACCCTGGAATAACACAAACCTCAAAATTTGCATCTTCTTCTTAGGTGATTTTTTTATTATAGTAGTAGCTACAACAGTAATTATACTTAATTATACAGTTAGTTACATTTGGCATGATGTGGCTTTCTCCCATTTCCATGCGTATGTATGGGCATACATGTTTTATACACACCCATATAATTGTGTATAACATGTTACATAAATATGTAAAAACCAAGAGAGAAGGTTTTCTATTTTATAGTCATAGCTACTGTTTTTTCCCTTTAAGTTTCTCTTTATTATATTTACTCGTAGAAAGTTTTTCTCGGGACAAACAGTCGTCATTTTGGAGGTCCTAGACAGCCTCTATGCCTTCCTGATAGAAGTACAAGAACTATTGCAATGATGCAGAGATTCTGTCTGAAGTCTGATGAAAAGGAAACGGTTGGATCCGAGAGTCCGTAGAAGAATGAAACAGTGGGATTAGTAGGTTTCGTTGCTTTCAGATATTCCTGTGGTTTGTGAGTCTTCCTGCTATTTTGCTTTAAAAGAACCTACCCTGCTGTGAATGTGTTAGCATGAACCCACAGTTTCTAGTTAGGAATATTTCTGCAAGTACTTTCTCACCTCTTGCTGTAGAAGAATGGATAGGATGTCTTTTGGGACCATTTCACTGTGTGTGTGTAAAGACTGGTTGCTTAGCGTGCGGCTTTGATAATACCTAGCTTTGTCCGTTTTGACAACTTTGCCTTCCTTTCATCTTAGTAGCGTGGCTTCCTCACGTAATAGCTCATCACTCTCTGGTGAACAATGACCGTAGATGCAGAAACGAAGACGCAGACTGCAGTGTCGTGACACACACATCGGTTACAATGTCCAGATTCTCTCTTCTTTGATGTAGCTTTTCTACATTACATCACATCAGTTTCCCTAAAGACGGTAACATCTCAACAAGTCATCCTTACACATCCATATGTTGGTTCTCAGCAGATCTGTTCTGCAGAGTGTGCTGTCCTACTCTGAACAGACTCATGCTGTAGTTTAGGGTCAAAGCCGCAGTGTTCTCAGAGCCGTCAGGATAATGATATGCAGAACTTGTCAGCAGAGTTGCGTACGTCTTCGGCTGCCAAACACATAAGCCCAAACCTTCTATTCTGATCTCGTGTAGTGAAGATTCCGAGTCTTCCATTATTAACTCAGAGGGAAAGAAGTTAAATCTGTTGAATTTCCCTTAGGGTAACAGGTATTATGCATGCCATTTATTTTATATGTGTATACATAAGTTGAAGAGGTACAATGATGCAATGTACAGAAGTCATTCCCCAACTTTAATATCATACCATATAGCTACATGAATATATCTAGGTAGATGTAAAGAAATTAAATGGGAACAAAAATTGGCACATTTATGTCCAATAAAAATTATCAAATAAGAACAGAGTTGGATGTTTCTCAGTTTGAACCTAATTTCTTAATGCCTGAAAAATCTTAATTTGGAAGAAAATGTGTAGAATCCTTTCTATAACTTCTCTTTTAATATATTTCTATTATTTCAAGTTGAGCATAAAGTCAGAGCAATCTACTGTGAGACCGCAAAATATTTTCAGTTAATTTAGTCCTGTTTGTGGTCAGATTTTGGCTTACTATCTTAATTCTTTGGTATTTGCAATATATTTAATACCAGAAATGGTACTGGCCCAAAACAAAATCAACCAACAAATCAGCCAAACAATGGCTAAGAAGTTTACATCCAACAGTCTTCATATGAAAGTAATTAGGGTTATCACTGGGTCCCCAAATCGTTTTCAGTCTTTGTCATCAAAGAAATAACCATACAGTTAGAAAGAATACTTGATAATTTTCAGGAGAATGACTGAACAAGCCTGTGATACCAAGTGTTTCATGCAAATGTCAGTAACTGTCCCATTGCAAAACCAAGGTCATCTGATGCTGATGCTTTTATTGGAATAACTATTAGATAGCTGATACAAAATTAGCCATCTTAAAAGTATAACTATGCATAGATTAGGGTTTAGTGAAAGTGATGTACATTTCCTATAGTGGTTCACAACCATCCACAACCCAAGCTCAAATTTCTTGGAACTCGGTTTATGGATGGTTGTGAGGCACCATGGAAACAGAACCCAAGTCCTCTGCAAGAGCAGCAAGTTCTCTTAACCACAGAGCCATCTCTCTTGCCCCATCTAGTTTATTTTATATTACCTTCTCTACATGAAGATTTTGAAATTGTGAATGCCACAAGCTTTCTCTAACATCTTAGGTCTTGTAGAACAGCTTAAGCAAGACGTGTTAGCTTTGTTCTCCTTTCACATAATTTCAATTTACTTTTAAGAGAAATGCCAAGGTTTAGATAAAGAAAGGATAAACTAAATGAATTTTAAAAATATAGTCAACAGTGATTGTTTTCCGCTTCAGATATTTATTTAGTGACCATGGACAACCAAGAATTCTTTGTAGAACTCCATAACTGACACTTCTCTTCAGACATGCTGTTTTCTGTTAAATACATTTTCGTACTCCTCAGGCGTGTCATCATTAGAGATAATGGACCTACAATGTTATAACTTCACAGCTGCTTGGATTAATGATGGCTTGGACTAGGGTTTCATTGGGTAGGATTAACCATGTTTAAAGATGGCAAAATGCCATTATAACTTAATGCCAAAATTTAATGAGAACCAGAAGTTAACTTCAAGGACCTTTATAATTTAATATGGGAGCATGATCATGTTCTCATTATTTTAATGTTGTGTCTATTAAAATAAGTTTATCTTCTTCCTTGAGATTTTTCCCCTCAGGCACCATTTGTTGGATGTTGACTGTATTCCTATCACTTTTCTGGGGTAGTGAGGAGTTAGACCCTTCTTCAACCCCAACAGTGACCATCTGATCAGCAATTTGAAGGAATGGGAAATATGTCCTTTAACTTAGGAAACTTAAGTGTTCCCTTTGGTTTCCAAAGATACGTATCTCCTTCATCTCTTGATTATTTTTTTAAGATTTATTTCATGTGTATGAGTGTTTTTCCTGCATGAACATATGTGTACTGTGTGTTTATGTAGTGTCTGTGGAGGTCATTGCAAGCCACCATGGGAACTGAACCCAGGTCCTCTCCAGCCCCATCTAGTTTATTTTATATTAGTTACCTTTTCCATTTGGGGGTTGTAATGACAAGGGCCAGGACACTGAATTTCATATGCACAGGAATACTGAAGAGCATCAGTTAGTTGGAAGCTCAACTAAATGTCCCATCAGTGCTGAGTACTTTGGTATCTGATGGATGCACCCTAAAGAAGTGGAACATTGATTTTTATATAAATTTGGAAGCAGAGCAGATAGCACATATTTGATAATTGGATTTTTTTCTAGAGTAGTCTTTCTGTGATGAAGGTAGAGAGTGACAACTCCCATTAAAATGTGACATTTATGAAGTCTCCCTTTTTTCTCTGAACATGCCATGTTTCAATATGTGTGTAATATAAAATAATAAACCAAAACAACCCCAAGTGCTTCCTGTTGTTTTTCTTCCCATAATCTTGCATATACATATGTACAAAGCAATGTCAAGACCTTCTGAAGTATAGAATACAAATGGCAGAGGCAGAGGAGAAATTGTAACCAATAATCCCTGACGGAGCAAAAACCTCAAGTATTCAGTTTGTGGTCCAGGCATCCTAGTGGCTAAGGGGAGAAATAGAACACGGTATGATTTTCTGATAGTAAAAACACTTATTATCTGTTTGTTGGAACAAGCAAGCCTTCTCAGTGTTAACAAGAATGACTTGTCCAGGCAATTTGGGTAAGAACTGATGAAACTTGGAATGAACGATCCCTTGTGAGTTTTTTAATAAAAAGAAAAAGAAATCAGCGCACACAGTCAATTGTTTCATTCATTGGTCTGTAGAGGACCTGGCAGAGATGGTGTTAAAATGAAGACCCATGCTCCTGAAGAATGGAGTTCGAAGCTTCTGGTCTATTTACTGTAGAGAGAAGCTTAGTTTCTTCTGACAGATGGGGAGAAGCAGAAAGTTATAAAGGTGGCTACTAACGGTGGCATTGTTCAAAGTGGGGGACTATAAATGGAATTTTCGCTGCACACTGATATTTGAAAGACTGATCTGGCCCCTGGGAAGTTTGTAAATAATGCCAGCTCCCTGTAACAGGAAGATCTGTCTCTGTTCTGGACAGCATATCCAATTTAGGAAATTATTATTATTTCATCAAAATTAATGTGAACAATTTTCCCTTTGAGGCGGCCTTTCCCGGAGGTGATGTTTTCCAGATGGGCTTTGGACAAAATTCTGAATGTTTTGTGTTCTCTTTCGTTGGGAAAGGCACTCTCTGACTTCCTCTGTTTTCGCTCTTTCTTTATCCCATCCCAGGGAAGAGAACACCAAAGGCCAAGGAGAAGAGAAACAAGAAGAAGAGGAGAAAGCTGACAGAAAGAGCCCAAGAGCAGCATAGTGCCTTTCTAGCTACAGACAGAGCTAACCAATAAAACGCGGGCCGTAGCTGGGGGATGCTGAGAGGGGATTTCGTTGTTGCTGTTGTTTATATTGCGAACGTGCACAAAGCTACTCTCCAATCCATACCGGTGGACAGCCTTCCTGCTGTCTCTGACCAGTCCTCCTTTTCCAGTAACGTTGTGAAGGGAAGCGCCCAGGCATGGACTCTTGAGTTATTTATGATTTGATTGGAACCTGGAGCCTTGCGATGGCGGGAGCGTGTGGACCTCATCCGTGGGAGCTCATGCATGTACGCCCCTGTGATGATGAGCACCTTGTGTCCTCAGAAAATCTGCCCCTGGCACGGTGAGCCTGCAGGAGGCATGCAGCTGTAGGTCACCGCCAGAGAACGTACCTGCGCCTGCTTTCCTGCAAGAAAATGCGGAAGGGGGCAAGCGCCGATCGCCGTTGTTTCTTACACGGTGCACCATCAGAGACAAGTGTGAGTGGAAGTAATACTTAGTGTCACCCGCCGCACCATGTTCTCGTCATGGGTGACCCTTCCAGGGATCTTGCGATGAGACTGCCTTTTTTAGCCGGGGGTGTTCTGTGGAAATCCCTACTCTATTTCAGCCTAGCGCTAATGTGTCCAGGTTCTGCTGAGCTCCATACTGTACATTGATGCCTTCTGTGTGTAGCAGGTCGTACCTGATGGATAAGATGTCACTGGTTTTCTAGTGGTTCTTAACCGTGGTCTGGCACATGGCTGTTCTAGTTTTGAGAACTGACAAATGTTTTGTTGCTGTTTGGCCTCTTCGGTTTGTGTTATTTTTGGTGTGGGGGTGGGGGCGGGCTTGTTTCTAATTGTAAGTTTAGGATAAGCTAGTTTGTACATAGAGTCAAACGACTGATGTCAGTTTCCATGCAGATAGAACTTCCCCAGTTCAACACACACCGACACACACACAGATACACACACACACACAGAGTAAGCAGCATGCAGCCATCAGAAGTCAAACTTCTTCTTAGTCGCAGACTTATGAAACACAGCCAAAACCAAGAGGACTTGTGTGCAGTTACTTGTATTTATTACAGAGTTCCTAGCTTCCTTTTTTTCCCCAAACTTAAAGTAACTCATGATATTCAACAATAGGTTACCTGGAAAAATTCTCGGGTCACTGGGGAAGCTGCTAGCATGAAGCCACCCAGAGACTGGACGAGAAAATAGAAGGGCTTCACCCAACTCAGAGTCACCATCATGCATTTTCTCTCTTGACCCAGAATGTCTTACACTAGAACAAAGAACTTGATGGAGGCTTCCCAGAAGACACACACAGTCATGATTTCCAAAACATCTTTGTACCATTGGGTCAATCAGCCCTTAGATTTATGAATTGGCAGGCTCCAAACGCATTATATTCCTGGCTGATCCAGGAGAAACAAAAGTTGTTGTGGCAGAGTTTTGAGGAAACCGCCAAAGCAAGGTAAAGCCTTTTCCCCGCCTTGCATTGGTAAAACTACCTCTTCAGTATTTTTGTTGAGTCAGAAACATCTTGCTGATATGTATAGATGTCATAAGCTTCATTATGAAAATATTGATGCAAGATAAGCCATATATGAATGTTGTATCCAACTTTAGGGCTTGCACTTAATCCTAAAGTGTTTCCTTTCCTTCATGTCTACTCACAGTATATTCCTATTTACTGAGTGGGGATGGGTCTCCTTAATATCATACTTCATTGCTAATAAGTCGATGCTTGTTATGTTTCTGGGCTGTTGTTTTTTTTGTGCATTAAAACCTCAGAAATTGCTTTTGGAGTGTTTTTTATTTAAGGGTACTCTTGGGGAAAGTACAGTGCTATACCACCACGACTGCCTGCTTGTAATCCATAAAAGACACGAGAGGATATATTGGTAGCGGTGTCTAGGATACTCATTTCTGTAGAACGTCTTACACAGTAATAAGAAGCCTGAGACAAATTGTTCACTCTCCCTGGGTTCTTACCTAAATGCAGGGCTGTTTATAGGGCTGCATTTACAGAGGTGCTGCAGCCCTCTGTATCCGCAGTATAACGTATAATGTGTACTCAACTATGTCTCACAAATATTTGAATGGCGTTGCATTATCCCCATGCCGAACATGTTTGTTTCTTATCAGTCCTTAATGTGTTTAGCAACACTTAAACACAAAACGTATACATATCAGATATTTTTGATAATCTTTAGTATAAAGGAAGGTTGTAGACATAGTAAATTAAATGTAAATCTGACACAGCTTTCTATGTGAACACTTTTGGGGGGTTTAGGTGTCTGCAAGAACCTTTTAGAACCAATGTTAAGAGGAAACCAACACACTCTTGTACAGACTGAGTTAAGAATTTGGTGATGTATATAAAATGTGATCACCAGAACAGATTATTAGGCATTACACAGTCGGTTACCTGTTATTTCTTCCATTAGCTATTTAGATTTTTTTCTCTAAAAACATTCTGTTGACAAAATAGAACCTCATTTGTTCAGTGACGGAGAATTTTGCTAGCTTCCATAGTATTCTAGGTTCCATCTTCCATACTGCAAATAAACAGTTGAATAAATATTTATGAAAGTATTAGACAGTTTCAATTTATTGATTTACTCCTAGACATTGATTAACTTATGGGCATTTATTTACACCCACTTATTTCTGAGTTTCCTTCATATATATATATATATATGTATATATATGTATATATATATCTGAATTCATTACTGTATTTCACAGTTTGGGAGCAGTCAAGTAAGTAAACCAAACTAGATATTTCAAATGGACTCTAATATCAAGAATATATTCATTACACAGGCTATAAATCAGCTATAAGGTCAAAAGAGTTATCAAGACAAGACAGAGTGGAGCTATAGCAGCAAGCCACTCTTGTGCTTAGGGCGATGAGGATTCGCAGTATCTGCTCAAGGATTCTAGATGTCAAGCTCGCCCCCCCCCAAAAAAAAACTTAAAGCTATACCTGAGAATAGAGTTACGACCAGAGGAAGCTGGGGGTCAAAGGACAGCATTTAGGAGGAGGTGACACCTGGGACATAACCTGGCAGCTTAGAGAAATGTTGCAGTCTCAGAAAAGGATTGCCCAGGCTTCCTCCTCTTCACAGCTTCTGAAAACGCTTGCTGTCATCCAGACCCATCCCTGATCCTATGAGCAAGGGATCCTGGATGTGTCTGTGCTCCACAGTACAGAAGAAAGATCCAGGCACAAGCTGGCCAGCATACGCTCCAACACCTGACCAAAGAACTTTGCCGTCTCTTGCTTTCCTTGCTTAAGAATTAAAACTTAAACGTTCTTGGTTAAGCCAGGGCCTTTGTATTTCTCATTTACTCTTCCTGTTCTCCACATCGTGTCAGTAACTGAATGCCAGCAAGCCTGTCTTGAGAATGACAGTTTAAGTTTCTCTCTCCCCTTTCTTTACTGAGGACTGGTCTTTTCGGGCTCCATTCTGGGCTATGTTATTATGCCTAAATATTACTACTAATTCACTAACTACAAATATCCTTTATGTCCTCACCGCTTCTTTTTTCCATTGACATGCATATTCTGCTACACTCTTGTTGAGTACTCTTGGGTCCCTTGTAGACTCTAAATTTTTTTCATACTGAATGCTATGTCCTCTTAGCATCCTCTTAATTCAAGGTTCTTAAAGTGATCTGGAAAAGTCTGAATGAGCCGAGGGTTAGCGTTAATGTCAGGTCTTCCAAGACTGAGTTTAGCTTGCACTTGTTTCGTGTCATAGTTGATACTCTTTGGAATATAAGGACAAACATGGATCCAAAGGAGACCCTCTGCATGTGGGAGGCAAATGTGCAGCTGGATCTATCTGAGGGTACCTTACAGTAGGACCAGTATCTGTTCCTGGTGTGTGAGCCATGTTCACCCTTAATGCAGCGGGGAGGGGCTTGGTCCTCTCCCAACATAATGGGCCAGGTTTTGTCAATCCCCCATGGGATCCCTTACCCTGTGGGAGGAGTGGATGGGGGTGGGCTAAAGGGGGAGGCCAGGGAGGGGTAGGAGAACTGTAGTTGGAATGCAAAATGAAATTTAAAAAGATAAAAAACAAAGTAGATGCCTCTGAAACCAGGATAAGGTGTTGGGTAGTCTGGCATTGTATACTGAATAAATATTTAACCCAATCGCCAGGTATGTATGAGGAATCAAATTAGCAATCTGTCACATGTCCCCTTCTCCAGTTTAAGCAGATGTTTTCATTCTTGACGCCTAGATCCCTCCCGCAAAGTGGAGTTCCAGGGTGGTACTTCCAAAATTCTGAAGTCGACAGAGGGCTAATAACTTCCAGCTTCCTGGTTATATGTTAATGTCCTGAAGAACTTCCATCTCCCCCCAGAAAATGTTTCTTAAAAAATGACTGTCTTAGTGCCACTAACACCTCCTCCCCTGAACTTCTGGGGTACAGAACTTCTTAGGCAGGCCCCTGTCATGCTAGTATATTTTCATTATGAACATTTGGCCTGCATTCGGTCTTAGGATGACTAACATTGAGTATGGAGTGTGTGTCTTTTAGAGTAAAATCTTGTAGACAATGACTGGAACACCTTTATTCTCTAGGTGGGGGTATTTGTACCACATGATGGTTTTCAGACTAAAGTTTGGACTCATTGTGAGTCCTCCAATGGTAGAGACAGTAGACCTTGTGTCAATGGCAGAGATATCCAGGAAGAAACATTACAGGTGTGTTTTGACATGAAGCCTAAACGATGACCATAGGAACTATAGAAAGAACAGCCCTAAGTACTGGATGACACCAGTATGAAGGTCCTGAGTGTGGCTGGGTCTTAATGGCTCCCTCTGGAGATGGGGTTAGAAGGCATGGTATCCGGGAGTCAGGTAAAAGGAAAACAGCAGACTCCTTTATTCAGCAGTGGGAGGAACCTTATATACTCTCCTCCAGGCACCCAGGCAGAGTCCCCATCTGGTGACATTGCGTGGTCACCCCTCATTGGCCAGGCAGGATCAGAACGTAACCTCTGACAGCGCCTGATGCTAGGCCCTCAGGCAGGCTCCAGGTTGGCTCATGTCTTGGCATCTTAGGCCTTATCTTTCTGCACCTGAGGAACAAACAGAAGCAGGATGGTAGAAGTGTGGAATTAAAAAGGAAAATAATGATAAAGTATAGGAGGAAGAAGGTAGGACAATCAGGAAGACAGGAATAAAGAAGACTCATAACATCCATAGAGAAAAGGGATTTTGTTCTATGTGCTGGGAAACAACAACAACAAAACGAAAGAAAGTGAGAAAGAAAGAAAGAAAGAAAGAAAGAAAGAAAGAAAGAAAGAAAAAAGAAAAAAGAAACCACAGATTTTTTTTTTGTCCTGCTTAAGCAGGAGCGGGTATGCTCTGATTTCTGTACATTGTTCTCTATGTCTTCTGTGTGAAAGGTAGATCTTTTACAGGGAGAGCATAGAGACAAATTAGTAGGTTATTGCATTAGCCTGGTGAGAATCCCTACAGCATTGGTTAGTGGATGGTATTAAAGAGAAAGAGTTGGGGCTGAATCTTGGGGCCACAGGAGTTGGATATGAGAAAAAGGAGCAAAAGGAGCCAAGGTCTTGTCTAGGTCTCTTATTCTGAGTAACAATATTCATGGGATAGAAATGGCAATAAATGGTTCTACTTTTCATTTGCTAAACTTGAAGTGGTGTTAGGAAGCTAAGTGGACACAACAAAAAAATCAGTTGCTTATAAATATGGACTTTTCAGCAAAGGTCAAGGCCGGAATATAATTTTGGAATATATTGAGGTGTAGCCTGTTGTTTGAATCACAGACCTTCATGTCTATAAAATAATATAGATGGAAGAAGAACAGAATCCTAAGAGGAATACCAAGAGCAGTTACGAATCATGATCAAGAAGAGTTGCACTGGGCATTGTAACCTACACCTATAAACCCAGTGTTCACAAGGTTAGGGGACTGAAGGAAGTTGCCCAAGATTTCAAGGCTAACTCCAGATGTGTGAGGCCTGCCCAGGCTATAGGAGACCTATCTTTAAAACAAATTGGAGTTCAAGACACATGACTGCATACAACCAGTCCATCCAGTCATGTACCCACCAGCGAATCTGAGTTATCATGAATGTGCTGAGAAGATACCTGGATTGGTTCCTGTGAGAAATGCTTTCAATGATCTAGTTTTCACTCAGTGGTTGGCTGTCCAAGGAGATGGTGAGAATAATACATTCCCAGTAGAGACAGAGAAAAAAGCAAGTTGGAGTTCAAGGCTTTATGTGGCTCCCTTCCCTCCTGATTTATGATAAAAATAGTTGGAAAAGTAGGAAGCATTAGAAAAAAATGTAATAATTGAAGGTTTGTGTCTTCCCCAATTTTATTTCTCAACTATATGCTCTCAGAGTGAAATTTACCAATAGCTTACAATCCCTTGAAAGTGGTTTTGATATAGAAAAATCTTAAAGTATGTCAATGCTTAAAACACTTGGAAACTACTCTTCACATAAATGTGATAATGATACTTAATTTCAGGTTACATATAATCTACCAATTTCATCTACATTTATGATGAAATAATTATGTCAATGGCTCGACAAAGGTTTTTCTTTTATTGCTTTCAAAATCAATAAAACGTATCAAGTGAGCTACAAAACAAGCATTCTGTGAATTACAGGTCCTTGAGTTTGTAATTTTCAGCAATGAGGATTTTTCAGACTTGTAATTATTGAGCTGCTTGGGTAGCAGCTCTCTGATGTGAGCGCATACATGTCTGAACAGAATTAGGCAATACACATGCACACAATCATAGTATTTAACTAAAAGCAAGATCATGGTAAAAATCCTTCTTTTTTCCATGGTTTTCTGTGTGAAATAGAATAAACAAAAGCTTTAATTCCTTGCATTTCAATTGTAAATAAGTGTGTTGTTATAGTTTCCTCATGGCACATGGCTATCCTTGGTATCTTCTCTTTTTTATGTGATACTTGGATAGCAACTGTGGTAAAATATAGGAGAACCGGTTCCCTATGCTCTGAGCAGTGAGTATTATTCCGTTCCCGGTCCTTTTGCCTGACTTTAACCCATGGGGTCTCAGGAGAATGATACACATCCACTTGAGAATTAGTATTTGACAGCAGGTGCATCTTCTATGTGATGTTTTTGCCTTGGGCACAAAGACAGGTCCATGGGGGTGAAAGAAGTCTGTCTTTACTGCATGGAAGATAGTTGGCTGAAATAGTTGCTCAGGCTACACACATACAATATCAATATTTGTGGTTTTGAGCCTTAATGGTCCTTCCCTGCTCCTTATCTCGAGTCAGCATCTTATCATGGACTTCAGAATGATGAGAAATGTATTCTTGTTCTGTAAGCCTCCCAGTCTTGGGTCATCTTTCATGACAATCTAACAAATTAGCCTGTGGAATTCCACAGGGATCCAGAGAACTGTTATTACGTCAAAGGAGTCTACAGCTCTGACTTACTGACACTTTCCTCTAAATTGCTAGAGCAAATACGAGTTGAAACAACATTTTTAAATAAAATGTTTCAGCTTCTCTTCAACAATTAAGCAGTTATTTTCCTTTATTCCAGCAACTGCACTGCAGCCCCTTTGAAATGAGACCCCAGACATTTAATGTGTAGCAGCTATCTTGCAAATGTTTGATTAATTTAAAAGGATTGGTTGTTTGTGAATAGTCCAGTATTTTCTCACAGCCCAGAATCTTTGAAGAAAGAGAGAGAGAGAGAGAGACACGGACAGACAGACAGACAGACAGACAGACAGACAGAGAGACAGGGGAGAGAGGGAGAGAGACAAAGATAGACAGACAGAGAGGGAGGGAGAGAGGAGGATGCTTATGGAGGCCACAGGACAACTTGTAGCAGTCACTTTTCTCCAGCATTTGGATCCCAGGAATCAAACTCAAGTCACCAGTCTTGGTGGCATGCTCTTTTACCCACTGAGCCATCTTACCAGCTAAGGAAGAAAATTTTATGAGTGACAGGGAGAACACTATTGCATTTTTTGGTTTTGGTTTTTGTTTTTTCAAGACCAAGTTTGGCTGTCCTGGAACTTGCCTTGTAGACCAGGAGGGCCTCAAATTCACAGAGGCCTGCTTCTGCCTCCTGGGTGCTGGGATAAAAAGCGTGCACAGCCGCTGCCAGGTTACATTTTTT
Source organism: Mesocricetus auratus (assembly GCF_017639785.1). Classification (NCBI taxonomy): domain Eukaryota; kingdom Metazoa; phylum Chordata; class Mammalia; order Rodentia; family Cricetidae; genus Mesocricetus; species Mesocricetus auratus. The sequence continues at coordinate 8,030,325 of NW_024429204.1, read as the reverse complement.
TGAACGATGAGATTGTTGCCCTCTGAATTGCTTCCGAGACTTTTATGTGATTATAATTGTCCTGCCGGAAAAGGAGCCAGGGGCATCTGTGTTAACTGCCTTTGTAGTTTATCCGGTGAGTTCCCAATTCTACGTGGTGTACAGACTGAGTCATGGTCAAAGCCTAACCAAAGAAAAACATCTGTTTTAAGTGACACCTTGATTTTGAGAGGGGTTCCTGTGCGTTTTATTACCACGCGGAGATGCGTCATGCTTACCCCTCTTCGTCCACGAGCCGTACTCAGAGATACGTGGTAGCATTAAGCCCCATCGCCCACACACTCACAGGCAAACCCTGGCCCTTGTGGGTGTTTTCAGCCTTGCTCCTCGCTCTTCCTTAACTCTCCGCTCTCCAGTCCTGCCTGTCTCTGCCTGGATCTGACAACCTAAAGGATTTTCCTCTCGGATCTGTTGGCAAAGGCCCCTGGAAGTTCTTTGTGTTCTTCAGTTACATTTATTAGAATAGCGCTGAGCAATTGTGAGCGTTGGTCAAATGGAAAAAGGAAGCGCCGGGCTTCAGCTCCGAGCAAAACCACTTTATGAGCATGTGGCTGGGGTGCCCGTTATTAACGCCAGTGCCCAGGTGGCCGAATTTATGTCCACCCTCTTGATCTGATAATACGGAGCAGGAGGATGAATTGGTAATGACCCAGGCTCAAAACAGATGGTGACTCGCTGTGTCTATGCTGTTGAAAACCTACAAAGGGGAGACATTAAGTGTGTGTCTTTAAATTTAAATGGGCAGCATTTCTAAAACACAGGCTGCCGGGCTTTGAAAACAGGGTAGCTGAGTGCGTTTCATCTTATAGGTTTGAACTTTTGTGTGCTTTGGGGAAGAGCGACAGACAAAATGGATGGTATGTCCGTTACCCTTTCCTTACTTTCTTACTATCAGCGGTGCGCCACTATAATTAGGAGCTTGTGTACAGT